>NC_058411.1:99027842-99072423 GCF_002201575.2 Neomonachus schauinslandi
GCATCACAATTCCGGACTTCCAGCTCTATTACAAAGCTGTCATCATCAAGACAGCATGGTACTGGCACAAAAACAGACACATAGATCAATGGAATAGAATAGAGAGCCCAGAAATGGACCCTCAACTCTATGGTCAACTCATCTTTGACAAAGCAGGAAAGAATGTCCAATGGAAAAAAGACAGTCTCTTCAACAAATGGTGTTGGGAAAAGTGGATAGCCACATGCAGAAGAATGAAACTGGACCATTTCCTTACACCACACACAAAAATAGACTCCAAATGGTTGAAGGACCTCAATGTGAGACAGGAGTCCATCAAAATCCTAAAGGAGAACACGGGCAGCAACCTCTTTGACCTCAGCCGCAGCAACTTCTTCCTAGAAACATCGCCAAAGGCAAGGGAAGCAAGGGCAAAAATGAACTACTGGGACTTCATCAAGATAAAAAGCTTTTGCAAAGCAAAGGAAACAGTCAGCAAAACCAAAAGACAACCGACAGAATGGGAGAAGATTGCAAATGACCTATCAGATAAAGGGCTAGTATCCAAAATCTATAAAGAACTCATCAAACTCAACACCCAAAGAACAAAGAAGCCAATCAAGAAATGGGCAGAAGACATGAACAGACATTTTTCCAAAGAAGACATCCAAATGGCCAACAGACACATGAAAAAGTGCTTGACATCACTCGGCATGAGGGAAATCCAAATCAAAACCTCAATGAGATACCACCTCACACCAGTCAGAATGGCTCAAATTAACAAGTCAGGAAACGACAGATGTTGGCGGGGATGCGGAGAAAGGGGAACCCTCCTACACTGTTGGTGGGAATGGAAGCTGGTGCAGCCACTCTGGAAAACAGTATGGAGTTTCCTCAAAAAGTTGAAAATAGAGCTACCATATGATCCAGCAATTGCACTACTGGGTATTTACCCCAAAGATACAAAAGTAGGGATCCAAAAGGGTACGTGCACCCCGATGTTTATAGCAGCAATGTCCACAATAGCCAAACTGTGGAAAGAGCCAAGATGTCCATCGACAGATGAATGGATAAAGAAGATGTGGTATATATATACAATGGAATATTATGCAGCCATCAAAAGGAATGAGATCTTGCCATTTGCAACGACATGGATGGAACTGGAGGGTATTATGTTGAGCGAAATAAGTCAAACAGAGAAAGACATGTATCATATGATCTCACTGATATGAGGAATTCTTAATCTCAGGAAACAAACTGAGGGTTGCCAGAGTGGGGGGTGGGGTGGGAGGGATGGGGTGACTGGGTGATAGACATTGGGGAGGGTATGTGCTCTGGTAAGCGCTGTGAATTGTGCAAGACTGTTGAATCTCAGATCTGTACCTCTGAAACAAATAATGCAATATATGTTAAGAAAAAAAAAAGAAGAAGAAGAAGAAGAAGGTAGCGGGAGGGGAAGAATGAAGTGGGGGAAATCGGAGGGGTAGACGAACCATGAGAGACGATGGACTCTGAAAAACAAACTGAGGGTTCTAGAGGGGAGGGGAGTGGGAGGATGGTTAGCCTGGTGGTGGGTATTGAGGAGGGCACATTCTGCATGGAGCACTGGGTGTTATGCACAAACAATGAATCATGGAACACTAAAAAAAAAAAAAAAATACAGTATTTAAGTTTTTTAATAGAACAAGAGACCCATAAAGGTAAAAGTGCCTATGGCACTCAAAAGCCATAATGTCTAAGTCATAAGCACTGGCTTATGCAAAGATACAGGTGAGCAATAAGGTCTGGAAATGCAAGCAACAATACCTAAAATGCACCTTACTCTTACCTTACTCTCTGCAAGGTACTTTTCTAAGAGCAAGTATTTTTTACTCTTTGCAATCCTATGAGCTAGGTACAATTACTACCACCCCCATTTTACAGATAAGGAAATCAAGGCAGAAGAAAATAAATTCCTCAAAGTCATACAGATAATACACTCACACAGTCATCCAGATAACCAGGTCACTTATTTAGGCACTATGACTCCAGAGTCCACACACTTAAGCTCTATGCTGACACTCCCCAAGTTATTTACAAGCATATCTCAGAGATACTGTGGGTTTGGTTTCAGACTACCACAATAAAGAGAGTATCACAATAAAGAAAATCAAATGAAGGGTGCCTGGGTGGCTCAGTCAGTTAAGCCTCTGCCTTCGGCTCAGGTCATGATCCCAGGGTCCTGGGATCGAGCCCTACATTGGGTTCCCTACTCAGTGGGGAGTCTGCTTCTCCCTCTGCCTCTCCCCTCCCCTCCCCTCCCCCACTTGTGCTCTCTCTCTTTCACTCTCTCTCTGTCTGAAATAAATAAAATCTTTTAAAAAAAGAAATCAAATGAATTTGGGGGTTTCCCAGTACATATAGAAGTTATGTTTACACTATACTGTAGCCAATTAAGTGTGCAATATTATGTCTAAAAAATAATGTACATACTTTAATTAAAAAATACTTCATTGCTAAAAATGCTAACCATCATCTGAGCTTTCAGCAAGTTGTAATCTTTTCACTGGTGGTGGGTCTTGCCTCAGTGTGGATGGCTGCTGACTGATCAGGGTGGTGGTTGCTAAAGATTGGAGTGGCTATGGCAAGTTCTTAAAATAAGACAATGATGAAGTTTGCCACATCAATTGGCTCTTCCTTTCACAAACAATTTCTCTGAGGCATGTGACACTGTCTGATAACACTTTACCCAGAGAACTTTCTTTAAACTTGGGAATCAATTCTCTCAAACCCTCCCACTGCTTTATCAACTAAATGTATGTAATATTCTAAATCCTTTATTGTCATTTCAACAGTCTTCACAGCATCTTTACTAAGAGTAGATGCCATCTCAAGAAACCACTTTCTTTGCTCTTCCTTAAGAAGCAGCTCTTCATGCTTTATCATGAGATTGCAGCAATTCAGTCCCATCTGCAGGCTCCACTTCTAATTCCAGTTTTCTTGCTATCTCCACCACATCTGCAGTTACTTCCTCCCCTGAAGTCTTGAACCCCTCAAAGTCATCCATGAGGGTTACAATCAGCTTCTTCCAAACTCCTGCTAATGTTGATATTTTGATCTCGTCCCATAATCACAAACATTATTAATGGCATCTAGAATGGTGAATCCTTTCCAGAAGTTTTTCAATTGACTTTGCCCAGATCCATCAAAGAAATCATTATCTGTGGCAGCTATAGCTTTATAAAAGGTGTTTCTTAAATAATAAGACTGGGAAAATGGAAGTACTCCTTGATCCATGGGTTGCAGAACAGATGTTGTGTGAGCAGGCACGAAAACAACATTCATCTCATTGTACATCTCGATCAGAGCTCTTGAGTGACCAGGTACACTGTAAAGGAGCAGTAATATTTTGAAAAGTCTTTTTCTGAGCAGCGGGACTCAACAGTAGGCTTAAAATATTCAGTAAACCATGTTGTAAACGAATGTGCTGTCATTCAGTACAGTTCATGATGCCCATTGATAGGGCCCATTGATATAGCCCAGGTAGAGTAGATTAGCATGATTTTTAAGGGCCCTAGGATTTTCATAATGGTAAATGAGCATTGGCTTCAACTGAAAGTGACCAGCTGCATTAGCCCCTAACAAGAGAGTCAGCCTGTCCGTTGAAGCCTTGAAGCCAGGCATTGGCTTCTCCTGTCCAGCTATGAAAGTCCTAGATGGCATCTTCTTCCAATATAAGACTGTTCCATCTACATTGCAAATCTGTTGTTTGGTGTAGCTACCTTCATTAATTATCTTACTAGATCCTGCTGGATAACTTGCTGCAGCCTCTACATCAGCACTTGCTGCTTCATCTTGAACTTCTAAGTTATGAAGATGGCTTCTTTCCTTAACCTCAGGAGCCAATATCTAATCGCTACAGACTTATCTTCTGTAGCTTCCTCACCTCTCTCAGCCTTCACAGAATTGAAGAGTCAGGGCCTTGCTATGGCTTAAGCTTTGCCTTAAGGGAATGTTGTGGCTGGTTTGATCTTCTATCCAAACCACTAAAACCTCACTTTCCTATTCATGTGTTTACTGGGGTAGCACTTTTAATTTCCTTCAAGAACTTTTCCTTTGCATTCAAAACTTGGCTAACTCTTTGGCACAAGAAGCCTAGCTTTCAGCCTATCTCAGCTTTTGACATGCCTTCCTCACTAAGCTTAATCATTTCTAGCTTTTGATTCAAGTGAGAGATGTGCAACTCCTTTCACTTGAACATTCAGAGGCTACTGTAGGGTTATTAATTGGTCTAATTTCAATACTGTTGTGTCTCAGGGAATAGGGAGGCCCGAGGAGAAGGAGAGAGGTGAGGGATGGCTGGTCAGTGGAACAGTTAGAACACACACAACATTTGTCAATTAAGTTTGCCATCTTCTATGAGTGCAGTTCATGATGCCTCAAAACAATTACAGTAATAACCTCAAAGATCACTGATCACACATCACGATAACAAATATAATAATTAGAAAGTATTTAACATTGCAAAATGCACAAATGCTGTTGGAAAATGGTGCCAATAGACTTGCTTGGTGTAGGGTTGCCACAAACCTTCAATTTGTAAAAAACACAATGTCTGCAGAGAGCAATAAAGCGAAGTGCAATAAAGGGAGGTATGCCTATAATTATCTCTGATGAAGAGCCCATTTTCTTTCTTTCCAATCAGTTATAAACCATATGTTTATGGACAAAAATAATATAAAAAATTGCTAGAAAAAAAGGAAAGAATTGCTAGAAAGGTGCAATATAAAATGAAAACATACAGAAAACAAGCCCAATTTTTTAAAAATTTAATGCAAAAGACATAAAATTATAACTCAGTAATTGCACTTGGATGTTGCAGCCATGTCAAATTTATACAAAAGTTTCTAAAGGCTTAGCCTCAATATCTACACTTACCTCATCTCAGACTCGTAACGAACAGTTTGCAGACCAACATGGGTCCCTGCAGCACATGTTAGGAGCACTGCTCTAGCTTATACTGCCAGCTGCAGATGATCTGCAGTTTGCTTCTTTATGCAGTAGTGGAGTGAAAGGGAGTCACATAAGGGAGGATGCCACTTCCCCAAAATGTTGGTGAGAGGGCTTGAGAAGGGGGAGGTCTGAGAGGTCAGAGTGAATTAGGATGTGCGCTTTTTTCACCAACTTGAGGGTATGCATATATACTGTGTCAAGTACTTGCTGATCACAGGCAGAATTGGGGGTGATGTTGCCTGAGCCTCTCATCCATTAAAGCCTCAAATTTTAGACTTTTGGTTCTTAAATGAAGTGATACATATATATCACCAAGGCACACTCACAGGATCAAAAGATGTTCAACTACAAACTTTAAACTGGGCCCCATTCATGGTCCACACTCCCTATGGCGCTCTATGAACAAATATTTTTAATTTAATCCCTCATTTGTCTTATAAATCATACAACTGTGTTGATTCATAATTTTGCATCAAAAACTGGCAATTTATTAAATGTAAACACAATATATACAATTTTTCATTTGCTTTCTATATCTTGTTTTATATTATAAGTGAATTTCTGAAAAAGTAGGAGAAAGTAGGATTTTGGTAAGCATAATCATATTTTAAACATCCTAGATGATATTAGGTGGACAAGCAGACTATGTGTAGTGAATTCTATTTCCTTGTCTATAAAATGAAAATGATATAAAAGACATTGAAAACCTTAAAGTGTTGTGCTTAAGCTATTAGTTATTAGTAGTGTTAAAAAGAAGACAACAGGCTCAAGATGACTTTGTTTATGTTAAGTCCACATCACTAAACTGAAACTTAATTACAGTTGCAGCTCTCCGGAAATGGAATCTTAAACCAATCAGGAATCACCTGATCAGCACTAGTGACATAATCTGCCTGATAAACTTGTGCCAGCCCCTAAAGGAAGTAATTTTGCAATACACAACCTACTATTATTTCCTCATTCCAGCTCCCTTCTGCCTATAAAAGTCTTTCATTTTGTATAGTTGCTCATAGCTTCTATCTGCTAGAATGGATGCTGCCTGATTTTAATAGATTTTTGCTTAAACTTTTAAAAGTTTTAATAAGCCTCAGTTTATCTTTTAACAATAATATTCTCTTTTGTAAATCCAGGCTTTCACACCAAGGTTTGTATAAAATGAGTTTTGTCTAAATTTGCACCTATATCCCTTGGTATAAAATTATAGTAACTATCTTAGATCCCTTGCTGCCTTCCATGTTAATCTCAATCAGAAAGTTGTGTGGTACTAATTGTCCTTATACCGAAAGGAATCATTTCAAATGCCTAAAGAAAGGATTTTTGTGTGTTATTTCATTCAGTCTCCTACCTGAATAATCTTAGTATCTGGTCTTAATTTCACCATGTTGTCATTTATCCACTTATTTCCTTTCCATCAGATATTTCATCTACATAGGATGGTTCCATTTGGTGATGGGGAGCAAGTCTTGTTCTTTTCTCATGGAAGGAGACATGGATACCTGGGATTTGGGGATTTTGAATTTCTTGTTAATAGCAAAATCTGCAACATTGTTCTAACTCAGGCACCTAGTCCAGGATGGTCACTGTTCCGAAAAAAGCAGCAGCCTAGGGTAGAAACACTGCTCACAGGTATCTATGCCACATAAACATCTATCCAGAAACACTCTGGAAATGCTAATATTGCAACCCTGGGAGAAGGTGGACCCACTACTGAGGTATGATAAAATACTAATACTAGGACCTCTTCCTGGGAAGAAAATAGTAGCACCTCCTAAGAAGTTATGAAATGAATACGTTCTCATTCTATCACCAAGGAAGGTAAGAGGCTGCCCAGGAGGTTTGGTGACCTGTTACGCTGAGATAACTTCAGGGCACTCTTCTAAGGACTTTACAGATAATCACCTTATTTAATTTTCATGACAACCTTGTGAAGCAGGTATTGTTGATTTACAGAGACAGAAACAGAGGCATGGAAATGGTGCTAACTTTCCCAGAGTCACACAGCTAGTAATTGGTGGTTCTTGGATTTGAATCTGGCTGCACAGGTAAGTGTTTGATAAAATTTATTATATTGATTTGACCCATACTTTCCCATGTAGGTGCTTTACGCAGTCCACTGGAGGGCCCTCTTTTTCAAGGCTACTATCAGAACTTCAGATACAGGAGACAGGCAAGCTAATATTAGCAGTACTAAAAATAATAGTTGTAAAAAGCATGTACACAGTGAGGAATTTTCATTATTTTATTTATTTCTCCAAATGGCCTGAAATCAGTATTTTATCATACTCTAATTACAGATGAGCAAAGGATGGGTTCAAGACATTATATAGTTGTCATAGTCATGAAACAAATTTTGGCTTGATCAGATTTGAACCTGCTATTTCTAATTCTTCTCCAGTTCCCAGCCACCATTCTGTGGGGTTTCTATTCTAGGCAAACTATTCCTATCTGGACCCCACCCCTCTCCTCTACCTTCTCCTGAACAAATATAGTTACCGTGGGTTCTCTTTATTCTTTCCTCTCTGTCATGCCTGGGGCCCAAAATAAAAAATATTTAGACAATTTAAAACTCAGTCACAAATTTTAAGGTTGGAAAATACTGCCATACCTCCATTCAGCCTCCTTCATTGTGAATCAGGTAGTTAGAGAAGTCTCCCAAAAGGCACAGACAATTTGTATAAACCAAGCTGAAACCAAGCAACCCAACTCCTAGCACTAATAATTACTGAAATTTTTTGAGAATAGCAATAGCTCAGTAAAGCCCAGTGTTTCCCTAAAGGGCAAGAATAATAGGCCTATAACTTCAAACGTGTAAGAATAATTTGTTATTCATGTTAATCCCCTCGCCATTGCCAGCCACATCAATCTCTTTCAAAGGGGGACATTGGGAAAAAACCACTGAAGTTTGAAGGGAAAAAATAGGCACATAAGGTGAGCAGCAGCAGATAGCAAAGCAACTCTGTGATTCTGCTTGTTGCTGCCTGGGACTTGCAATGTTTCATTAGGGTTCACCCTTCACCCCATGCCCATGTGGCTCCAACTCCTCAGTAAGGCAGGGAGATCAGCCAGATGAAAAACGCCACCATCAAACCATTCTAACTATTTTTATAAGGATAACGTTTTTCAAGAATTTTTATTGCAAAAGTCCAAGCAAAATTACCAGCCCTTGTTTAAGTCAATGCATTCTTTGCCAATTCAGTTTTAACTCAGAAATGGTACCCACTTCAAAACATGTATACACCCAGACAGCCACGCTGGTTCCCAGGTTTTCAAAGTTGCTGAAGTATATCTAGTAAAAAGGATGCTTAGGAATAAGCAGTAGGTGACAACAGAAGAAGGGAAATGCAGCTAGGATGTAGATGACTCTGGGAAATCAAGAATTCAAGTGTGCTAAAGGTACAGCCTGTGGGTGAACATCTTCCTAGAAAAGAAATAAATGATGTTGGTAGTTTTAATGGCCTCCCCTTTCCCCTTTTACTTAAATCATGAATGAAGATTTATAGAAGGCATTTTCCACTCACAGTCACAGATGGGCCACCACATACCTTCATTTTCTTGTTCCATGAACATGAAAGAGAAGGGAAGGTAAAGGTTTTTTCCCCCCAAATTTGGCTTGCCTTTAAATGGCACCAGAAAAACAATGGCATTAGTGATTTAAGTTTTCCCAGCTCCTGGACTTTGGGGGAAAGCAAGACTTCTTTCTAGGTGGGTACTGACCAAAGGACCTAAAGCGTAAGAAACTAACTTCATGTTCACTTTCATAAAACACAGCATTTGAATTTTCCCTCTGTCATCAGCATGGAACAAGGCACACACTTTCAGGTTTAGAAAAGGGGAACCTCAACCATTGGCCCCCAGGTAGTTCTTGACTGGGTAGCCTCTGCAGCCTAGAGCTAGGCTTCTTCTTTCAAACATTGCCTGGAAAATCACTGGAGGAGGCATCCTGGCCTCACTGTTGGGAGGGAGATGGTCTTGGTCCCCATATTGCCAGGGGCAGGCCCGAGAGACAGGGGTGTGCATGAACATGGGAAGTAGAGCCATGCCAACGGTTGTCTAAATAAATGATTTTGGATTTGGCAGGCCTGTATCTTAGAAGCTGCAAACTGTTTTTATTTCTGGGATATATTTTTTTCTCTTTAGTGATTTTTATAATTTCTTAAATTAAAAAAGTTAGATGTTCATTATAAGACATTTTTAACAGCAGACATGTACAAATGAAAAGTAAGAGTGCTTAGGTCTTTCCCCACCATCCTACTCCTCAACTGTTAATTATTTGGGGCATAACCTTCTAAACTTTTTCTAAGTGCATCTACCAGATATATTACTGTATATATATATATATATATATATATATATATATATATATATATATGCATATATTACTATACACAAACTTGTGCTTCCAGCATTCTCTATAGATTCTGCCTCTCAAATCTGTATTGCTCTGAATCTGCCCATTCTCTTTTACTGTCCTAGTCTTCAACATCAGATGCACCCTCAACTTCATGTCTGCCACAGGATCATGGGTTAGATTCTCACCCACAACAGCTTGTCAAGACAGCTTGCTCCAGCTCTGAATCAGTTCAGCCATTTATCATGTTTAAACTGTGTTTTCTACAACTTGAACAACTTTTGTTTTTTAAAAGATTTTATTTATTTGAGAAAGAGAGAGCGCACACGCACGAGCAGGGGGAGGGGCAGAGAAAGAGGGAGAAGCACACTCCCCGCTGAGTGTGGAGTCTGACCATGCAGGGCTTGATCCCAGGACCCTGAGATCATGACCTGAGCTGAAGTCGGATGCTTAACAAACTGAGCCACCCAGGCACCCCTCACCTTTTATTTGTTTTAAAGGGTTGCCTGGCCTTCCTCTAGTCAACAATATAAGACTTGGCCATGGTGTTTTTATAAGCCAAAATACAAACAACAAGCTGTGAAGAAGACCTTCTAGCCTACAGGGAATGAACAGTATTTCCTAAATTCTAAGAAAACATTGCTTACAAGATTTAATAACATATTTTTGTAAAAAAATACTATATTAAGCATATTTATGAACTGTAAGATGATTTTATCAACCTTCAATTATTTAAATGTTTTTTTCATGTTTTTATTTTTGTGCATTTTTGAATCAAGAAAATATTGTACTTACACTCACTCATCTTTCATGATGGAAGACTCCACATACCCCGACCTTTCTTTTGGCATGGTCTACCCCAATATGTTATCTTAGATATCTATGACCTTAAATGATGGATAGTTTCAAATACTGGATGTTTAATGTGGACATGAATTAGAACCTGAATTTATCTAAATCATCTTAACATTTTACACTGGCAAACCCATCTTTGCTATGAAAAGGCTGTCTAGAATGATTGCTCCACTAGGAATCCTGCCCATGGCTTTTAAAAATAAATCATACCTATAGGTGATCCTTCTCTCCACGGTTGCGGCAAAAAGCATGGGTCTTAGTCACAAGTAGTAACTGGTCACACAGCAATAGGTACCACACACCACTTCATGGTCTCCCCTCACTAGTCAACTGGCAATTCTTCTAATAGTTTTAAGTATCTATACACATGGGATGATCAAGTCACAAGGACATCTTGATGAAGAGGTGGGATCTGAGATATGCAAAATATCACAACCCACCCAACCTGTTATGACATTTAAAATTCTACCACTAGAAATTAATTTATTTGTGCCTACGCATCCTGAGAAGAGCAGTATCTTAAGTTCTTGTCATTTAACTAATTCATGATTAGAAAGTTACCAGGACCCAAAGGTGAGGAACAAGATATAAAGGAAATAACCAGAAGGTAAAGATGGACATTTAAAAGGAAGTTAAGGTATCAGAAACAAATCACATCTCCACATGTTCTGTGGAAGGACTGAAGATTCATCTCCTTTATGGCTTGTCCAGTTTTGGAAAAATTTCTTCTTAGCAGTAGCTAATCCTCAGAATGAACAATGATTCACTCTAATGAACCTGGAAGAGGGTTAATCCTAAGCAGATACTCATATACTTTGGAACCAAAAGAAGTTTTTACGGATTCTAACCAACCTGACCCTCTTTTCAGCATAGCCTTGAATACCAGTGACAATGTTAATATACATAAAGAGATACTATGTAGGAGAACAACAGCTTGGATTGAATCCAAGCAAAAGACAACCCCACTTGGTTTCAGGACCCTCCGTGCTGTAGGGCTAATTCCTAACAGAAAACAACGAAACTATTAAAAAATTTAATAAAGTAACCAATTAAATATTTCAGAGAGCCTCATTAAAACATTTCACTATTTGCACTGATTATCATGTGGTTACTTATATGGATGCCCATAAATCTAACTGCATTAGGTTCTCAGGCCTTTAGTTCAGATCATTTCTTCTCCCTATGTGGACTTGCCCAGGAAGTGAGATTTAATGAGTCACCAGCATCCCTGATAATCACAGGAGAGCTCATTAGCTTTCTGTCAGATTTGTACCTACTATCTGCCCCCAATATGCCTATGACTTCTTTTGAGTTAAATATATTACCAAAAGGGAGAACTCAAAAGAGCATGTCTGTGCTGAATGCTGCAGACTTGAAACACTATATAAATATTTTCACATATGTTAAAAGGCATCTGAGAGCAGAAGGGAAAAAATAACAAAAACAACATCCCCTATTGATGGCATCACTATTTAGATGACAAACATCATTAAAAAGAAATGAAGTTTGACATTTATACCTTTGTAAGCCTTGCCAAATCTGTTTGGGCTAAGTCAAAGCAAGAGAAGGTTCAAAGGATAGAAGAAAAGAGTCTAATAATTATTAGAATTCATCGAGTTTGGGGAGCCTTCCATCATGCATCTTACAATGCTTCACCAAGGTCCCCTAATCTCATGACTTTGGGTCTTCACTGAAAATGACCAGAAGGCTCTCATGGCACTTCATGGGAAGGGATGAAATCCTGCACTGCTCTCCAAGAAAAGCCTTAAGTGAATCTTCAGTCCTTCCACAGAACATCTTAGTAATAAGTTTGACTCAGCTGGCACTGAAATTGCCCATAAAGGAAATCATGACATTAATAAACTTCAGTAGAAATCATCTGAGTGATTTTCTGAATTCTCATTTGGGTCTTCCCTAAATACAGAGTTCTCTGAGTAAGGTGCTGCCCCTGTGTGGCTGAGTGACTGCCCAGGACCAGTGCCCAGTTCTCAGTCAATGTTTATTAAGCCAAACAAGAGCCATAAAACCTATGTGGAATGCATAAGAGTATTTATTTAGCTCTATGGTCCTTAGATTCAAATAAAAGTGGTTCTTAACTTTTAGGGGGTTGCATATCTTTTTTTTTTTTTTTTTTTAAAGCACACACAAGTAAGGGGAAGAGTCAGAGAAAATCTTCAAGCAGACTCCCCGCTCAGCCTGGAGCCCCACAGGGGCCCAATCCCATGATCCATGATATCATGACCTGAGCCCAAATCAAGAGTCAGATACTTAACCGACTGTGCCACCCAGGTGCCCCAGAGGTTGCATATCTTAAGAATTTGAAGGAAACGATGAACTGGCTCCCAAGAAAAACGCACCACCCTCTTACAAATGCATATGCAGACACACACACACAATTTGGGGTGTAATTCTAGAGGGTTCTCAAACGCTCTGATCTTATTTCTAGACCTGCTTGGGCCCCTGGACCTAAGATTAGATCTTATATAGATTATGATATCAAGGGATGTAAAGTAATGCTTATTGAGAACTTACTACATGTCAGGCACTACTACATCTCACTTAACCCCTACAGCAACCCCAATGATATATATATTACTAACCCTATCTTACAGATGGGGACACTGAGGCACAGATAATTTAAGCAACATTCCCAAAGAGCTAGTTAGTGTTAGAATTAGGGCTTCAAACTCAGTGTGGCTCTGGAGTCCATGCACTGAACTACTAGGTGATGTTGTCTCTCTTATATAACACATTTTTATTTTAAGGCATGTTCACTTCTGTTTTCTCATTTAATTTTTGTAACCAACTCCAGGAGTTAGATTAGGAAGATATTTCCAATTCAGTGGGTGTTAAGGACATTTCAAAGTGGACCAGAAGATTTGCTTTCTACTCTCTTATTCAGACAATGAAGTCATAGTTGATGAAATTAAAAATTAAAAACCAAAATTCTGACCTGAGCCTCCTACCTCCATTAACTACAGATTGAAATGCCCTAGGAACATTTCTAATTCCTTTCTTCACAACCATCCACTGCCTTGAGGACTAAGTCAGCATGGTAAGGTTTTAAAGCCATGTGGTGTTTCCTACAAAAACCTGGCTTCCTGCAGTTCACAGAGCAGTTTTGTTTCTACAAAGGAAAAGGCATGGGGAAGAGAGGGAAGAAGAGTCAAGTTGTCAATCTGCCCGAAAAAACAATGCTGTGTGTATATGAGTGTGCTAGACATCAGATGCATATCTTTGTCCTTACATATATAGCTCTAATTCTAACTGATATGTAAAAATACTTTTTGTTTTTATTTTTATTTTATTTTTTTTTAAAGATTTTATTTATTTATTTGAGAGAGAGAGAGAATGAGAGACAGAGAGCATGAGAGGGAGGAGGGTCAGAGGGAGAAGCAGACTCCCTGCCGAGCAGGGAGCCCGATGTGGGACTCGATCCCGGGACTCCAGGATCATGACCTGAGCCGAAGGCAGTTGCTTAACCAACTGAGCCCCCAGGCGCCCCATAAAAATACTTTTTAAAGTATTTAACCCTCCTTTATCTGAACTCTACTTGGCATCCTTCAGCACTTGGCTGTTCCCACTCTTTTTCTTTCTTTCTTTTTTTTTTTTTGGTAGGTTTAAAAAAAATAGAAGTAGGATTAACACAGAGTGTTAAATTAGTTTCAGATATACAATATAATGATTCAACAATTTTATACTCAATGCTCACCATGGTAAGTGTACTCTTCTCAATCCCATTTATCTATTTCATCCCTCCTCCCAACTATGTCCCTTCTGGTAACCACCAGTTCTCTGTATTTAAGAGTTAAAGGTTTTTCTTTCTCTTTTTTTCTTTGTTCATTTGTTTTGTTTTTTAAATTCCCCATGTTAGTAAAATCATATCATATTTATCTTTCTCTGACATTTCATTCAGCATTACACTCTCTAGATCTATCCATATTGTTGCAAATGGCAAGATTTCATTCTTTTTCATGGCTGAGTAATATTCCATTGTATATCACATTTTTATTCATTCATCTATTGATGGACACTTGGGTTGCTTCCATATGTTGGCTATTATAAATAATGCTGCAATAAACACAGGTGCATGTATCTTTTCAAATTAGTGTTTTTGTTTTCTTTGGGTAAATATCCAATAGTGGAATTACTAGATCATATGGTAATTCCATTTTCAATTTTTTGAGGAAGCTCCATACTGTTTTCCACAGTGACTGCACCAGTTTGCATTCCCGCCAACAGTGCACAGGATTCCTGTTTCTCCACATCCTCACCAACACTTGTTATTTCTTGTTTCCACTCTTCAGTGACTCTCTCCCTCCTTAAAACCCTTATTAGTATGTACTGCCCATTCTTCACAATCATTCAGTGTCAGACGTTGGTCCCAGCTTCTCATTCCAGTGAAATGGTAGATTATACTAACATAGCCCCCAATCTCCTTCTTCCAAAAAAACACAGAAATGCTCAGGGAAATGTGGCAAAAACTATTTTGAAAAAGAACCAAACTTGAAAGAATGTGAGAGAGAGTAGAGAAGCAAAGAAAGAAATTTTGCCATTTGTGAACTGGGGCTCTGATGACCCAACAGGGTATGGATCTAGATATAAGCCCAAATGGTGAGAGGCTGGGGTTTAAACTCCCACTTAGCAGCAGGAGAGGTAGAACAGGACCTGTGCAAGGTATGGAGCTAGAACTGACAAACCTGTATAAAGTCAAGATCCTAGAAGGCACAGGGAGGAGCCAAGGAACTTTGTCTTTTCCCAGTTCCAAGTGGTAAAAAAAAAAAAAAGTCAGTTATGGAAAATCAATATATCAAGCCTGTTTGAGCATGCAGGGTGCAGTCTGAACTCATGTTATCCACCCATAAAGAAACCTCAGTGAAGAAATTAAAAACTGGCTGCAGACCAATGAAAGAACTGAGATATCCATCATAAGAAATACAAAGCTACTCTATAGAAACATTTTCACAACCCAAAGAGCATGGGATGTCCCCAAGACAGGGAAATCCCTTTGGTGAAAGTAAGCTCACAATTAAAAGAAAAAAATTATAAATCACAAGAGGAAATGATCCTCCAAAAAAGTAAGCAAACAAAACAAACAGGAAGATTAACACTCTAAGATAATAGAACAATCTGAAACAGGCAAAAAATAAGCATATTCAAAATCATTAAAGACACAAAAGATTAGAAGCCATGATGTAAGAATGAAGTACCATATGATAAAAAAGAACTATTTGGAAATTTAAAAAAAAGAATCACTGAAATTTAATTTTTTTTTGATTTTTTAAAAATTAAAAATGTTATTTATTTGAGAGAGAACACAAGTGGAAGGGAGGGGCGGAGAGACAGGGAGAGGCAGACTCCCTGCTAAGCAAGGGATGTGGGGCTCAATTCTGGGACTCCAGGATCCCGACCTGAGCTGAAGGCAGATGTTTAACCAACTGGGCCACCCAGGTGCCCCAGAATCACTGAAATTTAAAACTAAATAAATGGTATATTAGTTTTCCACGGCCGCCCAACAGAGTGCCACATACTGGGTGGCTTAGAACAAAGGAAATGTATCATCTCACAGTTCTAGAGGCTACAAGCATGAAATTGAGGTGTTGGCAGGGCCATGATCCCTCTGACACCCAAAGAGGAAGGATCCTTCTTTGCCTCTTCCAGCTTCTGGTAGCCCCAGTGTTCTCTGGCTTGTGGCAGCATAACTCCAATCTTCACATGGTGTTCTCCTCAGGTCTCATCACACAGCCTTCCCTCTGGGCTTGTGTCTGTGTCCAAATTTAACACCTTTCCCCTGCCCTGCCACCTTCTTATGGATACCAATCAGGTTGGGTTAGGGTCCATCCTAATGACTTCATTTAACTTGATTATCTCTGTAAAGACCCTACTTCTAAATAAGGTCATATTTAAAGTACGGGAGTTATGATTTCGATGTATCTCTTTTGGAGGACACAATTCAACCCATAACAAATAAATTTAGCAGATCATGTACAATAGAAGAGAATCAAGGGAAAAAAAAAAAGATAAATCAGGAAATTATCCAGAATGCAATACAGAAAAATTAAGAGATCAAAAATATCAAAGACAAGTTCAAAGTTATAAAGGACAAGACAAGATCTACTATATATTCTTAGGAGTTTCAGAAAGGTGGAGTAAAAAGAATGAGAGGGAAGAAATATTCAATAAGATAATGGATGAGATTTTTCCAAAATTTATGAAAAACACCTTCTTAGATCCAGGAAACATGCCAATAGCAAAGTAGCACAAATAGGAATAAAGCCACAGCTATATATATCACATAATGAAACTGCGTATCACCAAAAATAATATCTGAAAAGACAGGGGGATAAAAAGATTAACTGTAAGTAAATAAAGACTAGACTGATAGCAGATTTATCATCAGCAAAAATAGAAACTGAAACAAAACTAATCTATGCTGGTAGAAGTCCAGATAGTGTTTAACTATTGGAAGGCTCGCTAGTGGCTGGCTGGGGACATCAGGAGGGCTTCTGGGGTGCTGGCTGTGTTCTGTACCTTGAACTAGGTTTTGATTACATGGGCTCATTTAGCTACACACTCACAATATGTATGCTTTTCTACATGTATATTAAATTTCAACAAAATTTTTTAAAAAGACAGACCAGAAGACAAAGGAGCAGTATCTTTAAGGAGAAAAAGTCAGCAAAATTGTTGCTCAAGTAGCATGATAAAATAAAGACATTGTTCAATCAAACGAAGACTGTGAGACTTACTATTCACCAACCATGCTGAAAGAACCACTGAAGGACATACTGCAGTAGGAAGAAAACTGAACCCATAATGAAGGAATGGCATTGCAAGGAGCAGTAGTGAGGCAAGCAATTAGTAAACGTGTGAGATAAATCTAAATAAACACTTCCTGAGAAAGCAAAAGTAAAGTTAATGACTAGTTTTAACCTAGGAAGAATTAAAATCCTGAGAGGGGAAAACATCATGGATAATGAGAGGGATCTTTTGGGTATAAAAGGGAAGAAATATTAAATTTTGACTTCAGGCATGCATGCTAAAAACTAATGATAAACACTAAAAAATAAGAAATAGAATATATACAATTCAAAGCTATAGAGAAAGGAAAAGGAATAAAGAAAATTCAGTCTATTCAAGGGAAGCCAGCAAAGGAGAAAAAACTAAGCCAAGAAAAAGGCAGGTTATGCTGAAACATCAAACAAGATTGTGGGGGAAAAATCCAAAGAAATAGTGATTTAAGTCATGAAATTTAAACGGATTAAATTGGCCAACTAAAGAGAGATATTCTTAAATTTTTAGTAATTCAGTTATATGCTGTTTCAAAGATACATGCATGAAATAGAACACATAAAAGCTGAAAGATAAGAAATGAGGTAAAAGATAAGCCATCAAATACTAACTCAAGGTAAGTTTAAAATTACTAATATCACAAAAAAATAATTTAAGAGGGGAAAAACCTTATTAGGGGTTAAGAAGTTGTCATTAATTTACAAGAAATAAAAGAATCAATTAATTCTCCAAGAAGGTCTAGCAATTATGAGACTGAATGAGTCATGAATCAAACAACATTGCCTCTAAAGAAAAAAATTAACCAAATTACAAGAGGAAATTGATAAATTCTAAAAAACACTTTTAATTCTGATAAGTCTAGTTGATGTGCATATATTTCATTTCCATAACTAAACTGTATGATCCTCGAGGTAAAAGTGCATGTCTTCTGTCATGTTCTCCAGCATATGTGATGCATTTCCCCTCTACCCAAAAGTAAGTGCACATAACCCTTTCTCATATAATAGATGGGAGGCTAAGTGCTAAAAGCAAATGCAAAGCACAAAAAGTTTGTACTAATAATTTATTACTAATACCATACATTTTTTAACAAGCAAAACTATTATAAGTAGAATAATTAATGAAGACATAAAATAATGGATTGAAAAGAAAAAATTATTCTATCTTACTGTACATCTTTTGCAGCATTTGTAAGACACAAAGATCATTTCTTAAATTATAAAATTACTGCACTAGGCAGAGGATCACTTACATTCCCTCTAAATGGGAAAAAAATACACTTGGAAAAGTTAAAGAACTATAAACAGAGTTTACTTTAATGGACTCAAGACAATAACAATGATGCTACCCCCTAGTGGCAGAGAACAGCAACCCAAAAAGTTTATCTTCTGGGTCATTTTCCTAACAAAAATATTACACTAGAGAACACAAGAGTTGATAGTGATATGTGTTCAATTAGATTAATGTCTGTTATAATGTCATCATTATCATCATCATTTTCATCATGCTCAGCCTATAGTTAAGTGCTTTTGTGACAGGTGGCAATTTCCAGGCCATCAGCTGTGGCCAGGGCTACAAGGTCATATCACATAGAGAGGAAAATTTATAATCAGAGAATAGCCTTTGGCTACTTTTCTCAGAAGGGGGCAATGTAACCATCAGACATTTGGAGGCTTCCTGGCCTTTCCAGCACATCATGAAAAAAGCAGCTCTTTGAAGATCAGTGATACAAAGTTCTATGCTAAAGAATACTAAGGGTATCCCATAATGGAATAGAATACCATAATAATGTGGCTCCCGATTAAAAATAAAGAAAGCAGACAGACATTTCAGTTACAACTCAATAGGTCCCATCTCAGCTGTGAGTATGTCCCACATGCTGGATTGAAAGTGCACAAATTCATGTTTTAAAAGAGGTTAAAGTCCCTATTTTATTTGTCAAGATTCTCTTACAGTCCATAAATTATAGGTAGCAAGCAGCAATTCTACCATTTCTTACTTTAATGAGTGTCAAGAATCAAATATGTTGAAAAGGTCTACCACGTAGTTTCCATTAGGCTTTCATCTAAACCCACTGCCCCAGTGCAGGCTTTGCACAATCTAATTCTTCAAAAGAAAAGGAGTTTTAGGATCCCTGCATAACTTGTCCTACACATGAAGTAACACTCTTTGTAACTTGAGGAATTTCCTCTAGGCTTTAGCTCGTTTTGTTGTGTGCCTTTCAGACCAGTGAGATGAAACACTTAACTAACAATATTAAATCTTTTTCATGAGTTATGACTAATGAGTGGGCAAAGGACCTGGAGTTGAAGACAAACATGGAAGGAATGTGATAAAAGGCAATTTGAAGATGACTTGGCATTCTAAAATGCAATGATCAAAATTTCTGGCTTTAAAATGTTTGAAGTGTGGATTTCACACAACAGGGAATGTGGCAAATTGTGATTCCAAGCTAAACACAAATCTGATCAGTTGCCAGTCTGCCTATTTGGTCATTTTTAAGTTTACTGAGAGTAAAAACCAAAGGTGAGCTGCCATTTCAAACCCACCAGAATGGCTAAAATAAAATGTACAATACTGAGTGCTAGCAAGGGCATGGAGCATCTGAAACTCTGTTCCACACTCTTGGTGGGAATGTAAAATGGACCAAGTTGGAGAACGATTTGGCATCTTCTTACACAGTAAAACCTACATCTACTTTATGACCTAGTAAGCCCACCTCTGGGTACTTAATTGAGATAAATAAAAATGTAGGTCCACAAAAAGACGTTTTTACATGAAGAGCAGAAGTTTTAAATTTTGATGGAGTCCAATTTATTGGTTGTTTATTTTATGGTTCATGCTTTTGTTATTTAATCTCAGAAAATTTTGCCTATCTCTAGGGCTGTGAAGATTTTATTTATTTTCTTCTAGAAGTTGCATAGTTTTAATTTTCATATCTAGGTCATGATCCATTCTGATCTGATTTTGTTAAGATCCAGTCTTAACAAAAAGACTGGCACATAAATGTTAATAGCAGTTTTATTAATGATGGTCCAAAACTGGGTACTACCAAATGTCCATCAACAAGAGAATGAATAAATACAATGTGGTATATCCCTACAGCAACAAAATGAATGAACAATTGATATGCATGACATAAATTAATCTCAGAAACATTATTTGAATGAAAAAAGACACAAAAGAGTATACTGTATGTTTCCATTTACATGAAGTTCAATAATAAGCAAATCTAACCCATGGGATAGAAGTCTGAAAAATGGTCGCCAGGGCTGAACAAGAGGAAGATGCTGACTGGAATGAAGCACAAGGGAACTTTCTAGGGAGATGAACACATTATATAACTTGTTTTGAGTGATAGTCACACAGGAATTCATCTGTCAAAACTCTTCAAACTATATACTCTCAGACATTGCATATTTTATTGTATATACATTATAACTCAATATAAAAAGAATATTGTTGATTTCAATTTAATCCACTAGAGAACACCTTCCAAGGCACAAGGCTACTTTCCTGGAATGAGAAATAAAAGTATTTTCAGCTTTTTGGGCCTTGTCCTTGCACAGTGTTGTCACAGAGAGAAGCTATGAGGCAGCAAGGTAGAACCAGGCCAGCGTGGAGTTACAGCTCACTTTTCCAGCTTCTGCTATTCAAAAATTCCCTAATGACGATTCTTGAGTCTCTGCCATTTTCTTCCCTAGGAATAGCTGAGTGACAATGAACAGGATTCATTTTTTTGTATTAACTTAATACTAGTTTTATTTTCAAAACAGAAACATGCAGCAGAATCCCAGATTTCATTTTGAATTCAGTGTTCCTGTTCCCGTTTCATCCATTATTCATCTACACTGCGTTTTCTTGGTTTATGATTTTACTAAATTTCTTCATTTGAATTATGGCCTTGTGGTCAACAGCGGGCAATATATTATTCTTATATAATTTTTAAATACAAAGGCAAATGGCACGGAACAATTAGAATCGATGGCTTGGGAGTCTGGCTCTCGGATGTCATAGGCAAACACCGTGCTCTTGACTTTAACCTATGGGTTCCACTTCATGTGGGTTGTATTTTTCATACATCAGGGGTTTTTATAAATTTACTATTCAATCCAGCAGCCCTACTTTGTTCGCAAAATATAAGCAAAACAAATATGTCAGGGTAATGATGCCAGGACTCTCCCTTATTGAAAAAAGCAGTTTATTAATACCTTATTGCTACAAGCTAGATCTTATTATCATCTTGGGTCATTTAGAATCTTATTAGGTATTCTGCTGGTGGATGAATAATCCTGTGATAAATTCTTTGCCATGTCCTTCACAGTTGTCATAGCAGGATCATAAACAGCATTTATAACAATCTAGCCTAGAGGAAGCGGCTGACAATGGTCTGCTTAGCATGCAGGAAATATTCAGATTGGCTGTGTCTGGTTAGACACAAGCCCACAGGAGAGATCCCAAAGTTAAATGTAGCATGGGTTTCTCTGAAGATACCCCTTCGAAAAATGCATGAGGTCAGGGATGTGGGGACCAAAAACACTTTGGAAGTCACAGATAGTTTCTTCCCATCAGATCACAGTTGGGCAGCAGGGGAAGACCCAGGCACAAGCCATTTTATTCCTGACAGACTGTTCAGGTCTTTATTTGAAAACTCCAGATCAAGGTACAAATTATTTTATATTGACTGATTTTTTGCTCTCATTTTGACTTCACATACAAAACTATGATTCACCTGTATTACTGCTCTGTGTCTAATTAGTGCATTTGATGAGAAGATGAGTCTGAAGGAGAACAAGACTGTAATTCCCAGCATAAGCCAGGTACTTTTGCTCTATTCCAAAACTGTAGATTTCAGCACTTATAAAAAACCTGTGTCAAAAAATATATATATATCTGGGACACTTGGGTGGCTCGGTTAAGCATCTTCGGTTCAGGTCATGATCCCAGGGTCCTGGGATCGAGCCCCGCATCAGGCTCCCTACTCAGCAGGGAGTCTGCTTCTCCCTCTCCCTCTGCTGCTTCCCCTGCTTGTGCGCTCTCACACGCTCTCTCTGACAAATAAATAAATAAAATCTTTAAAAAAATATATATATAAAATTTTGTATACACATAAATATTTCTTTCCTGTTCACATAGGGAGAACTATTGATAGATTAGTGCAAATCAGCCACCACTATTTTTAGAAAAATACAGACAACAGGCAAATGAGCCAGTCCAATATTTTTCCAGCCTCATCTACTGCTATTCCCTGACACTGGCCTCACAATTAATCCAAAGTAGTTTCTCATTATTCTCTAAATATGTCAGGCCCTTTTCCAAGTTTGGGCTTTAATATAGGCCATTGTCTTTGTCCAGAATGCCCTGGTGTTTTTTTTTCTTTGCCATATGTCGTACGTTGAATGCTCCTAGAATCAGAACCTGAAACAAGCATTTGAGGTAAGGAAACTTATTTTGGAGGTGACCCCAGGAAGCACAGGCAAGAGAGTGGGGATGTGAGACAAGGGAAGAGAAAGAACCCAATAGTGAGCACAAACTATGAGCAACGAGGCTCAATCCCCCTGGGGATGTCTAAGAGACAGTGTAGAATGCAACGGGGATGGCCCACTCCCCAAAGGGCAAGGAAGCTGGAGTATTTATCACCTTTTCCTATTAGTGGGCTTCTCCTAGGAGGTACTTAACTCTCCAGCACCTCCAGTCTGCTCTCTTGAGAGCAAGAGAAAGCTCTCAGACAAGTCAGAAGTAGTGGGGTCAGGGAGCATACTAATAGTGAATGTCAGGGGGATATGAGTAGGACAATGACAGCATCTGTTTCTCAGGTTAAGTCCTCCTTATTGTTCAAATCTTAGTCAAAGTATTATTTTCTCTAGGAAAGCGTCTTTGATTCTCCTAGTCTGAGTTACATAGTCCTTCACTTAATTCTCATAGCATGATGACTGATCATGGTACTTATCAGATTATATTATAAATGTGACAGTGTTCCCTTCTAAGTTATAAGCTGCTTTAGAAAAGGGGTTGTGCCTAACTCATGTTTGTATCATGAATACAGTTCCTGACACAATGAAGAAACTCAGTAGATCCATACATCCCACAAATATTTACTGAGGACCTACCATATGCCAGACACTATTCTAGGACCTGGGGGATAGAGAAGTGAACAATACATTCCACTTGGTGGTCTTATAATGGACGGAGATAGAAAAAAAACCATGTGGCCAAATTGATATGATAATTTTAGGTGTTAGTAAATGCTATAAAGAAAACAGAAGAGAGTAAGTGGTAGAAAAAGACTAGGGTAAGAAGAGGCTGCTAT
This sequence comes from Neomonachus schauinslandi, assembly GCF_002201575.2. Taxonomy (NCBI): domain Eukaryota; kingdom Metazoa; phylum Chordata; class Mammalia; order Carnivora; family Phocidae; genus Neomonachus; species Neomonachus schauinslandi. The sequence goes on from NC_058411.1 coordinate 99,051,119, forward strand.
TTTGGGTAGGCTGCTCAGGGAGATCTTCTCTGAAAAGGTAATATATGAAGAGAGATTTAAAAGATAATGAACAAGGGTTGTGGGGAGGAGGGAAGGGATCACTAGGCAGAACACAGAGGGTTTTTAGGGCATAGAAGCTACTCTGGGGCACCTGGGTGGCTCAGCTGGTTAAGCGACTGCCTTCGGCTCAGGTCATGATCCTGGAGTCCCTGGATCGAGTCCCGCATCGGGCTCCCTGCTCGCCAGGGAGTCTGCTTCTCCCTCTGACCCTCCCCCCTCTCATGTGCTTGCTCTCTCTCATTCTCTCTCTCTCAAATAAATAAATTTTAAAAAAAAATCTTTAAAAAAAAAGAAGCTACTCTGTATGATACTGTAATGGTGGATATCATTATATCATTTCATATCATTCTACATTTGTCCAGACCCACAAAATATATGACACCAAGAGTGAACCCTAATGTACACTATGGACTTTGGATTGTAATGATGTGTCAGTATAAGCTCATCAATGATAACAAACGTACCACTCTGGTGGGGGGATATTGATGACGGGGATGCTCTGCTTGTGAGGTAGGAGGTATCTGGAAAATCTTTGTACCTTCCACTCAGTTTTGCTGTGAACCTAACACTGTTCCAAAAAATAAAATTTACTTAAAATAATAATAGTAATGGGAAGGACTGAGACTTGCAAAGATATGGAAGAAGTGTTCCAGGCAGAAGAAATAAGTCCAAAGGTGTGCAGGTGGGAATAATCATTGCATACTGGAGGGTCAGAAAAACCAGGAGAGCTGCACTATAGTGAACGAGGAGGAAAATGTCAAAAGAGCTCAGAGGGGTTGCCAGGGGCCAGATCATATAGGGACTTTTTGCTGTTAGAAATTAAATTAATTTAAAAATCCCAAAATCAGGGCGCCTGGGTGGCTCAGTCGTTAAGCGTCTGCCTTCGGCTCAGGTCATGATCCCAGGGTCCTGGGATCGAGTCCCACATCGGGCTCCCTGCTCCACGGGAAGCCTGCTTCTCCCTCTCCCACTCCCCCTGCTTGTGTTCCTACTCTCGCTATGTCTCTCTCTGTCAAATAAATAAATAAAAAATCTTAAAAAAAAATAAAAAAAAATAAAAATCCCAAAATCAAGTAGAAGAAAATTCAAGACGACATTAAACAACTATTTTCCTCAACTGTCTGGATATTTAGGCTAAATGTGACTTCTGGATTTATTTATCATGATACTGCCTCAATTTGTGTGGTACAACCACAGGGTTGCAAAGCTGATTCAAATGCTTTATCAATGACCTATTTACTCACACATTCCAGATAACACCCAAAGTACCATCTTAGAAATAGCCAAGGCAATGAAAAATAAGTCCCTTACAGTGACTGGTTTCTTGCATCAGCTCTGTTACATGTGACCTTTGGAAGTCCTTTACCATCATGTCAGGTATCTATTATCCTTTTCAGCAAAGTAGAAGAGTAGGGACTAAATGGCCTGCAGAGTATCTGACAGCCTACAAGTCAATGCATTGTATGAGGTGAAAATAGAAGTTATGTGGCTGATTCTTTTATTTAACTTCTTAATAAGAAAATTTTAAAACATTCACAGAAGTGGAGAAAATACACAATAAAGCTGCATGAAGCCATTATCTATCTACAAAACTTATGAGCATTGTCAACATTACTCAGCATCAGGAAAATACAAATCAAAACCACAATGAGATACCACCTCACACGTCAGAATGGCTAAAATTAACAACTCAGGAAGCAACAGATATTGGTGGAAAAAGGGGAACCCTCTTACACTGTTGGTGGGAATGCAAACTGGTACAGCCACTCTGGAAAACAGTAGGAGTTTCCTCAAAAAGTTAAAAATAGAGCTATCCTATGACCTAGCAATTGCACTACTATTATCCTTAGTCACCAAAGGATACAAACATAGTGATTCGAAGGGGCACATACACCCCAATGTTTATAGCAGCAATATCCACAATAGCTAAACTATGGAAAGAGCCCAGATGTCCATGGACAGATGAACTGATAAAGAAGATGTGGTGTGTGTGTGTATATATATATATATATAGAGAGAGAGAGAGAGAGAGAGAGGAATATTACTCAGCCATCAAAAAAATGAAGTCTTGCCATTTGCAACGACATGGATGAACTAGAGGGTATTATGCTACGTGAAATAAGTCAGAGAAAGACAAATACCATATGATTTAATTCATATGTAGAATTTAAGAAACCAAACAGATGAACATAGGGGAAAGGAAGAAAAAATAAAATAAGTGGAAAACAGAGAGGGAAGCAAACCATAAGAGACTCTTAACTATAGGGAACAAACTGAGGGTTGCTAGAGGGGATGTGGGTTATGGGCATTAAGGAGCGTCCCTGAAGTAAAGAGCACTGGGTGTTGTATGCAACTGATAAATCACTGAATTCTACCTCTGAAACTAATAATGCAGTATATGTTAATTAGATTGAATTAAAAGAAATTTTTTTTAACTTATGAGCATTATGTCATGGTTGGCTTTTTTCATACACATCAGTATTTGTGCAACCAAATATCCATAATCCCTTCAAAGTGGCTGGCCTGAGAGTTGATCCTGGTCCCTGTATGGAGTGATACAGCACATTCTTGCACAATATTCTGAGCAAGGGAGGGTTGACTTGGGACACAGCTTAGAACCAAGGCCACAGAATAAGGTAAAATAAGATAGATGACCATTCAGATAATAAATATTAAACATAAAATAGTACACACTAAGTTTCCATATTGAAAACAAATAATTTAAGAAAGGAAATAGCTTCTTTTTTACAACTGGGTAAAACTGGCTTTGAAAATATATACATGTTTTGAGCAGTGTTTTATCCACTACTGGAATGTTTTCATGTATTTATTCAGTAATTTTTCAGTAAATACTGCACATGAGGCCCAGGAATAGAGACTGCAAGGGATACACAGATGCACGAGTCACATAGCCCTTTCCTTAAGGAACTCATAGCCCAACAAATGAGAATTTGAGTGGTTCTGCTGGCTCTGGTGCCTACATTTTACTATGTTTGATCACACAGCAGTCTCATCAACTTATCTAGGTATTCTGACTTGCCTTTGCTCCCCTTTCCAAGGCAGCTTTTGTTATAGCTGACAGTCACCTCGGTCTCCACCCTGGTGAGCAAACACAATTCTAACATGTTTCCTTCTCTAGCATGATGCTGCAGGACAATCTGCTTCTCCTGAAACTCTGCACACAGAAAAGGTTGAGATGCATGCCACCCTTGACCAGGTATTCATGGACACCCACTACTAGGGCCCTTTACAACATGCAGTTCTGCTCTGAATAAGTGATTTCTCCAAAAGTGTCTGGCACCAACTACATCAATTGCTCCCACAATTCCCAATGAGTGAATGTGCAACTCTCTTACTGATTGACTGACTTCACATCAGCCAATTAGAGCTTAAAATGTCTAATTAAGCCAGAGATGGAGCCATCAACTTGCTGCATTCCGAGCCCTGTTAACTTACCTAAACAATAAAATGATGTCAGGTATCTATTAGCACTGGGAGTAACTAGTAAAACCAGAATAAAGCACTTTGCAAATATAAAACACTCCAGGAATATTAACAAGGATAAGCAAAAGATACATCTAGACTAAAGAAAAAGTCAAAACCTGTACAAAATTCATACATAATTCTTTCTAAAATCCTCTTTCAACATATATAGTTCTGAATTTACTTTCTGTCTAAATAACACTAAACATACCTTACATAGGACTCTACCACAAACGGTTTCCATATTTCTGTTTTTTTGCAATTATCACTGACCTGTGTTGTTTACGAGACAACTATCAAGACAGCTCTATTACACTCGTTTAGCCACAATTCACAATTAATATGTGCTTCTTTCTCAACTCCTACATAGATATCATAATTACTCCCCACTTCCCTCCTCTAAGAACAATAAAACTGCTCACTTCTAAAGCATAATGATGGTCATTTTCAAGAACAAATGATAGAGAATATTTACTGATTTGCCTTAAAATCAGACAGTTCACTTACGAAAAGATTAAAATTATCTACCCCAAACACTCTTTTTTCATTGTAAAACTAGCAATTGCAAATAAAAGAAATTTACATGAAGAGATGTTGGAACCTGCCTTGTTTTAGCCAAGCACTAATTATAAATGGCACAGCATACAGAGACACCATCCTAGTCTGTCCCAAAAGCTATAGCTGCATTGGACCCTGAGATAATATTTAGCAAAGAGGCATTTTAAGAAAGTCAGCATGAGGGAGAAGAAAAATCTTCTCAGGTAGGTGTATGTTATTAATCATAATTAAGGCATATTTGACAGCTTCTTGGCAACAGAGACGATGAGCTCCTTTCTCTGACATCAAAATCCTAAAGGAATACTTGCTATTTCATTATCAACTTCACTGGTCTTTACACCTATAATATCCACTTTGAGAATATGAGGTCTTAGAGAAACCTAAGCTCTGACAATTACTGTTTGCCCACCGCTGACACCACATAAGGTACAACATAAGCTGGGATCTTACTAAGATAAAGTACAGGGAACCATGCTGGGGTTAAAATGTGAGTTTCAGGAAAACACATGGCCTGTCCCATAATGCATTTCCACTGAAGGGTCATCCTTCAGAGTTGTTGGTTTTTGTCTGTGCAGGTGGCTCTGCACTTTTGATTTCCCATTAAATTGGAAAGGGAGCACTTGGTTCCCACTGCAATGGCATCCTCTGATAAGATGGTGAGAAATGGGAAATGGACCCGTTTTGAGAGATAAACTCATTTTAATAAAACCAAACAAGAGACATGCTTCCATTTAATCATGCCCAATTTCATTAATGCATTTTCTAAAATGATGCCACTTTGGAAAGGTTCTTATGATGGCTAAGTGTTAGAGGAAGCATCACCAGGATTTCTGCTTGGTGCCTTTGCAGGTGATTTCAAGGAATTTATTCTGGATCATCTACTGATCACAAGCCGAGTTTCCCTCGGGCCCAGCTGGGAGATTTGGCCAGTTCTGTGCAGATCCCCAACTCATGTTCTACTGTTCTCTTTCACAGAAAACACGGGTTTAAGTGACCTTTGCCTATTTGGGCATAGGTTGCCTATTTAATGGCATAGGTTGAGCTTTAGATGGTTTTCTTTTTTTTTTTTTTATTCTTATGTTAATCCCCATACATTACATCATTAGTTTTAGATGTAGTGTTCCATGATTCATTGTTTGTGCATAACACCCAGTGCTCCATGCAGAATGTGCCCTCCTCAATACCCATCACCAGGCTAACCCATCCTCCCACCCCCCTCCCCTCTAGAACCCTCAGTTTGTTTTTCAGAGTCCATCGTCTCTCATGGTTCGTCTACCCCTCCGATTTCCCCCGCTTCATTCTTCCCCTCCCGCTACCTTCTTCTTCTTCTTTTTTTTTCCTTAACATATATTGCATTATTTGTTTCAGAGGTACAGATCTGAGATTTAACAGTCTTGCACAATTCACAGCGCTTACCAGAGTACATACCCTCCCCAGTGTCTATCACCCAGTCACCCCATCCCTCCCACCCCACCCCCCACTCCAGCAACCCTCAGTTTGTTTCCTGCGATTAAGAATTCCTCACATCAGTGAGGAGCTTTAGATGGTTTTCAAACAGTATGTTTCTACTTGGAGAATGATCCCAATCATTCTCACATTTTCCCCTCTTCCTTATTCTCTCTCTTAAGCTGTCTCTTTCTCACCACATTCTTCTCTCTTTGCCTTTGGTTTGACTCTCTTTGTTCTACTATCCTTCTCTCTGTGTTTTTCAGTCCTCTTCTCTCATAATGTCTTTCTTCATCACTGCAGGCTGAGAAGCATGGGGGTCAAGTGAAGATAAATGGTTTTGTCTCCATTATGTAAGTAAATTGAAAGAAAGTAAAATTTAAAATTGTAATTACTCAGTTTTCAGCTTAATTCTTCCCATAGAGATCTAGAAGTGGAATCTGTGATATTCTGGGATTGGAAGGGACCTCAAAGGGAAATAAACAAGTTAACTTCCTTCATCAAGGCCGGGTGCTCCCCAGATCAGTTATTCATTAATGACTGGTTTCTGCCCCTACTAACTTAACATTCTTTAAATATACCTTTAAAACATACCTTTAAATATGGCCTTCAAGATGTTAAAATCACCACCTCTGCTGATTTGGGGTTTTATTGTCTATTCTGGGCCATATCTCATCTTAGTGAGATCCCACAGGATTCAGCAATTAGCATGAATACAGCAGTTTAATAATCAAAAGTAATTAATGGCATCAAAACAGTCCTGCCTGCTTCTGAGGACTTGTTACACAAATCTTGAACTTTCTTTTTAAATGAGTACTTTAAAAAAGATAAAATAAATGAGGACTTTATTCCTGTTAGAAAATTATCTACCACAAAATTCTTAGATGGAAAACAATTCAACTTGATATACTGACATGTTTAAAATAACACTGGGAAAGTGACTCAATATACTAATTGGCAATAAGTTCTTAACCCACTAATAATTAATAATTCTAATAAAAGAAATACTAACATTGTTCTCTGCAACTATATAGAGCACAGGAAAGTTATGCTTCCTCTAAAAAAAAGTAAAATTGTAAAATAGGGATTCTGTCAAGTGTCAAATGAAAATATTGCTGAGGAAAGGGAAAGGGGAGGGAGATACTTTATTGTAAGTGTTCAATTTACTATGAATCAATTTTTAAAAAATTCTAAAGTTTCTCATAGCAAAAGAGAAGTGTAGGGAAAGAAAAGTTTTCCTCAACCTTCTTAGGGTTCCTAGCTAGATCTAAAAATTAAACTGACAAAGATTAAAAGGAGAAAAGCTAATAAGTTTCTAAGTGACTCTGGCGCCTTCAGAAGGAAATGAAGACCCAAGGAAACAGACCTGAGTATTTTTATGCTAGGTTTGATGAAGAGTGGGCAGTCGTGTAGAAGTATGATAGATCAAGGCCTGTTTGTTCAGATTCTTCTCAGCATCTCCTTGTCTTTGGAGATAAGGATACTCCTTTTCTCCAGGTTTAGGGAGGGCACCTCTCACAGGAGGGTTTATGACCTGTTTCAGGGAAGAAGGCCAAGGAGAAGGTCACAGTGACCTTCCTGCTTCCGCCGTTTTCTCATACTCCTTCAGGTTAAAATATTCAATATGCAAAGGTCCCATATTTTGGAGTAGCATGTCCTGAGTCCCAACAGAAGTAAATATAGGTTTTAGTTTAAACAGATAAATGCAATTCTTACCTGAGAACTCTGGATTCCCTTTAACAAGTCACTGCTCATCATGTCATTGGTGAAATTGATCTTGTCTTCGTATCAACAGGATATGCAGGGTAAAGATTAGGGGAGCATGTTACCAAATAGTCAAGCTTTCCTCTCCCCAGGGGAACTTTATTTTTGAACTGATTTTCATTTAAAATGTCCCCAGTTTTAGACAGACTGAAGCCCAGCACACATGAGCCTTTACAGTTCTCCACATCTGTAACTCATTTCCATTTCTTAAAAAATTGATGATGTTTGCTTTAATGCCAAAATCCCCCCTGACCACAAGGGATGTTAGCTTCAGGCAGCTTGGTATCATTATTTAAAAAGCTAACACGTGGACTTTTAGAGTAGAACCAAAAGTGAGAGGAATGAGGTGACTAGCTGCTGTAGAAATGAGAAGCTCTTTAGAAGCTCTCTGGAAGCTTCCATGTTTGGCATTTCTATTTCTAGTACCACTAATATTAAGATAAACATCAAGTTTGGGCAATCTGAACAAACCTCTGATGTCATCTACTGATCTTCAAGACCAATTGGAGTATATGCATAAGTTGTCCTACCAAGGATTTAAAGTCTCTCTGGTATAGGAAAACCTAAAAAAATACTTTTTTAAGTGTACTTTATTTTAATCATATTTTCCATCTGTTTTGTGTTCAAGAAATAAATGAGAATAACTTCTGAAGCTTAAAGCAACTGAAAGGGATTAACAATGAAAGACAAAGGAACTTGGATGCCATTTCTCTAATCCAGGGAAAGGGAAACATATAAGTAACTTGCTAATTTCTTACAAGGAACTAGGTAAGTGTGTATCTTCTAGTTTGCCCATATTACTGTCTACCAACAATAATATATTTCATCCAGGTTGAAGATAACACATATAAGAAACAAAAACAGACTAAAACCTTAATATTAAAGTATTTTCAATATTTTATAAAATTGGGGGCTTTACATGGCATTTGCAGGCATTCATATATGTACTTCTTTTATAGCTGTAGTCATATAAAATGAGCATTCCTTAAGTTTCCTTTGAAGAAATCTCAAAGGTTATCTTAGTTATTAAATATTTAATGGAAACAAGGATAGAAAACTACTTAACAATCAGAAATGTAACTTGCCATTCATTTTGTCAAAGCTTAACATTTTGCCATATTTGCTTCAGACCTTTTTTCTTAAGGAAATAAAACATTACAGATATATAGTTGAGGCCCCTCAAGTATCCCAATCTATTTCATTGCCCCCCTTCAAAAATAACAACAACAACAACAACAAAAAAAACCAATAATCAACTCTAATAGAGCTAAAGCCACAGCAGGTCCTCTTTAAAATGGTGTACCCAGATGCTCTGTCATCAGCAGCTTGTAAGAGGACCAATTTCTTCATTTTAGGATGCATAATAATGGTTTGTCATCCCATCCAATAACACATTAGAGAGTCTTTGTAACTCAACACAAAGGAAGTTAAGCTTTAGGCATCAGTGATAGGCAGATACGGAAGATTAAGGCAAGTGGCCTTTTATATCTCACATAGTTGTTATTTTAAAATATTCCCATTACCTCTCTAATCCTCCTTATTCATTCCCCACTCTTGTCAGAGTGATCTTAAAAACCAAATCTGATCATGCCACTCCCAACTTTAAACTCCTGGGTACCCTCCCATCACATTAAGGAGAAACTCCAAACCCTTTAACCCACATGGCCAAAAAAGACCCCTCAGTTTGCTGCTTGTCCTCTGTACTAGCCACATTGACCTTCTATCAATTTTTTAAAGATTTTATTTATCTATTACAGAGAGAGAGAGAGAGCACGAGAGGGGCGAGGGTCAGAGGGAGAAGCAGACTCCCTGCTGAGCAGGGAGTCCGACGTGGGACTTGATCCCAGGACTCTGGGATCATGACCTGAGCCGAAGGCAGATGCCTAACCAACTAAGCCACCCAGGCACCCCCTTCTTTCAATTTCTTAAAGGCACCCTGCCCTTCACTTGTTTCTTTCACTTGAAATGCTCTTTCTCCTCTGTAGTTAGCCAGCTCCGAGTCATCTTTTAGTTTTCAGGTTAGAATAGAAAATTTTTTCCCTGGCTTCTCCTCACATCTTATAATCTTATTAAATCTCTTGGGTTTTTAAAATCATAATTTGCAAGCACATACTTATTTGTATTTGTTCAGCGCCTATTCTCTTACTCCACTGCAAGCTTCATGAAGATGGGGACCTTGATTTTTTTTTTCTCTACTTCTAAATTTATCAGCATAGTGCCTATCTATGATATAATCAGTAATTATTTATTGAATAAATGGGTGGAGATTCCCTGTTCCAGACCTCAGTATTTAAGGCTTTCTTTCCCAAAACTGTGTAATTGCCCTAATCCTTCCCTCTTTTTCTCTACCAACTTACATGTATCTCCTCTTCACTCTTCCCCTCTACTTCCTTCCCTCACACTCCACCCCACATCTTTTCTCCCATTTAGAGAAATAATAAACTAAGGGTTGGTAATAACAAAGTTTGCCTTATGTTGATGATATTAATTCTAGTCTATTTCTACTAAGTATTGCAAAATAAATTGTCCCTATTACATTGCATATATGCAATGAAAGATTTATTTTAAATTTTAGAAGGATCTCCTTTGAAGATACCTTAAGAATATCTCCATGGGTTAAAGATGACTTTAATAAGCAAAATGGTCAAACTAATAAACCAAATAGCTATTCTGCAAACATGGAATGAGCCAAGAATGCTCAACTATAAGCGTGAAGACAATGCCAGTCCAACAACAACAACCAAAAAAAGTGGTTTTGAACAGAATTGCAAGGATCATTAACTGCAGCTGAACAGTCATGTTCCCACAGGAAGTTCTTACAAATATGATACACCATCTTGTCATCTAATATTCAGAGATACATTTAGAGGTTTAAAATTGGATTTTGATTCCTGATATAAAAATTTCTCCAGTCATAGTTTGAAAGAAAAAGAAACAGAGGCAGCAAACAGTGGAACATCACCAAATTCCAAGCTTAAAATTAAATAAGTCAATACTCTGAAAAACTTTATTTTTCAAAAAGTGATCAATGTTTTTACATATATTTTTCAACCTCCACTGTTTACCCTCACAAAATCCTACCAAATTAATCCATGTTTCCTTTTCTTGCATGAACTCTGGATATGACTTCAATGCAATATTAGAACTCATGCCTCTCTGTATTCAAAACTGAGATGTTCTCAGGGACACCTGGGTGGCTCAGTCGGTTAAGCGTCTGCCTTCAGCCCAGGTCATGATCCCGGGGTCCTGGGATCAAGCCCCGTACTGGGCTCCTTGCCCGGCAAGGAACCTGCTTCTCCCTCTGCCTGCCACTCCCGCTGCTTGTACTCTCTCTCTCTGAAAAATAAATAAATAAAATCTTTAAAAAATAAACTGAGATATTCTCAAAATTGGAATAATTGCACTGAGAAAGAGAGCAGAGGCAAACTGTTCCTACCCCCAAAGAGCTAAAGCTACAAACAGAAAACACAGCATTGAATCCAAAATCCAAAATCCAAAATTTTGACTGGACGATGGTGCTAGCTATGTTCTTCTGGGACCTTTATTTAGTTGTCCAGAAACCCACAATCCCCACTCTGTTCAGAGAGATACTCCAGAGCAAGGAATTACCAGACTTCCAATTTCCTTACTACTGCTTCCAAACCAGTGATTAAAGGAGAAGGGTGAGAGAGGGGGATGAAGGATCCTCCAGTGAAAACATTAAGACTCATTCATGCATTTATTTATTCAACAATCATTTACTGAGTTCTCATCATGAGCTCGAACACTCTGTTCACAAGGGATACAATGGTGAGTAAGAGATTCCCCACCTTCATGAAACCTGTTTAGGGATGGAAGATCAACACAGATCAAACAAATGAATATAAATCTACAAACTGTAGTGAGTGCTTGGAAGGAAAAGTATATGCTCCTATAGGAAATTATAAGGGGGAGCAGACTTTGTCTGGATTTATAAATTAAAAAAAGATGAATAGGTATAAAAAGATCAGGGAGGGCACCTCCTTGGCACAGGGAATGGCAAGGGCAAAGGGCCTGAAGTAGGAAGGTGTGCAGGACAGCACACCTACTATGTCAAGAAGTATTCAAGAGGAAAGAGACAGAAATGAAGTTGAAAGGTAGAAGGTCAGGTCCAATCACCAAGGGCCTTGGAGGCCATTGTAAAGATTTTGGTCTTTGGGGTGCCTGGGTAGCTCAGTTGGTTCAGCGTCTGCCTTTGGCTCAGGTCATGATCTCATCGAGCCCCAGTTGGGCTCCCTGCTTAGCAGGGAATCTGCTTCTGCCTCTCCCTCTGCTTTTCCCCCTGCTTGTGTTCACCCTCTCTCTCTTTCTTGCTCTCTCAGATATATAGTAAATTAAAAAAAAAAGATTTTGGTCTTTGTTCGAAGAGGAAGTTGAAAGCCACTGAAAGGTTGTGACTAGTGACATTCATTATCTAAGTTCTCAGATCACTCTGACTGTCATGAAATATATTCAAAGTGAGTCAAAGAACAGAAGTGGAAAACCAGTAACAACATGATCTGATGTGTAATTTTTAAGGTCATGGGCTACCATGTATAGAATGAGCTGGAAGGAAGCGAGAGAGCCCATGGGGACATGAGTTCATTGGCAGGTGCAGCCAACCAGGTGAAAGGTGCTAACAGTCTGGGCCAGGAGGGATATGCCAGGAGAACTGCCATGGCGACATGTGAGCTGGCTCACTCCTACTCTCCCCATGCCCGGGAGCTGCTTGGGTCCTAAAAGGACTGCCCTCCAAAACATCTATATGCACTCTGAATAAAGAAGCTCCTCTTTAGAAAGACTCCCAAAAGACAGTAGTCTTCAGTACAAGGACCAAAAATCCTCTTGCTTCTCCTGAAAAATTGACTTATTTTAGCCCCAGGCACATGAGACTATCACCCATTATGTTGTCATTGTTTTGTTGGGGGAGGAAGAACTCAATAACAAATTTGAGGCCCCCTTTTACCAACCATACCATACTTACAGCCTGCCTCTTTGTGGCTAAACTCGATCTTTCTTTCAGCTTACTTTTCCTATTCTTATTTTCTTCTTTACATTTTTTTCTTTTATTGAGTGGGTACATGTAATTTTAAACACATTGCTATTTATTATTTAACAAGATTCTGTCAGAAATTATTTTTTAAAACCAGTTAATTATTTAACACTTATTTTCTTATTTAAAGTATATGAAAGGAAAAGCTGTTTCTCTTCTCACAGTACTTCTGTCTCCAAATATGTGGGTTTTCCACACCAAGCAATTCTCCAATTCTCTGTGGACACCAAATGGGTGTTTTATAATTTAATTCAATTCTGACACTAACCGGAATTGGTGCAGACCCCACAGGTTCAGGGCTCAGTCCCACAAGATTGCTCCACGTCAGATTCTAGTTGCAAGTATTAGGTGTCAAGGGTACCCAAACTCTTGTCTAACTTGACTACTAATCAAATTCTACAACCCCTTCCCCTCCTCTGGTTTGTAATTTGCTGTAATGGCTCACACAACTCAGTGAAACACTTAATTTACATTTAGTGGTTAATTACAAAGAATACCAATGAAAGATCAGATGAAGAGGTACACAGCATGAGGTCCAGAAGTGTCCCAAGCACAGGAGGTTCTGTCCCAGTGGAGTTGGGGTATGCTGTCTTCCCAGCACATGGATGTGTTTACTAACCCAAAAGCTCCCCAAACTACATAGTTTAGGGATTTTCATGGAGGCTTCATCACGTAAGCATGATCAATTATTAACTCAATCTTCAGTCCCTCTCTCCTCCCCAGAGGACAGGGAATGAATCTGAAAGTTCCAAGCCTCAAGTCATGCTTGGTCTTTCTGGTGACCACTCCCCATCCTGAAGCTATTCAGGCCATCTGTCATCTCATTAGCATACAAAAAGACAATCTTATCACTCCAGAGATTCCAAAGGTCTTAGAAGCTCTTAGTCGGGGAACTAAGTACTAAGAACAAATATTATAACAGAAGATCCTCCTATTACTCCTACTACTCTGGAAATTATAAGGGTTTTAGGAGTTCTGTGCCAGGAACCAAGGATAAAAACCAAATATATATTTCTTATTATATCATAGTGTTACAATATGATATATATTCATTGCAGAAATATTGTGAAATACAGCAAAGCTCAAGAAGTAAATAAAAATTTAAAAGAAGAAATAAATAAAAATAATCTATAATTCTACCATGCAGAGGTAACATTTTGGGATATAATCTTCCAATCTTATTTCTATGCCTATCTGTATACCTATCATCTTCCAATCTTTTCCACAGAAAAGAATGTATGTATGTGCACACGTTTGTATTTGTGTAAGTCTCTTAAATCCATTTTGCGAGGAATAGATAGAAAGATGAAGAGATGGATAGATGACACACAGACAGACAGATACAGAGACAGACAGACAGATACTTTCCGCTCCATTCTGAGTACTAGATGATTTAAATCCTAGGCTGCTTCTTTGACAATGTCAAAATTGTTTCTTTACAACTACTTCTATCAATAAATAATACTCCTGCTTGCTCAATCAGAAGCAATTGTTTGGCCAGGTGATGAATGATGACTTAGAGGTTATGTGATTCCAGTCTTTCCATCTTGAGTCCTAAGAGTATTCAGGCTGATGGAAGACTGACCACAGGTAAAAAGTAAACACTCCCCATGGTCATGTCACATGCTACCAGACCGTATAGCACATTATATTTTAAATTGTTTATATAGCAAAACTAGATTGCCAGTGGAAATGACAAATCTCTTAGCTTCCTTGTTTCTTGTAGCATTCTGTGGAAAAGCAGAAAATTGCTCCCAAGTTATAAGACTGATTTTGTTTTGTTTTTAATTGCAAAGCAATCTGAATTCAGTTCCCAGAGGAAAAGCATAATCAAGAACTACAATCATCTGTACCACCTGCCTGAGGGAGGCTGTAGCAACAACACCTAGAACAGAAGATGCAAATATCTTCTCCCATTCTGTGGGTTGCCTCTTAGTTTTGTTGACTGTTTCCTTTGCTATGCAGAAGCTTTTTATCTTGATGAAGTCCCAAAAGTTCATTTTCACTTTTGTTTCCCTTGCCTTTGGAGGCGTGTCTTGAAAGAACTTGCTGTGGCAAGAGCTTACTGCCTACGTTCTCCTCTAGGATTTTGATGGATTCTTGTCTCACATGGAGGTCTTTCATCCATTTAGAGTTTATCTTTGTGTATGGTGTAAAGAATGGTCGTGTTTCATTCTTCTGTATATAGCTGTACAATTTTCCCAGCACCATTTATTAAAGAGACTGTCTTTTTTCCATTGGATATTTTTTCCTGCTTTGTTGAAGATTAATTGACCATAGAGTTGAGGGTCCATATCTGGGCTCTCTATCCTGTTCCACTGATCTATGTGTCTGTTTTTGTGCAAGTACCATGCTGTCTTGGTGATCACAGCTTTATAATACAGCTTGAAATCAGGCAATGTGATGCCCCCAGCTTTTTTTTTTTCAACATTTCCTTGAAATAATAATTTATTATTATCCCCGGAGGGGATTATGCTAAGGGAAATAGGTCAAGCAGAGAAAGACAATTATCATATGGCTTCACTTATATGTGGAACATAAGGAATGGCATGGAGAACATTAGGAGAAGGAAGGGAAAAATGAACGGGGAGAATCAGAAGGGGAGACAAACCATGAGAGACTATGGACTCCAGGAAACAAACAGGGTTTCAGAGGGGCATGGGGGGTGGGTTAGCCCGGTGATGGGTATTAAGGAGGGCACGTATTGCATGGAGCACTGGGTAGTATATGCAAACAATGAATATGGAACACTACATCAAAAACTAATGATGTACTATATGGTGACTAACATAATAAATAAAAAGAAAAAAGAAAAAGAAAGAAAGAAACTCATGCAGTAAAAACACATGACTAAATTGTTCTTTAACAGATACTCAACCTTGCCCAATTCCTCCTCTGATAACCAGTTGAGACGGTCTAAAAATACAAATATCTAATAGCATATTTAGTCCATCTAGTTTCAATTTGGCCACATTTATGTGGCCATTTTGCCCTGAAACCCATAGAAATTTGTGGCCACTGTGCTATACCCCACACCAGCACAAAAGAGTATGTTGATGAGTTTCTAACACATTACCTTGAAGGACAAAGTCCTCACTTCTTGGGCTCCACCACCTGAATTCTTCTTGCTTCCTCTCTTTCTCTTTCCTTTCTTATTTATTGACATAGGCCCAACATTTTAAGCATTTACTACTGAAATGGATATTGTTTTTTTTAAATTAAGTAATTTAATAGAATATTGGTTATATGGAAAAATGTTTACAGTCTAGACTCACCACACCAAAGCATCTTCTAATTCCCTACCCCTATTAGGATGTGCTCAGAAAGGTAACTTTATTGTAATAGTAATGGAGCTCAATTTGAAAACTTTTATTGAACATCTAACTTACTCCAGACACTATTCTAGGCATTAGGGATTCCAAAAAAAAGAGACATAACCCATTCTCATAAATCTCCCAAGTTTAGTAGATAACTCACAAACTCTAGTTGAATGAAATATCCTAATTAAAAAAATGCTTTATTTTAAAATGTGAATGTTTCCTTGAATTTTAACCTGTAAATACAAGGGTCTTTTCTTTTTATTTATTTATTTTTTTAATTTAATTTTATTTTTTTTAAAAGATTTTATTTATTTATTTGAGAGAGAGAGAACGAGAGACAGAGAGCAGGAGAGGGAGGAGGGTCAGAGGGAGGAGAAGCAGACTCCCCGCCGAGCAGGGAGCCCGATGCGGGACTCGATCCCGGGACTCCAGGATCATGACCTGGGCCGAAGGCAGACGCTTAACCATCTGAGCCACCCAGGCGCCCCAAGGGTCTTTTCTCCCCCAGTGTTTTTTTTTTTTTTTTAAGATTTTATTTATTTATTTGAGAGAGAGAGAATGAG
This sequence comes from Neomonachus schauinslandi, assembly GCF_002201575.2. NCBI lineage: Eukaryota > Metazoa > Chordata > Mammalia > Carnivora > Phocidae > Neomonachus > Neomonachus schauinslandi. Next base: position 99,067,363 of record NC_058411.1, read on the forward strand.
AGACAGAGAGCACGAGAGGGAAGAGGGTCAGAGGGAGAAGCAGACCCCTTGCTGAGCAGAGAGCCCGATGCGGGATTCGATCCCGGGACTCCAGGATCATGACCTGAGCCGAAGGCAGTCGTTTAACCAACTGAGCCACCCAGGCGCCCCTCTCCCCCAATGTTATGTTCTTTCTCATTAGCCTAATACCTGTTCTTTCTGATGATTAGAGATAAAAGTCAATTGTATCTGAGTAATAGATACTTTCAGGAGGGTCTGCTTAGCTCATACTCTCTTTTTCTATAGAGAGAGATAAAGAACATAGCCCCAAAGTTAAGTTTAGGCTATGAAACCTGACACTCTTGATCACAATGAAATGAACCAGGAGTAAACACTGGACTCAAGCTGGTTCCAACCACAGTTAGTTCTTCCTCTTCTGGTTATAATGGACAAGCTTGGATCAGAACAAACCTCTCACTGAAAACACCTAGAAAGGATGGATAATAAAGAAAAAAAATCTGTTTGAAGGCAGAAGAACACTAAAATGCATCAAGACTTGGGGAAATAAGTTCCCAGAGACACAAAAGGCTCAGAAAGTTGAATCACACTTTTGCCCTTTAGTCAGATGCAGATTCTAAAGTGAAGGCTAAGGAGCTTAGAAAATGAGCAGAACCTTAAGTAGTTTCACAGAACTGCAGGGAGAATTGGAATTTAGAGTCCACTGGGGAAGAGTGAACATGCTATATACCCCAGGCTGGATCAAAGTGATGTGTTCCTAGAGTAGGCAGCCTCTGAGAAGGCCCCCAATGATACCCACCTCCTAGTACTCATGCCCTTGGGTAATCCCTTGAGCATGGGCTGGACTGAGCACATTCTAACAAACAGAATTGGCAAATATCATGGGTATCAGTTCCAAGATTAGGTTACAAAGAAACTGTCCTTCTGTCTTGCCCTTCCTCTCTAATTCTCTTACTTGCTTTGAGAATAGCCAGACACTGTACTGTGAGCTGACCTATAAAGGAGTTCTATATGGCAAAGAATCAATAACTCCAGCAAATAGCCAGTGAAGACCTGAGGCCTGCCAACAGTCACGTGAGTAGGCTTGGAAGCATGTCCAACCCTAAGGAAGCCTTTTCAGATGAAACCACAGACTCTGCCAACACCTGAATTTCAAGCTCGTGAGAGACTGAGAGACAGACGCACCCTACAAAGCCACACCTGGGTTTTGGATACACAGAAACATGAAGATAATAAATGTGTGATATCTGAGGCCACTGAGTTCTGAAGTAATTTGTTGCTCAGCAATAGACAACTAATATAGCCTCTATCTTAATGCTTTTCGGTATAAAAATAAATCATCTCTCAAGAACTATAAAATTACCCAGAGTTTCAAATTAGCTCTAAAAGTTCTTCTGTTTTTTTAAGGGGGGGGGGGGCGGGAAGGGCAGAGGGAGAGACAGAGAGAATCCCAAGCAGGCTCCACACCCACCATGAAGCCTGATGCAGGACTCGATCTCGTAAGCCTGAGATCATGACCTGATCCAAAATCAAGAGTCGGACACTTAACCGACTGAACCACCCAAGCTCCCCATTAGTCTAAAATTTTTGTACATATTGTCTGATATTTAACAAAAACATAACAAACACTTACACCTTGACAATTCAGAGGAAAAAACAATTTCAGATTCACTAGACATTCAGGCACTGGTATTATCAGACAAAAACTTTAAAAAGACTAACAGGTTTAAGAAAGTAGATGGTATGACAGAATTTCAGCAGAGAACTGCAAAGTATTATTTTAAAATAATCAAATAGAAATTACAAAATCAAAAACATAGTAAATGACATTTAAAATTCAATGAATTAGTTTAATGGCAGATTAGACATAGCTAAAGGGGAGAAATGGGAACTGGAAAACTGCACATGCCTGCACACACACATGCCAGACTAAAGTACACATTAAAAAATAAAGATGGAGGGGTGCCTGGGTGGCTCAGTCAGTTAAGCATCTGCCTTCAGTTCAGGTCATGATCCCAGGGTCCTGGGATTGAGCCCTGTATCGGGCTCCCTGCTCCATGGGGAGCCTACTTCTCCCTCTCCCTCTGCCTGATACTCTCCCTGCTTGTGCACTCTCTCTCTCTGTCAAATAAATAAAATCTTAAAAAAAAAAAATTAAGATGGAAAATACAAAAAAATACTATGTGCAAGAATTTTATGGGTCAAATGATAAAACTATTAAAAGACAAAAAAGAAGATCTGTAAAACAGAAGATCTTATGAACACATTTATGTTGGAAACAACCTGAATATCACCAGAAGGAAAATGAAAATAAAATGTGCTACTTTCATTAAATGGAATATTGCAGAGAAGTTAAAACAAACTGGATTTAATATGTATAAATAAGGATAAATCTGAAAACCTTAATGTTGAGTGATGAAAAAAGACAAACAGCATCATAACATTGATCTAGAATCTGTCACCATATGTAATTATCCCATCAGAGGTCCAATTACTCCAGTGCTAATAAAACTTAAGCTTCAGGGTCCCTTACTTTTCTGGGCCTCTTTCAAAGCCCTGAGAGAGGCTCTGGCAATGTGTTTAAATGACATATAATTTATAAAATTTATATAAGTAATATTTTAACCACAATCGGTTAAGACAGTTGTCCCTTCCAATGCCAACTTCACCATCTATTTCTCTTCCTTTTATGTTAGGTAGCATTGTAATGACCATGGACTTTTGGGGATCTGATTCAGGAAAACTTATTTTGTGGATACACTTAGGTTAGGGTTTGTGAGATGTGTTCATGAACTTTACTACCCATCCAGTGCAGGAACTGCTCCTAGCAATACTCCTGCTGCCTACCATATGGACCCTTAGGTGTGATATCATGACTCAAAGGTGCCTTGCCCAAGATCAGATCAAGACATAAATGTGCCATATAGCATCAGGCACTGGAAGTATGGTGAGATTAAAAAAAACAAAGTTTGAAATGTATGGAAACAGAAATTGATCAGTGGAAAATTCTTCAGTCAGGTATGTAAAACTGTAAATAAGAAATTTGGTTTTCATTGATGCCTTGTGAAAACAAAGTTCTCTCTTGTCAGGGATAGACTCATAATGCAGCATATGCAATTACAAACACACTGTTTTTCTTTGGGGGAATATCTTAAAAAGAGAATCATAATTCTTGTGTATAAGAGAAAAACCCACAGCAGGAGTATGTCTTTCTGTCTGCAAGGTTTCATATGCTTTATGAATTTTGACTTCCAGGAATGAAAAAAATTTTGATCAACCATGCCAACGGAAAAAACTGCCTTTGTATTCAGACTACTTTTAGGTAATGATATTTCTTTAAAAGCTTAGGGAAGAAGTCTATTCAGAAAACGCTAATTTAGAAAACTATACAGACAATATTATTCTTTTTAAAATTTTTTATTGTTATGTTAATCACCATACATTACATCATTAGTTTTTGATGTAGTGTTCCATGATTCATTGTTTGTGCATAGTGCTCCATGCAGAACGTGCCCTCTTTAATACCCATCACCAGGCTAACCCATCCTCCCACCCCCCTCCCCTCTAGAACCCTCAGTTTGTTTTTCAGAGTCCATCATCTCTCGTGGTTCATCTCCCCCTCCGATTTCCCCCCTTCATTCTTCCCCTCCTGCTATCTTTTTTTTTTTCCTTAACGTATATTGCATTATTTGTTTCAGAGGTACAAATCTGTGATTCAACAGTCTTGCACAATTCACAGCACTCACCATAGCACAAACCCTCCCCAATGTCTATCACCCAGCCACCTCATCCCTCCCACCCCACCCCCCACTCCAGCAACCCTCAGTTTGTTTCCTAAGATTAAGAATTCCTCATATCAGTGAGGTCATGTGATACATGTCTTTCTCCGTTTGACTTATTTCGCTCAGCATAACACCCTCCAGTTCCATCCATGTTGTTGCAAATGGCAAGATCTCGTTCCTTTTGATGGCTGCATAATATTCCATTGTATATATATACCACATCTTCTTTATCCATTCATCTGTCGATGGACATCTTGGCTCTTTCCACAGTTTGGCTATTGTGGACATTGCTGCTATAAACATCGGGGTGCACGTACCCCTTCGGATCCCTACATTTGTATCTTTGGGGTAAATACCCAGCAGTGCAATTGCTAGGTCATAAGGTAGCTCTATTTTCAACTTTTTGAGGAACCTCCATACTGTTTTCCGGAGTGGCTGCACCAGCTTCCATTCCCACCAACAGTGTAGGAGGGTTCCCCTTTCTCCGCATCCCCGCCAACATCTGTCGTTCCTGACTTGTTAATTTGAGCCATTCTGACTGGTGTGAGGTGGTATCTCATTGAGGTTTTGATTTGGATTTCCCTCATGCCGAGTGATGTCGAGCACTTTTTCATGTGTCTGTTGGCCATTTGGATGTCTTCTTTGCAGAAATGTCTGTTCATGTCTTCTGCCCATTTCTTGATTGGATTCTTTGTTCTTTGGGTGTTGAGTTTGATAAGTTCTTAATAGATTTTGGATACTAGCTCTTTATCTGATATGTCATTTGCAAATATCTTCTCCCATTCTGTCGGTTGTCTTTTGGTTTTGTTGACTGTTGCTTTTGCTGTGCAAAAGCTTTTTATCTTGACGAAGTTCCAATAGGTCATTTTTGCCCTTGCTTCCCTTGCCTTTGGCGATGTTTCTAGGAAGAAGTTGCTGCGGCTGAGGTCAAAGAGGTTGCTGCCCGTGTTCTCCTTTAGGATTTTGATGGACTCCTGTCTCACATCGAGGTCCTTCAACCATTTGGAGTCTATTTTTGTGTGTGGTGTAAGGAAATGGTCCAGTTTCATTCTTCTGCATGTGGCTATCCAATTTTCCCAACACCATTTGTTGAAGAGACTGTCTTTTTTCCATTGGACATTCTTTCCTGCTTTGTCAAAGATGAGTTGACCATAGAGTTGAGGGTCCATTTCTGGGCTCTCTATTCTATTCCATTGATCTATGTGTCTGTTTTTGTGCCAGTACCATGCTGTCTTGATGATGACAGCTTTGTAATAGAGCTGGAAGTCCGGAATTGTGATGC
>NC_058411.1:99372433-99451234 GCF_002201575.2 Neomonachus schauinslandi
ACAAAGCTTTAGTTTTCAATTATAGTGACACACGCAGTTAGTTTTTGTTTGTTTGTTTGTTTTTTCAAGTGAACCTAGGTTGTTTATCTGGAATGTATAATTCAGGTACTAATTGTACCTCAAGGGCAAAATCTCCTAGCCAGGAATGCAGATGTATTTCCACTAAAAGTAATAGATTGTAGACACTATTATTGAAAGAGAAAATTGAGGTTAGGATATGTCAATTTACAATTTATTTTCCAACTGTATAACTGGTTTCATTGGTTTAAAATCTGATGACAAAATTTTGCCTAAAATGAAAGTCAAGGGTGTTAGTTAAAAAGATAGTAAGACTGGAATCACTATATCGTACACCTGAAACTAATAAAACTCTGTATGTTAACTATACCAGAATTGGAAAAAAAAAAAAAAAAAGACAGCAGGATTTGAGGCCCCAAAGGAAATATCAGGGAACCCCAGATAGCTTTGAAGAAGGAAGAGCAATGTCTTTGGCCACTTCTATGTTGCCCAGCTCCTCCAAATATTTTGTACAGGTAAATGGGAAAGAAAATTAGAACCCAATTATATTCTTTTCAGACAAATTCTTATTTAGTTTTGGGTTTGGGACTAATCCTAGTGATGAGTTAATTTTACTGATCCTGGAAAATGCCACAAGACACGTGAAAAGCCCCCAATTTAGGACAGCATGGAGAACATTTGAGGGCACAGGGCTCCCAGACTGTAGTGGGAGGTAACAGTTGTGGAAGACACTGACCAGGGGGCCCAGGGGGCACTGGTTTTGCCATTTCAGGCCCCACTCAGGTATTAGTGCACATTTAGCCGAAGGGCCATATTTAAGGGCAACACTTTGGCTAAGCCCCACGGATTTATTTTAGGGCTGAACGTTTGACAAGCAAACAGGACAGGTTTGCTAGTATTTATAAGGTGGAAGCAAACTGAAAGTGAGCCAGGTCATTTTTCATGATATCATGTCAGCTTTCAATCAAATCCTTATTCATTTCTGAAAATTTTACTTTCATTACAGTTCTGCTTAAGTCGCAGCCAACCAAGATTTCACGACAAAAACGGAAGGTTTTTGTTCTAGTTCAAGAAAAAAATATCAAACCTACCTCTGCTCAGCTTGGCTTCTAGTTCAGAGGTTCCTCTGTTAATCAAAAGAGCTGCAATCCACCTTTAATGCTGTTCCGTGGTTAAAGACCACGCTTAAAATGTCCCTGCTCTTGAGGATTTAAATTTAGACCCATAAAAAGGTGCTTGTGTAAAAACCGTAAAGAACATTCAATTTGTTCTATTTGGAGAAAGATTTTACTGGAAATATAAATTTCACTTAAAAATGTTTTATGGGGTACAGAGGTGGAGAAACCATCTAAAGAACACAATCGTTATTTCTGTGAACTAAGGATGTCTGTGCTCAAGTCAGAACCTGCTGGTTCTTTTCCATCTGAAGTCTTCATTCTCTCCTCGTGTTAAGTTAGTCACCTTCACAGTGACTAATTGAAATATCCCAAAGGACTATAACCTTGTGTGAGGAGTCACGGGGAGGAGCACATCAAATTCTAAAACTGCAAACTTTCTTATCCAAGTTTCGCTAATAATAGTGTTGTACCTAAAAATCGATTAAATGTTACAACAGGGGTTGTTAACACCACTTCCTCGAAATGGCAAGTCTTCCAGCATCTGTGTTTTCAACATTTCTAGGTCAAACCTCCCAAAAAGCAACAATGTCACACAGGATTAAGGAGATGACAAGTTTGTTTGTTTTTGCATGGTGAGTTTTCTATGAAATATATCCGTTTTGTCCCCAATATCCATCACCAAACCATTTTGGCAAATAAAGAAGCCAATTTCCCTTTAACATTCATAGAATACCTCAGGGCTGCAAAACCTAGATGCCTACAGGAGCTGGGCAGCGATATAAAATGGGAAAACATGTCAAGGTGTTAGGACCTTACTGGTACCAACTGGTTGTTGCCATTCACCAATGCTGGTCCAGTATAACTAGGTCATTTTCTCCCCTCTCACAAGAAGCTGAAAAATCTGAACTTTGAGGCAGGATTGTCTAGGTTTAAAACTTTAGCAACCAGTTCAAAAATTTTTAAAACTCTGCGCAGGTCAAAAAAAAAATGTGTATGGCCCAGGCACAGTGTGTGGGCTTCCATTTTTATGACTTCAGGTGTAAAGCAACACCTGGATCATAACTAAAGGAAATGATGAACAGTTAATGGGGCCACCCCCCGAGTTTACAGTTTCTGTGGCATTTAAAGACAGCTTCAATTTCATGCTGCCCCATCTCTGATACGGACAGGTCAACGTGTTTCCTGGATATGCGAGGGGAAACAGTGGACAATCAAAAACAAGGGGGCAGGGTGGAACTTCGAAGGGGTCCAAATGGTAGAGGTGAAATTGCTCTCCTAGTATCATTTTAAGAACATAACTCATTAGGGGAAAGTCAAACACCCCCCATTCACTTGAAAGGGCAGGAGTGACGCGTCACAACGGACACATGGAGGCCATTACCTAATTCTGCCATGGACACAGTCGGGGAAGTCTCTCCGTTGGTGAACGAACAGTAGGGAAAGAAGCCTGATGCTGGTGTGTAGTCACATATTGGTTCTGGTTTGATTCCATTGATATCAAGACCTGACTGGTCTGGGGAAGGCTGTATGTCCAGGTAGAAGCTGCTGACGGCCGAGTCTGCCTTGCTGCCCTCCGGGGTGTGCCCATCAATGTAGCTGCTGAGGTCCTCATGAAGCTCGGTGAGCCCGTTGGCCGAGATGCTGTAGGTGGGAGTCAGCGGCTCAGCTTCTCCAGGCTGCTGTGGGGGGTCTCGCTGCTGCTGCTGCATCCGGTGTTTTTGTACTTCTGCGTACAAGCTGTCTCTTTGCTTTTTTGACATCCGGCCAAATTTTACAGCTGGAAGAGAAAAGCCAGACCACACCATAGACAATATGCTTCTCTTTGTTATTCTCTCCAGCATGCGTTGGGGGTTCCTTTTAAGTCTCAGACAATCTCCATCAAAAACCACATCGCCACAAAAATAAGGACATGATCCAGAGGTGAAAATGGTCCCACCCCACACAGGCTTGCTCCACATCCCAGAGGAGCTACGTTTCAGAAACAGACCTGGGACTGGTGGAAGGGCAATGACCACGTCTGTCCTCCTGCTGTCACATAACCCGACGCTCAGTGGGAACTGCTCATGTTGTGACTTGATAGGTTTGCTCATTCTCCGCCCATGCCGCTTGCCTCGACCACCTCTTTCTCTTCCCAGGGTTCAGACCGATGTGCAGGGATGCAGACTCACAGGGGTACATCGAGGCACAAGCAGTCGAACCTCAACTTTTATTCATTTCACTCATTCATTCATTCCTTCCCAATCAAACAGCTGAAGCTGGGGCTTTGCTGCGAGACCTCAACAATGAGGCTTCTTTGCAATTCCCTGACTTATATCTCTGAGTCTACCTGACCTAAGAAGCCCCCTCTCCTCCTCCTGGATCATGGTGACCCCCGTGGAACCCTTGGGCCCACCTTTAAGTGACCTCTGCTCTTCTCATTTACCCTCAAGTAAAAAGAGTATCAGAATTTTGGGAAGGGCAAACACTGTGTAAGATCCCTGTTGGGCAAATTTGTGTTTGCAATGTTTCTCCCTGGGATGTGTCCCCATATCTAAAGTGGAACAATGAGTGTAGTATCTTTCCTGTTCATTCAGAATCCCAAATGATCTCTCCTAAAACACTGGATAATTGATAAAAGAACCTTATGATCTCCTGGTCTGAACTCTCCCACTAACCCATTTTCTCTCAGCCCGATTCTGTGTATGCAGAGAAAGCCTCTGCTGGAGGGACTAAGACCTCCTAACTGATTGTGGTTACACTGATACCTGACCAGGTGGATGAAGTCAGCCATTTGACCGTCATTATAATTCTATGAGTCTAGGGGCAGGAGGCAAGAGAGATGGAAGTGAAGTTGGGAACCAGGGACAACCACCTGGGTCAGCTGGCAGATTTGTTTCCTGCCAAGGAGGACGCGCTGTCCCTTCACACACAGGAAACATGTGAGTGGGATCCGGGTCAATTTCCAGTTTCCACGGCTCAGGTAACAAACTTGGGGCTGGTTAGGCAGCAATCAGGCTGCTCTGAGCTCTGGGTTTCAGGCCTGTCACTGTACAAGCCCCGACATTCACGTCAAGCCCATAACATGTGTTGCTACCTCTGTGCAAAATTTCCAAGAGGTATACTGAAGGTATATGTATTTTTTTCTTTTAAAGAATACTCCAGAACACCCAGAGGGATTAATAACCATAGGTGAGACTCATTCTGCTGTGACTCTGAACTGTGTTTTAACTTTTGCCTTAATATTAAGAAGAGTAATTATACTATCCTCTAAGTGAAACGAAAGGATCAGTTCTTGAGAAAATGCACACACAACTTGTGATCTTAGCTTACAAGTTCACCATTTCTTTAACTCTTAGCTTATGCCTGACCTTGTTAGTTTAGTGTCACTGAAAGGTGAAATCTGCAGAGCTGCACCTTACAGGAATTTCTGTGTATATAAGTTCTGTGACTTGCATCTTCCAATGTCCCAAACTTTATTTTTGTGCCTATGGTTTCTTAGTGACCATCCTGTGCATCGCTACCGACGTACACCGTAACTCGTGCCTGGACTGGTCTGCAGGCCCCAAGAACATCTGATTATGGGGAAGGCAGGCTTTCAGAACGCCTGCCCAGCATTCTGAAATATTTTCCACAGGCTGGAATTCCACTGGAAGAGATGTTTCCTTCAAGGGGATCTCTTAAGAGAGCCAGCCAGCCTGTATGTTCGTAAAAGTCCTTAAAATGTATCCGCTATACTTTCTGCCCAGTTTCCTTGTATAAGAATAACTGTCTTGAAATCTGGTGTTGATTATTCAATGCACTTATGATAGTGTTCCAGGAAGATCTTGAAATGTTTTGCAGTTGAGTGATAGATGGCCTCTATTTCTTAAAACAGCTTCTTTTAAGGAAAAGAATATTTGTCATTGAGCCATGTTTTGCACTGTTTTCACACATTCTGTATGTACAAATACATGACTTTTTCTTTTGTTTTGAGACATATTTTGATTTGCCATTTGATTTCTTATTTGGTCTACTGCTTGTGCAGTAGTGTGTTGTATAGTTTTTACATACTAAATATTTAATATTTACATTGTAGATTTTCCAGCTTTGTTTTATTGTTAATCTTTAGTTTTGTACCATTGTGGTTGGAAAATATACTTGGTGTGATTTAAATTTGTGATATTTGTTATGTCTCTTTTTATGTGACTTAACCAGGGGATTCTTCTGTGTGTACTTGAAGAAAATGTGTATTCTACTTTTCTTGGATGGAACGTCTTAACGTATATCCAATAGAACCATGTATTCTTAAGTATGCCTTAAGTAAAAAATGTTCTTGTTGGAAAAAGAAGTAATAACTTTAACTGAGGGTACTCTTTTAAAATAAAGCATATCAGGGCGCCTGGGTGGCTCAGTCATTAAGCGTCTGCCTTCAGCTCAGGTCATGATCCCAGGGTCCTGGGATCGAGCCCCGCATTGGACTCCCTGCTCAGCGAGAAGCCTGCTTCTCCCTCTCCCACTCCCCCTGCTTCTCCCTCTCCCACTCCCCCTGCTTGTGTTCCCTCTCTTGCTGTGTCTCTCTCCGTCAAATAAATAAATAAAATCTTAAAAAATAAATAAATAAATAAAATAAAGCATATCAGAGAGGAGGGGGGTCGGGGGATGGGTGAAATAGCTGATGGGGATTAAGGAGTGTATGGAAGTGTTAAATCACCATATTATACACCTGAAATTAATATAACACCGTATGTTTAACTACACTGGAATTAAAATTTAAAAACTTAATCAAAAGTTTTTTAAAAACCCCAAATATATGACTTTGATTTGTGATTCAAAATATCCAGTTAATATAAAAGCTAATTCATTCCAACTGCCAATAAGCTTTACTAGTTCGTGTAAAGCACTAGCAATTAGCCTTAACCATTAGCTCTGGCTTGTGCTTCTTACTGGGGAAAATGCCTATAAGAGGAATATTTATTAAGGCTCTCAGATGACATGTACCTTCAATCACCTTCAATCAGGTCATCAACCTGTAATGTCTTGAATGTCTAAAATCGGAAGGTGTTCTGACCACACAGATGCTTCTCCTCCATGCCATCCTCACCCCCAGCGGACCCCCAGTGGATTACGGAGGAGGAAGTAACCGGTTTCGTGGCACCCACAAGGCCTCCAAAGGAGTGGGGTCGAGTGGGGGAGGGGCAGATCTGGGTCCAGGGCTCAGAAGGCCCCTTCACAAGCCCATGCTACTGTACAACTCAAACTATGAGTGCTCACCATCTCGAGACATCCCTACGGCAAGGCATTTCTGTAATCGACAGTGTTGGCAGCGGTTTCTACTGGTTCGATCAATCAAACAGTTCTTCTGACGAGGACAGGAGTAGGTGGCATTGCTTTGCTGACTTCTCCTGAAAAAGCCCTGTGATTCAGTTATAAAACAGAAAACAGGTTAGTGTCAGTTTGAGCCGTAGGATACTAAAGACAGTATACTAAGCACTGAGCGGCATTAATGTTTCACGGAGAATTAAAAGTTATAGTAGATCATCCAGGAGACCATTAATGACATTAAAGTCATTTCTTTTTCTTGGGTAAAATTGATCCCTAGAGCCTAATCCCTTGTCCCTTACACATGTGAAACTTTCTTTAACTCCAACAGATGGCTGCCTATGTGATCAGGCCCTGTTCTTGACTTCTGATGACCAAACCATGTGCTTGATGGATCGGTACAAAGGCACTTACCTTTAACCTTTATCTCCAAAATATTTTTAGTGGAATAAACACAAAACAGTTCTCTGAGATGTCCAGAGATATGGAAAATGCTGTCTCATTGTAACTCATGGTAGCTGCAATCCTGCTATCCTGGGTTATTTCTGCTGGCCCACTGAACTCTACCACACTCCAGGCATCTTCCATTTCCTAAGAAAGAATCTCCTGCCCTAAGAATTTGAATGACACTTGGATTGATTATCTTGGCAGAGAAGTCAGAATGGGAATACTCCTCAACCCTTGAGAGTTTGGAAATAACAGGTATTCAGAATCATGGCCTTTATTTAACAAATCCAATCCCATGTTCATTGAGTTCCATTTACTTGCCTTTTTTAAAAAATTAAGATTTATATATTTATTTGAGAGAAAGAGAGAGTGAGCAAGCATGAGTGGGAGGGGCAGAGGGAGAGGGAGAGAGAATCTCAAGCAGACTCCCTGCTGAGCATGGAGTCCGACTCAGGGCTCGATCCCAGGACCCATGAGATCATGACCTGAGCTGAGACCAAGAGTCTGACACTTAACCAACTGAGCCATCCAGGCGCCCCTCCACTTACTTGTTAAGCACTGTTTTGGAAATGAGAGGGTGTGCAAAGATGCCTAAGGAGCTACTGACTTCAAGAATTTAATTTATTCATCCACTTATTCATTCATTCACTCTTGCTAACTTCTTGAGCTGGATCCTTACTACATCATTAATTTTCTGTGTTCATTCTTTTCCTAAAGCTGCACATTTTCCTTTTGGTTATCTTTTAGAATAAGTTTTGCTATGTAGTATTTGCATTACCATTCATTTGAAAACATGCTCTAATTTTCAACAGATTTCTTCTTTAATACATTATTTAGAAGCACATTTCTTAATTTCTAAACATATGGGGGGTTGATTGTCTCTTTATTGTTGACTTATCTCTTAGTGGTTTTGCAAGCTAGGAAGGTACTGAAGAAAAGGAAGGTAACCAAAGTCCTTTCCATGATGCAGAGCCATGAAGGGTAAAAAAGAGCATTATTATCTTCAAATCCTTAATGGTAAGGATACATGACCCCAGTAAAGGGGACACCAGTGGAGAGAGGAGAAGTAAAGTCCTGAAGAACTGACAGAGTAGCAGGCACACTGACAAAGGTACTTTCTCACCAAAAGATTTTTCTGGAGGTCACCTTGGCAGTTGTATCAAAATCCTTAAAAATATGTCTATTTATTGAATCAATAATTATCCTTTAGGGAATATATTTTAAAGGAATATAAGAATATAAAGACTTATCTATAAGGATGTTCATCATAAGCACAGTCTGAAATATAATTTGGAAAGATGCTAAATGTCCTACATTAATGAGTTGCAAGAGTCATATTGGATATCCATATATTCGGAAACCAGTAAAATGGTATTTCAGAAATATAATTATTGACATAAAAAGGTGATAAAAATAAACATCTTTCTGTTTATCTGTGCTTTCTGATTTTTCTACAGTATGCAGACGGAAAGGAATGTGAATTATGTGGGAAGAGCAATCTAGTATATCTGCTTTCTTTTGTGAGGAGTTGGTGACTGTGGGTTAAGTCAATGGTAATGATGGATATGACGTCAGTTTCCACCTCTTTGTTTTGGACGCCAATCTAGAATGGGAGGGGGCAGGGCACTGACCTGTCATACACTCTTGGCTGTCTGCTGAACTACTCACTAGCCTAAACATGGGCAGGGTGGGGGCCCAGGGTCTCAGACTGTGTGATGTGCTTTGAACCTCCCTTATATTAAGTCTGGCCTCTTCTGTGAAGCAATCTCACTTTTCTCAAAATATCTAAAGCTGTGGGCTTTTTGTTTGTTTGGTGTGTTTTATTCCTCTGTGAAAAGGAAGTGAGAAGAAGTAAGGCTTTCTTTGGAGCTTAATGAAGAGAATTCAAGAAAATAAAAATGATGGGGCGCCTGGGTGGCTCAGTCGTTAAGCGTCTGCCTTCGGCTCAGGTCATGATCCCAAGGGTCCTGGGATCGAGCCCCGCATCGGGCTCCCTGCTCAGCGGGAAGCCTGCGTCTCCCTCTCCCACTCCCCCTGCTTGTGTTCCCTCTCTCGCTGTGTCTCTCTCTGTCAAATAAATAAATAAAATCTTTAAAAAAAAAAAAAGAAAAAAAAATGATAACAGAGGCAGATAATCCTTAGAAAGAGATACGAAGAGGTCATGGGTCTAGGTATTCAGTTTGTCTGAGATACATAATCTCTGTCAAAGCTGAAAGGTGTCTATTTCTTGAGACTCTACCTTTCTTCAGACCCTCCGTGTTTGCTATCACCACAGGTGCCTAGGATCAGGAATTCCTTGCTTTTCCTTTAGTTGAGGCTGAATTTTGCTTGCTTCACAATGAACCTGCTCCATTTTGTTCTAGGATTATCAAATATGGGGAATGTCTGAGTGATCTCTTCTTTTTTTTTTTTTTTAAAGATTTTATTATTTATTTGACAGAGAGAGACACAGCGAGAGAGGGAACACAAGCAGGGGGAGTGGGAGAGGGAGAAGCAGGCTTCCTGCAGAGCAGAGAGCCCGATGCGGGGCTCGATCCCAGGACCCTGGGATCATGACCCGAGCCGAAGGCAGACGCTTAACGACTGAGCCACCCAGGCGCTCCTGAGTGATCTCTTCTTATTTGAATGGACTGCCAGGCTATCTCCCGACCCCTCACCTGTAGACCAAATCACAGCATTTGTCACCTTGCCTCCTAGGTTCTCTCCCCCCATTAAGAATTTCTTCTCAGAATCCTCTCCGGTTTCTCCACTTCCTTCAAAAATATGAAATCCAGAACTGGATACAGCTCTTGAATAATGGCTGGGTCATTAACAAAAAAGATGCTACTTTTTAGTTTCCACTTATTAAACGCCAATTAACATCAACCATCACTAATGAGTTCCAGGATGCTGGCATAGAAGCCATATAAAATCATCAGTTTGGAGATGCCTGGGTGGCTCAGTCAGTTAAGCGTCTGCCTTTGGCTCAGGTCATGATCCCAGGGTCCTGGGATCGAGTCCCACATCGGGCTCCTTGCTCAGCGGGGAGCCTGCTTCTCCCTCAGCCTGCCGCGTGCACTCTCTGTCTGGCAAATAAATTAAATAAAATCTTAAAAAAAAAAAAACAAAACACCCATCAGTTTGCTCTACTACCAGGGAATGCTGAGAAGGCATGATGATGATGATGATGATGATGATGATGATGATAACAGAGAAATTTTTAATTAGTGCTTCATTAATCATATATTTTTATTCCATATTTTTGATGCTTTGACCTCTTGGGGCCTTGTGACCCAGGAGAGATTATATTTCCCAGGGCTTGCTAATTCTTAGAGATTGCAAACAACTTGCCTGGGAGCACACTTTTCATAGGCAAACCAACCAATCCAGAGCCCATATACCCAACCACCTCCTCTATGAGGCTCTCCTACTCTGAGCCACTATTGTCCCCTGCCCATTTTATCCCAGGACCAGATACCGGACAACTACGATGGCCCCTAGACTCCAGGGCTGGCTAAAACTAGTCAACCTTAAATCTGCTTACACTGCCTTGCCCATTCCTTACTAAGGGAAATGACAACAAAGTCTCCTATGCATATTTTCCCCTTCTCTCTCTACCTCCTGACTGACCCTGCTGCTTCCCACTGTGGCCCTTCCTGTTTCTAGGGTACTGTGAGTATAAAGCCTTCTTCCTTCATGACATTTTTGTGTCTGTGTGTCTTGCCTACCCGATTAAAACAAATCCCAGGTATCGTTAAAACAGTGCTTATTATGTGTCAGGTGCCCCTGTGCTTTATGTGGATGACGTCCTGTAATTCTAAAGTATGAGGAAGGTACTACCATTTCCTTGGTTTTTGGTACAGCGACTGTCTCAGAGCCCCACCTCTAGCATGGGGTAAAGGTAGGATATGAATTCATGTGGCTTAATTCCAGAACACACACTTCTATCCTTTTTATTTTTCTGCTGCCCTTGCATGTCATAAGGATTCCCACTTGGTTGTTCTCAGAGAGGGCAACCATTAAATTAGACAAAGAGACAGATATGAATAAAGTAGCAAGACTGATCTGCTCTGAAATTGCTGTTTTCCTCAGGTTAGCCCTGTTAGCAGGACTAAAGGCCACTGCCCAGGTATTTTACAGATTCTTCTTCTACAGCCAGATGTGGGCTGGAGTCACATGAGAAAACCAGTCTCATGAGCTCACCGTTTTCCCTCATTTCTGACCAGAGCCATTAGGTCTCCTTTTATGCACCTTATTTATTTCTAATTTATTTGGGTTCATTTGGAAAACAAATAAAACAGTAACAACAACAACAACAACAACAAACATCCGTCTAGGACACAGCGTCACTAAAGACCTCTATCGTGAGAGACGTCTGAGTAATTATGCCATAAATCGCAAGACAAATCTGTGAAGCATTCCACATTTGAACACTGAGGCTGGAACTAAGGTCTGGCTTTCAAGCTGTCAACTTGGAAGAGACCTATACTTCTCTATATGGCTCAGCTTTGAAGGGTTTGGGGAAAGTAGGTGAGCAAATAGACACACGTTGCTCTTCACAACACCATTTATTCTACACTGAGTCAGCTGAGCAAGTGCCTGCGGAAAGTTCTGGGAGCGGCCAAGATCCAGAGAAGAGATCCTGCTTTTGGACTGGGGCAACAGAGTCATGCCCACAAGGAGAGTTCTCACATACCGTGTGGGATGGGTCAAGTGGGGTTATAAGGTGAGAGCTATGAAGGGAGAGAGAGAGGGTAAGCCTGTGTGACTCAGATAAACCCTGAACTTTACATTTCAGACAGAATGAGGGCTTGGTCTTCCTTCTCTCTCTCTCTCTTTTGTTCTTTCTCTTCATTTCAGCATTCCTGGTGATTTCTCAGGGGCTTAAGGATTTGGGAAGTTAAACTAAAATATTTAAGGCTAATGAACACATTAAGAGGGGGAGGATTAGAAGAGCAAGAAGGACGAGGAAGAAGTAGAAAATATGGTAGGTATCTTCCCACCTAAAGGTAAAAATATACTCATAAATGTAGAAGCAGGATCTCTACTGACTGGGGAGCAATCCTGGAAAGGGTCCCAGTGAGAAATGAGTGAGCTCAGATACAAGTTCTAGGGGTTGGGGAGTCTGAGGCCACACAAAGAGCAGGGACAGCACAAGCCAGTGCATGGAGTTTTAGGTGGAACTGAAGAGGTATGTACTAAGAAGAGAGAAACTGCTGAAGCTATGAGTTAGCTAGAAAAGATATTAAGTTCACAGTTTTAGAGCTTTATTGCCAAAAGATGAGCTAATGAATGACTTCTTTGGCTTTCTTAAAAGTTCACTTTTTATGGATGTCAAAATACACGGAGATGTGCCCCTGTGAACATGGTGGGCTTGAGCAGGGAGCCACCATGATGCATTTCAGGGTAGCAGAACTTGGTGTGACTGTGGCACACTACCACCACCTAGTGGCAGCATACCAACATGCAGTTACTGCAAATTGAATGATACAAACAGGTCTTTAGAACTGAAGAAGTTGAGAGATTATCAGGTTCAGAGGTTCTCAAACAGATGGTGCATCCAAATCACCCATGAAGCTTTAAAAAAAATACACCTGAAATCTATTGAACCAGAACCTTTGGGGATATAGTCCTGAACATACACAGAGTTTGAATAATATGAAGGTGCCATTTTTGTAGGCCAAAAAAAAAGGGTATCAATTTATATGATAAATATTTTAACAAAGCTTCTTGAAGACTCCACTGCCTTCCCCATGTTAAGAACCACAGATCTACTCTAGTATTCTTATTTTGTAGATAACAAAAATGAAGCTCAGAATGGTTAGTGACTTAAGGTTATCCCATGCCTGGTATATATTAGTGCTGACACTCAAAGTCCAGTGTCCTAATTTTAAATACAGTCCCCTCTCATTTAAGTATCTCTTCTGAAGTGTTGGGCTAAGAGAAGTGACATCACACAATCCTGACTTCCTCATACACACCAACTGTATCGATTTCCACAGACTCCAAGAGAACTCTGCAGTGTTTCCTCCCTTAGCCTTTCCAAGTGCCTTTCATTGAGTTTTATTTCTAATTTCTGCCCTCCATCCTCTGGAAACTTCTAATGCCTAACTTTTGACTTTATGAAATTATTCCTCACTCCTACTAGTTTGGAGTTCCCTGGGACTGGGACTGAGGCCATGGTGTATGGGAAAAGGCTCATTCCAGATTGCAAGAGCGGAGTGTTAAAATTTCAGGAATTTTGTGAACCAATCATTAAACATAACCATTATTAAAAATTAACTTACTGATTTTATTATTTTGCTATTATCCATGTTCCCAAGGATATTTACATCAATTATATCTGGACAGTGGGGATACTACATAATGGTGTGCTACGTCTTTCCCTGCTCTGCATTCACTGAGAGGTCATGTTGGGAGGCCTGAAATTGACCATGTGTTGGGAGTATCTGTATTACAGAAACTGGCAAAAGCTACAAATCGGGGCTTGATTTATTATGCTTATTGTCTAGATTTAAAAAATAATAAAACAATAATGTGGGTTAAAGGTATTAAATATAGTATGTGTAGCCATCACATTGTGAACAGCACAACAAATCTGAGGAAATATTCTTCCAGTATTTAAAAGCCATTATCTGATTATCTGATTCAGGAAAGAGATCGCTCATGTCATCCCTGGTGAATGAGTGAAGTTCCAAAACACATCTTCCTTATTTCACTTTCCTCTCATTCATTAATGTAAATGAAAATATCAACATTCATGTTGGCACCACAGTCCTTCATCAACTGCAACCACAGGTACAGATGTAGGAGTTCAGCAAAAATTACTGAGAGCACTTAGCGAGAATCATTGGTCTATATGAAGTTTATAGTGCAGAATATTATAGATTTTACTATTTGTGTGACATTACATCAGTGACAAATACATTGAAATTACGTACATACAGACAGACACTGTTTTCCAAACTCAGTTGTTAAAAACTGACCAGCACATGACTGGACTGGGCACAGCCCTTCTGCAGGTTTCCATTGGCTGTCTGAATGAATCCTCCCTACTTCAGATGGGCCTCTACCCAAAGTTGTGGTTTGACTTTCTATAGCTCTATCATCCCCCCACACGTAGACACACATATTCTTCAGTCACTTCAACTGAATGGTTTTATCTTCATTCCAATACAGAACGTAACGCAGCCCACTGCCCATTTCCTGGCCTTGTCTCCTCCAATGTTTGCTTGCTCAGTCAAGGGACCAACTTCATCCCAGTTACTCAAGGCAGAATGATAGGCTTCATTTCATCCTTGCCTCCTGCCCTCCCGTACCCATGGAGTCACCATATTAGGCTGTTTCTTACCATCTTCCTATTTCTCAAATCCTTCTACTGTTCTCCATCTTTACTGCAATTTTTAAGTTTACATGCATACCATCTCCCAAATTGGTTATTATACAGCCTGCCTCCACTCACATTCCCTCCAATCCATTTTCACACAGTTACTGGGGACCTTTTCTCAAACATCAACCCGATCGGGTCACTTCCCTGCTTCTTAGCCCTCAATGGCTCCCTACTGATGACGAGGCTACGACCACCTGTCCAGGCAACTTTCTCTTACATTCAGTCCTGTTCTCGAAGTCACACTTTGGTCAAGCCTGAACTGCTGTGTTCACGGTTCCTCCAAGGGCAACCCCCCAATTCCCCCATTCCACCCCCACTTCCAGAAGCTCTCCCCTTCTCTTCAGGATTCACGGACATAATCACTTTCTCTGACTTTGCCCCTCCCAAGGTTGGTTGACGGGCCCCTCCCATGTGCACCCTTATGGCCAGGTCTCCCTCACTGATTGCTTTGTTTCTTTGTTTCCAGGAGCTACCCCAGTACTTAGAGAAATCAACAAATACTTGCTGAATGAATGACCAGAGGGAAAAATGACTGTATTGATTAAAAACCGTGGTGGCAATCATATATTGAACACCTATTCAATACCAGGCACCGTGTAGGACACTTGGCAAACATTGCTGATCTGCAATTCACGTCAACTTTGCAAAGTAGGTATTTCTCTTCCTGTTTTACAATGAGAAAATTCAAGTGCAGAGAGGTTAAGCCATATGTTGGAAGTCACACAGCAGGTAAGGGGAGGAGCCAGGATTTGAATCGATGAACCCTGGTGCATCTTATCCCAAATGCCATAGATTTCTTAATACAGTACCAAAAAAGCATCGAGACAAACATGCAGGGCAGGTCGAACAGAACAAGATAAACAACAAAACCAAACAACCCCCAAAGCCACCACTTTTTCAGTTCTGTAGTCAAAGTTCCATATAATGGTTTAGACACCGGAGAGGGAGGTGACACTTCATAGGGTGTCGAATACCATGTTTACATATGGTAGGAAAACATGGTCATTTGCTAGATCTACTCAATAAGAAGCTTTGAAATATAAGTGGCATTTCCTATCGGAGTTATTAATAGTTTTGCCCAAAAGTGCGAGTTGGCTGGACAGAGAACTATGGGTGTGCTTGGGGAGGTGCTCTGAGGGTCTTGCTCTGAGGGGCTCCCCTCCTGTTTGGGGCTCCTTCTCAGTAAGGCAGAGGCTGAAATGCTGATCTGATGTTTGGTCTTCTGACAATTTTCACTTAATGAATTGATTCCTACAGTTCATTAACATACCCACTTCCACTTCTGTATACACATATGTCTTAATTAGCTGTTCATTGGCTGTTTAATTACAAGAAAGCAGCTGACAGCTGCCTTGCTGAATTCTAATGGCAGACGCTTTGGAACGGCTACACATTTGCTTTTGACAACCAAGATTTATTCATAACTCTATGATTTATTATGAATGTTCCTATGCCTGCCTGAATTATTGTATTTTCTTTTATTTTTTAAGATTTTATTTATTTATTTGAGAGAGAGAATGAGATAGAGAGAGCATGAGAGGGGGAAGGGTCAGAGGGAGAAGCAGACTCCCTGCCGAGCAGGGAGCCCGATGCGGGACTCGATCCCGGGACTCCAGGATCATGACCTGAGCCGAAGGCAGTCGCCTAACCAACTGAGCCACCCAGGCGCCCAGAATTATTGTATTTTCCAATACAACTGAAAAACTGGAATTTGGGGGGACCGCTGAAGCAGGTGTATGTCTCCCTCTCCAGTGGAGAATCCCTTCTGTAAATGACAAACTGTTACAAATTTATTTCTCTGGGGAACTTTCTGTTGAGAACATTCAGAGGTATGGGGGGGGGGGAGGGAGAAGAAATATCTTTGGATAAACATGGGCAGAGAGTTTTAAAGTTAAGAAAAAAATAACTGTTGATTTAATTTTACTGAGGGATAAGGAGAGAGCATAAATAGATTTAAATCAAGAGACAGGAAGAAGCAGAAGAAATGATAGAATTAAAAAGGGGGGGCAGCAATAATAGTCCTCAAGGAAGCAAATGAAGAAGGGAATTTGTTCTTTAGGAAAGAATAGGAGGGCGCCTGGGTGGCTCAGTTGGTTAAGCGACTGCCTTCGGCTCAGGTCATGATCCTGGAGTCCCGGGATCGAGTCCCGCATCGGGCTCCCTGCTCGGCAGGGAGTCTGCTTCTCCCTCTGACCCTCCTCCCTCTCATGCTCTCTGTCTCTCTTTCTCTCTGTCTCAAAAAAAAAAAAAAAATCTTTAAAAAAAAAAAAAAAAAAAAAAAAAAAAGAATAGGAAACCTCTTCTGCAAAAGTAGCTGGTACAACTCTATACTCACAGCTAGCAGCAATAAATCATGGAAGCATAGATCTCCTGAACTACTTTCCCCTTCAATAATGACGGGCCTCCCTGTAGAATTGTATGTGCAAACGATCTCTGATTAAAGCTGACCTCGTGTGTCATATTTGGTAAGTGTAGATGTCTGCTTTGCCGTACTGTGATCTGCCACACTCAGACTCAATCCAAATGAACACATTCAACAGCGGTGATCCCCAGGCAAGCATGAGGAGCCCTGCCCTGAGCCACACACTATGTTAGAGCCCTACTGACAACAAGGCCATAAGCCCAGCATTGTCTATGAGCTGAGGAAGGACAGCAGTTACTGAGACATGATTAAGACCACAACAAAGCAACAAAAAATACAGGGAAAAAAAAAATCCAAATCATCTTGATGGACATTGGGGTTTCACACATTCTACTACTTGTGCATCTCATCACAGGACTGGAAGAGTGAGCGAAACGAAAGTTTTTTCTTACCACCTGGTATTTAACAGAACTGAAACGCTGACGTCACAGGATGCAGTAACAGCTAAGTCTAATTTTCATTTTAAATGGCTAGCTCTAATATTCGGGCCAGGTGCTATAAAACATTAAAATAAAAATGTTGGGCATGAATATATCAATGCTGAAAAGTGGTTAAAATTGGTCCAAAGCTAGTGACATTTCACGACTGAAAAAAATATTACAATCCTCTAAAAAACAATTTGAGCCTAAATGGAATATTTATGGACATTTCTTTTTAGCCTAATACATACAAACCTCCAGAAACTGCTTTAACTCTTTCAGGGGAAAAAAAGCCGGGGGGGGGGGGGGGGAGAAGGAAAAGTACCAATTTTGCATTCTGGATATCTTTGAAAAGGCTTTTCACTGTTAATCTCAGCATATTGGTTTTTTTTTTTCCTTTTTTTTTGTTTTTTGTTTTTATTTAAATTCAGTTTAAATAAAAAGTTTCAGAGGTAGAATTTAGTGATTCATCAATTGCATATAACACCCATCACATCAAGCGCCCTCCTTAACGCCTGTCACCCAGTTACCCCATCCCCCCCCACCAACCTCCCCTCCAGCAACCCTCAGTTTGTTCCCTATAGTTAAGAGTCTCATATGTTGTTAATGCAAAGAAATGACTCCAAATTCTTCCTTCACTGGATGGAAAAGGAAACTTTGCCTAAGACATAGTCTTAAGTGTAATTAATTGATGAAAAAGTATTTGACAAACAAATGTTACTCTATTCTTATCCTATTAAGAGCAAAAGGTCCTAAATGTAATCAGAAATCAATCCTATCAACCCTAAAACTTGATTGTACATTATCACTTAAAAAGTTATAACTGAAATTGTAGATCCAAAATGTCTAAAGGATATAGATAAAAAACTGTTTCTATTGGGAAATAAATTTTTCATCATCATCATCACTGTATCTAATGATGAAGCTAGGAACGGAAGTGGAATGAAAAATAGGACCACTTCTCAAAGGAAACCTCAACCAGTGTCATTTTTCTATAAACACTTCAGCATTGTTATTCACTTTGAAGACTGAACCTCACCCCTAACATCCACAGACCCTTGTTTTATTTCTGGCCTTTTCCTCTGCCTGCCCATTCCATGGCCTGGCCCCTCTTCCCAGGCAGGCCTGCCCCAGCTTACCCCACACCCCCTCCTACTGCTCACCCAGAGCTGGGACTAAATTCTGTTCCAAGAGCTCAGAAACATCTTCAGTGACAGACCTAAGCCCCTGCAGGCCTAGATTTTATGTTTTTCTGAAATGCAGTATTCAAGGCATGACCAAAGCTCGTACACTGTTCCTTCATTATTTCAAAAGAACAAGTAGCGGCTCCCGGGTCGCTCAGTTGGTTAAGCCTCTGACTCTTCGTCCAGGTTGTGATCTCAGGGTTGTGGGATCGAGCCCCGGGAGGGCTCTGCGCTCAGCATGGAGTCTGCTTAAGACTCTCTCCCTCTCCCTCTGCCCCTCCGCCCCCCATGCTTGCATGTGCAGAATTCTCTCTCTCAAATAAATTTTAAAAAAATCTTAAAAAAAAAACCAAAAAAACAAGTAAAGTACCCTTCTAATAAAAACCTTGGTATAATAGAACCTTTAAAAATTTGGGAATGGCATACCCTTCCTTATTTTCCATTATCCACAGAAAGTGACCCTCTGCTCCAGTCACACTGGGTTATATGCTGTCCCCAAAAGACAACCAAGACATCCCCACCTCTGGGTTCTTGCTGCCTCATGGGTATGTGCTCTTTGTACCACACCACAGATGATAGTCTCACTCTGGGATTTAGCTCTTTTTAATATATACTTTAAATACACTTCATTGAGGCATAAATTCAATTCAAAAACGCACCATTGTGAAGAGTCCACCTTGATGAATTTTGACACTGCATACAGCTGTGGAACCACCACCACAGTCAAGACGGAACATCGCCACAAGCCACAAAAAGTGTCCTTCTCTTAGTGGTCATGCCTTACCTCGTTCCAGGTTACCACATTTGCTTTCTGCCATTATACCTTTAAAATTTTTGCTTCTTCTACAATGACATGTAAGTGCAGTTATGCAGTAATTATTCTTCTGTTTCTGGTTTCTTTCATTCATCATCATGTTGTTTTGTGCACATATAGTACATCCTCTCTTACGGCTAAGCAGCATTCCATTCCATCGATCTTACTCATCCGTCCACCACACACTTTTATCCATTTTTCAGTTGATGGGCATTTGGGTTGTTTCCAGCTGATGGCCATTATGAATAAAGGTACTACAAATATTCATATAAAAGTCTTTCTAGGACAGGTGTTTTTGTTTCTTTCGGGTAAATACCTAGGATGGGCCATTAGGTCATATGTGAGGCTGATAACTTACTCTATTCCCACCTTTTTTCAAAGGGGCTGTACAATGTCACAGCCCCCCCCCCCCCAGTAATGTAGGAGACTGAAAAATTCACCAGTTTCTCTGCATCTTCATCATGTTTGTTATAGGCAGTGTTTTTGTTCTTCTTCTTCTTGTTTTGTTCTATTTTAATTTTAGCCTTTCAGATGAATATGTCATGGTATTTCACTGTGGTTTTATTTACATTTCCCTAATGATTAAAGATGTTGAGAATATATCCACATGTTCACTGGTTCCTTGTCCAGCTTTTGTGAAGAGATTGTTCAAGTTATTGCTCCTTTTTATTATTTTTGTCCTTTTATTTTAAAATTTATTTTTTTCTTTTATTTCTTCCAGTATATGGCTTGCCTTTTCTTTTTACTAATGATACCTTTTGAAAGGTACAAGTTTTTAATTTTGATTAATTCCAATTTGTTATTTTTTAAAATAAGGGAAGGATAGGGGCGCCTAGGTGGCTCAGTCATTAAGTGTCTGCCTTTGGCTTAGGTCATGATCCCAGGGTGCTGGGATCGAGCCCCGCATTGGGCTCCCTGCTCCACGGGAGGCCTGCTTCTCCCTCTCCCACTCCCCCTGCTTGTGTTCCCTCCCTTGCTGTATCTCTCTCTGTCAAATAAAATCTTAAAAAAAATAAAAATAAAATAAGGTAAGGACTTTGGTGTGTGGTCTGAGAAATATTTGTATGACTATTGTTACAAAAATATATGATTTTCTCTAGAAATATTATAGAGTTATGTTTTATGCTTAGGATATTCTTTAAGTTAATATTTGCTTTCAGTGAGAGGTATAAATGTGAAGTTTATTTTTTTTCATATGAATGTCCAGTTGTTCCAGCAATATTATTTGAAATAACCATCTTTTCTTCATTGAATTCAACTGGCATCTTTGTCAAAATTTAATTGACCTTAAATGCATGGATCTCTTTCTGAACTGCCCCCTCCCTTTTATAATTTTTTTCTGGTTTATTAAACCTAGGATTTAGTTCTTGCATTGCTCCTTTGCAGACCTCATCTCTACAACTAGACCATAAACTGCTTGAGGTGGCTCAGGTCTTCTATGTCTCTGGATCCCTTACAGTGCTTATATAGTGCGTGGCCCCAAGGGGGGTGCTCATATTTTTGTTTTTAGTAGAAGAGTCTACATAACAAATAGCAAATGGTCACAAAAAAATCAAGACTGGACCCATAGATGTTCTGGAAATGATATCTGACTAGAGCAGCATGACTCAAGCCTATGGAATTTGGCTAGCAATGATTGTAACAACAGCCAACAGTTACTGAACGATTGTTACATGCCTGGCACTTTTCTCCGTGCCTAAATGCATGTGTTACCTAAATGCATGTGATAACCCTGGGAAGTAACTACAATGTCCATCCTCATTTTACAGATGGGGAGACAGAGGCACAGAGAGGTTGGGCAGGTGCTCAAGCTGGTAAAGCAGAACTAGGATTCAAACTCAGGCAGTCCGGTTCCAAAGTCAGAGCATTAACATGTCACAATACTGTCTCTCTACAGGTAGCAAAGGGGACTTGGAGAGGGTGGGCTGGGAATACCCAGAAACCAGAGAAAAGAGCTACCAAGCTTGCATCATTTTTGCGGTTTATGTGCAATGTTTACCTGAGCAGATATGTGGTAAAATAAATCATCATTTCAGCAATTAAATAGGTTCTTTGGTTTCTTAGGGTTTCAGGTGGTTGACTTTAAAATGCAATTTAAAATACATTCATAAAATGATTACCTCAGAAAATGACTGAGTCACTTTCTTTCTTTTCATTAGATATCTATTTATATATATACATAATTAGAAATTTTCCAAATGTCTAGTGATCCTTTTAGTCAGTTACCTCCAATGGTAACATCTTTTTTTTTTTTTTTTTTAAAGATTTTATTTATTTGACAGAGAAAGACACAGCGAGAGAGGGAACACAAGCAGGGGGAGTGGGAGAGGGAGAAGCAGGCTTCCCGCAGAGCAGGGAGCCCGATGTGGGACTCGATCCCAGGACCCTGGGATCATGACCTGAGCCGAAGGCAGTCGCTTAACCAACTGAGCCACCCAGGCGCCCCAAATGTCTAGTGATCCTATCACAGAGATAAATTATTTATAATTTATGATGCTATAACCACCCTCACCTGGTTAGAGCATGATAAATCATTAACATCAACGGCAAAAGCAGAAGTCTCTTGATTTCACCACAGCCAGAAGTGAAAATATTAACTATAGCAGAGGGAAACTATAATTGCAGACCAAATACTATATGCATCAAATATAAACACATACCACTGTATAGTCCCAGACTGGGCCTAGGCTCAATCTGTCAATAAAATTAAGTTTTAATTGTTTGGTGATTTCCGTTGTATAAAGTCAATAGGACAGAAGAACAGAGCCACAGATAACCAAAATACACTTTGGCATCGGGGCTGTACAAGATCGGGGCGGGGATCTAGAAAAATGACAACAATAAAATAATAGCTGCCCCTTGTGTTCTTATGGCTTTAATTTTCGTCATAAATAAACATTGGGGGTAAAAAGAAAACACACACTGTTTCTGCCTATGTAAACCCAGCCGTTCTCAGGCAGTCCAGATTTTATTGAACAGCATGTTGTTCATGAATCTCCTGCACTGGTGCGTTATTTCGCACAAAGCAGACCTCACCCCCACCCTGGCCCAGCCTCAGACGCTTATCCGAGGTGCTTGCTTTAGTTAGCACCTAAAACCACACGTGGCATTCCTAGAAGACTCAGAGAGAGTGGTCAGTTTCTCAGGACAGAATGAAAGGACATGTGGTTAATGCCCAGGACCCTGCCCACTGAAGAACATAACTAGGCAAGATGCAATGCACAGAGTCAAGTTTGCTTGGAGCTTCTGCTGGGGGGGGGGGGGGGGGAAGGGCACTGTTGTCTGTATGCCCTTCACCAAGGAAGGCTGCGCCATCTTGGACCGGGACGAGAAGGTTCGGGTGAGGGGGAAGGGTGACAGGTGCCCAGCCACATCAGCCGAATTAACTCTGAAAGTCAACGGGATGACAGTTGTCCCAGGGTGGCATAAACCAGGCAGCTGATTTCATTTTGTGGACTTTTATTTACTTAATTGATTAATTTTGAGGGAGGGCAAGCTGAGGAAGTAAAAAGACATCATTTTTTTTTCCTTGGTAATCTAGAACCTGAGGCCTTGAGGGTTGCTATAAAACAATTCAAAATCCTCTTTAAGTGGCAAGCCCCCTATTTCTAAAAGGCAGGTGATGACAAAGAAAAAGTGTGTTTGGCGGCGTGCAGAAAGCTCGAGCATCACCACGATGGGATCAATATGAAGTATCTGTACATGTACAAAGCAGCACGTTAAGATGATTAACAGTAAAACAAAGACTTAAGGAAATTACAAGGCGAATTTCCCTGAAGTCTCTCAGTAGTTATTTGTGTCTGATGGTGATTTCGTATTTTATGACATTATATTTTCTAATTTCACCGAAGGAAAGCTAACCAAACGCATGGATTTTATTTATTTATTGGTTTTTTTTTTTTTTTGGTGGCAGCCTCAAAATGCCTTAGGGCTAATCCAGGCCTGGTTCAGTGGCAATCAGCTGTCTCAGAAGCTGCCTGCATGTTTAAATAGCTTCTCGCCTGTTTATTTTGCACTGTTTTATCCTGTAAGCTGTCTCAAGGCCCTTCCAATATAAGCAGGAGGATTTAAATCTTAATAAATTGAGATCTGAATAACAGAGGCAATCTGGGTTTGGAGGTCTTGAATGATTAGGATAAACATCTCTATTCCCATTCCCAAATTACGCATGTGCTGTAATGCGTTGCCCTCGATTAGCATCAGTAATAATTAAAATAGTACCAACAGCAATAAGAAGGGTAATATTTAGGTTTAAATAGCACTTTTCAGTTTCTACGGACTTTTATTTACAGTTTTTTATCCTATCCCTGGAATAGTTCTAAGAGGTAGGAAGAACAGGTGTTAACGCCCACTTTATAGATGAAGAAATTGAGTCACTAGAGGATTAAGACAAGCCCACAACAGGAGGGACATGTGGTGGCACCAGGACCAGAACCCAGTTCTTTCCAATGGCTTTGCCATAATTTGGCCGGATGTAACGACATATGTGTGCCCAAAATAAGGCTTTCAATCACATTCTGATTAAACTATGAGAAATACCTTCTTTTTTTTTTTTTAAAGATTTTATTTATTTATTTGAGAGAGAATGAGAGACAGAGAGCACGAGAGGGAGGAGGGTGAGAGGGAGAAGCAGACTCCCTGCCGAGCAGGGAGCCCGATGCGGGACTCGATCCCGGGACTCCAGGATCATGACCTGAGCCGAAGGCAGTCGCTTAACCAACTGAGCCACCCAGGCGCCCCAGAAATACCTTCTTACAAAGCTTGTAATAGGGACACTACAGAAATCTAGGATCATTTCTTTTTCAAAAAATATAACCAAAGGGATTGTTCATCAGTTCCATCAAATCCAGGATTGGAGGTGACAAACAAGCAATGTTCAAATACTCTTCTCTAGCCTCCTGTTATTTTGATGGAAGACATAAAAATATATATGACTTTCTTAATTGTAATTTAACGCCAAAATATTTATCCTGTCCTGTCATCTCTCATCACTCAAAACGCCGAGGAGTTGAATTTTCAGACATAGGAGAAGTCACATCACAAAGATACATTCTAACATTAATAGAAACAACAACAACAATTAAAAAGGCTTACCTTGCAGCCTTCACATGTAATGACACCATAATGGATTCCTGATGATTTGTCTCCACAGATCTTGCAAGGAATAATTTCAATTTGAGCTGCAACAGAAGCACGCAACCAGTTAATTACATTTTCTTTTAAACACCTTATAAAAGCGTTCCCTGATCAGCATTTGTATAGTGAAAACTAATAACCTGCTAAACATTATACTGCATTAACTATTCATTGCTGAACTGTGAGGGTCCCCCTAGAGCCCTGGACTAAATTATGGCTGCTCGTTATATAATAGCTTTCGGGTTATTAAAATGGGTCATTTGAGAAGGTGTTTAAAAACCCACAAGAAGACTGGAATCAGCATTTCAAAGCCTTCAAGAGCTGGAGAGCTCGCAGTTTAGGCCTCAGAGCAAAGCAGATACTAAAATGTTTCCTCCGATCTCATTTTCCATCATTATTTTTCAAAGGTCATAAATCTGTCTTGGCTGAGCATTGCAGCTCCACTGGTAGGGAAAAAAGTATACTCCAAAAAGTCAAGACTACTTAGGAAAATGATTCAATTCAAAATATTAATAAGTTACATAGGCTGGCAAGTTAAGAATGCCTTAATTATCTTTTTTAATTAATGTAGTTGGCATGTGTTGAAAATCAGTCCATTTGTGTACAATCAGAACCTTTCAACCATAAAGTTAATATCCTATCTGAATTTAATAATGGTGAATCCTGGTGAATAGTATATGTAGTTTCTCAGTTCTTTATGTTGGAAACTGATTGGTATAGTGTGCATATGTTTCTAACCAACTGATCATCTGAAGATGCTTCATGCTGGAAGACCACCCAATAACTAACAGATATCACACCAAAGTTCTCAAATATGACAAAGCACATTTCTAAGCAAACACAATATACCTTGAGCACAGTTGGTTGGAAAGAACGTAATTAAGGATTAAAAAAATAACCTCAGAAATAATTAGGCAAAACAAAGTTCTTGGCCCACCTATTAAATATAATTTACATGTGAAATAAAGAAGACCAATACTGAGCTGTCTACACAGGATGGCAACGTTCACCAGGGTACCCGGAATGTTCCATTACGCTAAGTTTTATTTTTCATGGTTTTCACTACGGATATCATGTCAGATTACTTAATCACACACACAAACACAATTGTAAGAGCGTAAGTGTACTTCATTTTCATATAGCCCCTACCTAACCCCATGCCTTACACAAAGCAATGACTTATCAACAAGGAATATGTTGCACAATGTAAGTAACACACACATACATACAGCCCGCTCTTTCTTCCGGTGTAATCCCATAACCTGGAATAATTTCCACAACCATTTACTCTGGATTTGATGCGATGTTTGCATTCAATACTCAGAAACAGTATACGTTAAATTACTGGATTTAACCTCATTATAAACCATGTGTACCTGCTAACTTCCTTTCAAGGGGACTAGTACAAGCTAGTGCAAGCTATTCTAGAAGGAGAGTCCCTTTTCATGTCTATCACTTTTTTTTAAAGATTTATTTATCTATTTTAGAGAGTAAGGGGGAGAGAGAGAGAGTGAGCGAGCACGGGGGGGTTGGGGAGGGTAGGGGCAGAGGGAGAGGTAAAGAAGGGAGAGAGAGTCTTAAGCAGACTCCACGCTGAGCGCGAAGGCTGACACGGGGCTAGATTTCACGATCCTGTGATCACAACCTGAGCCGAAACCAAGAGTCAGACGCTTAACCGACTGCGCCACCCCGGTGCCCCTCACGTCAATCACTTTTAGTGTTGACATAGTGAGCTTCATTGTCCAGAGTTAGAGATTGTTCAAAATCTTACATCCGATATATTTTCCGTAATGGGTAAGCTTTCTAATGGTTTCTTTGTATACTGTCCATTCTGAGTTCTGCAGCTTAATGTGTTATAAGGTCACATTTAACAAAAATGATAATTTCTAAGTCTGCCTCATCTTAGTGTCTTGTTTGATTTCTTCAAGGAACTTCTTTATGAAATCTGAACTCTAATAATGCTTCACATTGATGGCCCCTCTGATATTTTTAATATAGTCAAGGCCAAGTTTTGTGTCAAATACTGTCTGTAGCTCTAGATAAAGTTAAGTCCAACCCTTCTGAGACACAAAAGCCAAGCGGTGGTACAGACACTCTGAAAGGTGTTATCAGCTGAGAGTGATGGCCTGGATTTTCCCACAGGGATTAACTAGTCTGTAATGAGAACAAGCCTCCCCCACCCTAACCCCTAAGGAATAGATTAGGCAACATAAAGTACTTGGACCATCTATTAAACAAAATTTATATGTGAAATAAAAAGACCGACACTGAGCTGCTTCTGCTTACGTCTCACCTCAAGCCGTAATCACAGAAACCAGACACAAACTTCGCTAAACCCTGTAGTTTAAGTCAGCATCAAAACGATGGGAGGCAATTAAAGCAACCTCAGTGCTGAACTTGGGCCTTTCAAGATTTACCTTCCTTCCAGCTTAACAATGGAGAGATCAAGCACCTCTACTTAGTTCTTTATAAGATATGAAGGCCCTGGGCAGACCATATTGGGAACGCTGAGTAAAACTATCTGGATTGGATGGAGAATAATGTATTGCTGTTCATTCTGCCTGGGCTCATAGTGGCTTATGCATGAGAAGTGAAATGATGATGTTTAAGGCAGGACCAAAATGCCTACCAATGGCTTCCTGTGATCCTACAAGTGATATGGAGATCTGGCACGGAGGGGTCCGTTCATGATGGCGGTGGCCCTGGAATCCTAGCCTGGCACCTCCACCCTTGGAATGACTCATGGCCTGGCTGCGGGGGCGGGAGGTGGTGGTGCGGGAGGGTCACTGTAGCACACTCAGAGTTTGGTGCCTAATACTGCATAGGACTGCTGGCCTGAGTCGGACTTCCAAACTCAGCCTTCCTTCAGCTCCCAGGGTCTTCGCATCTGGAGGGCACTCAAGCTGAGACGTATTTCCCAAGATTTATGGAGGCCAAGATGCTTAGTATGAATGGACTCACTGTAGATTGACCTGTATTTTCAAGCAGGGGCCATTGGCCTAGACCTTTAACCCCCACTGTGTTTGTACTTAGCTCCCGTGGACAACGTTGGTCAAAGAATGGGAATTAGAAAAGCTCCACTAGGAATCTCTTGGTAAGGTGATGGGAGGGTTCTCCAAAGCAAAGTTCAAGTACTCTGATTGGTCAGATGCAACGATTCAACTAGCTTACCCTCTGGGTTGACTCTCTTATCTCAGAAGACAATTTCAGTGGCGAGTGCTCTTTAGGAAATGATTAAAATCCACCTGCTCCAAAAAGCAAACTCCCTGAATGTGATGTGATCACATGTGTTGATATTTCCAGAAAGCAAACATTTGCAGATTCGACCAGGGCACTTACTCAATCTTCCATTTAATCCAACAATGCATAAAAGCTACTTCCCTGCACCTTTTAGTCAATTTACAGAATTCAAATGTATCAATGAGGAAAAAAAAAATGCCTTGCCGTATTTTTTCAAAAAGAAAGCAGTTTAGTTCCTTAAATTTGAGTTTTCAGACCAATAAGAGGGAAAAGGACAAAAATCCCTTTGCCCTTTGCTTTCTATCCCCCAGGCTTTTTTCATTTTCTAACAGGCAGTGTTGTTTCTTTTCAAAATAATCTTCTTTTAACACAAATTATGAGTCTTGGCCCATATATATACTGCACAGATTAACGCAGCCAGAATTTCAAAGGATGAGTTCTGTCAGACTCCACTACTGTTACAAGTATATTGATTAAATTAGTCTCCATACATATTCATCGCGGCAAAGAGGTTTATTGTGTAGCGGAATATCTGAAGCAAGACACACACATATAATCATGAATTGGCTTAACAATGCACAATCTTGCTATGAAAAATTCTAATTTGCCCACATTTTCAGCTCTATTGCCTCAATAATTTGCTCTCTCATGCACCCTAAGTAATTCAAGCATGCTCTCCACACCTGCAGAGGCAAATTTCTGCAGCTTCAAGGAGCTGACAACAAGTGGCACCGGGGAGGCAGGAAATCCTGGAATGCAAGTGTGCTCATTCGCCAAGTGGTCCTTGGGCTGGGCTGTCATTTAGCATTGTACTTCCGTAAAAGGTTGGCTTTTTACTTTTAATTATAAAAGGGACAAGAACATGGACAATGGCATTCTTAACACCTCATTTACGCCTCAGGACCTTTTTTGGGGGAGATATCTTGGTCCAGAGAAAAATACCCATTCTCCCAAAGAATTAAAAAGTGTAATTGTACAAGAGTTGTACCCACTCTATGGGTGAAAGGTGATGCCATGATAAGCTAATGGATTTATAATAACCAATAATATGCAACATGTATTTAGGCTTATAATGTGTTAGGCATTATATCCATTCCTCCAATACCCTATGAGGAAGGGGGTGCTATCACCATCATCATCATCTGCATTTTTCAGATAAGAAAACGGAAGCTGAGAGAGGCTAAACAATGCGCAAAGTCAGAGAACTAGGAAGAGGTAAGTCTGGGATTTGGACACATTTTGTCTTTTTTGTGTAACTCAATAGTTTTTTTTCCCCCTTTTCCCACCATCCTTCACAGCCAAGCTAAATTGCTCCAACAACAACATCAGGAACAGACTGCTATTAGTATGTCACCATTAACCAAGGATGCAAAGAACTAAGCACAAATAATTTGGTTAAACTTTGATAGCTACTCAGAACTGATGTCAAGATATCTTCCTGGGAGTTACTTTACTTATCAGTACTCTATAACTGTAAGTAATCGCCAACCTTCTAGACCATTCTTCTCCATTTTATAAAATGCTGAGTAGAGTTTTTGACCTTAAGACGACGGACAGCAATGTTTAACAATTTTTTAAGGCTGGGCAAATTACTTAACCTCTCTGAGCCTGAGTTTCATATCTGAAGATTCTCCATTGTATAATGGATAAATGATGTAGCACATAAATGATTATTTTATATATGTATTCTCTCTATATACATGCACATCACGCAGTTGTTAGATCTATTTGGCACTCGATAAATAGTAGTTATTATTATTGTTATTGTTGATAAGAAATCCTGCCTTATAGCGAAATGAAATTCCTTTCTCCAGACTTTAAGCCCTTTCCAAAGTGGGGATAGAGAAAAGCTGCTTATCCTCCCAATGATATGACAGGCAGTTCATACCAGCTACCGCAGCAATCCTTCACAACCCTGGCACTTAACAGCTACAGTCCAGCAGTATATTGCAATCAGTTGTGGTATGTGTCCCAAGGAATGTGCTACTAATAATAGTAACAAAAAATTAAAATTTTTATTGGTTCATATAAAAAATAAACTAATAGGGACCTACGGTTACCCCAGTAATATCTTTCACTCTAGCTCACGTGCAATAACCATATACTTTCTCGAATTGGACTGAACAGGGTGGGGTTACTGCTGGCTTGCCAGGAAATGGCCAAACCTTGGGTACACCCATGAGAGTATGTGACACAGATGAACGTTACGCAATTTTGTGTGTCTTGCAAAAACCATAGAGAACTACTGCTTAAAAAAAAACCAACAGGGGCGCCTGGGTGGCTCAGTTGTTAAGCCTCTGCCTTCAGCTCAGGTCATGATCCCAGGGTCCTGGGATCGAGCCCCGCATCGGGCTCCCTGCTCCGCGGGAAGCCTACTTCTCCCTCTCCCACTCCCCCTGCTTGTGTTCCCTCTCTCACTGTGTCTCTCTTTGTCAAATAAATAAAATCTTTAAAAAAAAAAAAAAAAAAACCCAAACCCAAAACAACTATCTTTTACACCGATCTGTTGACAGTCTTTCTTCTGGAGGGCTGAGAATATGGAAGGCTTTTCACTTGCTATGTTACATATTCCCCCAGTGTTTGAATTTTTTACAATCGGTATGTATTACTTTTGTAAGCAGAAAAACCAATGAAGATTAAAAAGAAAAACCCTAAGGCATTTGATTTTATTTTCAGTAAAATGGCTTGAGTCCTTTATGGATTAGTCACTTTATTTTATCCCCAGTTTAAAACTGCTGGGGTATTAAAGGCTTCTGCAGCTGCCTGGATGTGGCCGGGCCTGCACGTGAAGGCCGGCTGGGGGAGAGTAGCAGAGGCTTCACCTGCTTACCTGGAGCGGCTTTCAAAGCTCCCGGCTTCTAGAATTTTCTGGCCCCTCTGGGTCTGGCTATCTCCTGGTGCCAAGGACACTGTGCCCTGCCCAATGGGGCCCCGCCAAGGGGACAAAAGTAGGGGCCGAAATTCACCTGGCTGTTGAGCTTGCTGCAGAGAGGCTGTAACAGTCCGGAGTAAGGGAGCCTCGCTCTCATTTGTCTGCCCAGAGAAGCACCTCTTTTTGAAACCATCCTTGCCAGGTTGGTGCCTTCTTTATCCTGTGTGAAGGTGCTGTGCATACTAGTGGTAAACAATTCAGGGAGCAAAATGCTTTTCCTCCACTCTCTCAGGGCTGCTGCTGGAGGCCACAGGCCACCAGAGGATTTGCAGAGAGCTCTCATTACATCTCTGTGGCGGGAGGGGAATAGACTGTGGGCTTTGACCAGTCTGGCACCTTCAGTTGTCCTGGACGCATGGCTCGGGGTACAGCATGGCTATGTTCCACAGCCCAGGCATGTTCGATGATCCTCGGGGGTGGGGAAGGCCGAGTTCCAGTGGCATATTGTCCAAACTAACCATCAACGTGTTCTGCCATTTTGTCTTCTAACTATATACTAATTATCATACTAGTATGTTTCCCTGATACAGTCTTTCCTTCCACTGATTGTGAATTCTTTCATAAAAACAGTACTTAATCCTCACTGAACATCACCAAAGCAATTAGCCACTTAATTAGAAAAGCCCTACCCCTTTGATACCGCAACCTCGTGGTCATTTCTGGCAGCAATAAGAATGTCTGATACTTGCAGAGTTCTGTAACAGGCTTGAAAGTTTTTGTTCTCATCAGCACGTTTTGATTTTGGTGCTCCCAGCAGCTCTGAAGTAGGCCGCTGGGTATTATCACACCCATTCTACAGATGCAGACAGTGAATCTCAGGAGGGTAAAATGGCTTCTCTCTGGCTGGATTTCCCAGAGTTTCAATGGTAGAGGCGGCCACAAGTAAGACTTGGGGTCTCTTCCCTATTCAGGATTATATGATGCCTTTAGATTTATGCTAGCATCGATCTGGGGCTCCCAAGGGAAACGACACACAAGAGAAAGAGCTGCAGGCTGATCTAGCTAAGAAGTGGAGTCGGCAATCCTTCCAAGTCTCTCTCTGACCCTCAACTTGCTGGGTGGCCTCAAGCAAGTCACTTACACCTCCACTTCCTCCGTCTATAAAATGGGAATAATTCTTACCTCCCAGGCAAGTGGTGGTAAATGAATGCTCGCAAAGCTCTTTGAAGATGAAAAGACTTATATAAATGGGAAGCTTTAGGAAGCTTGGCATATCGTTCTTGGCAAGGACCAGGACGCTGTGCCCTCACTACCCACAACAGGCTCCTCCACAAAGAGACTAAAGAAAAATACACAGAACTGTAATTTTCATCTGCTAGCCAGACTTAGTTGTTTTTTTTTTTTAATTGTTGGTTCCCAAAATGCCTTCCTGAGGGACTAATAGGTCCAGATGTTACTATCTTAGTCTCAAGAAAAAAAAGAACACATAGATGGCTGTCAGGAGCAAAGTCACCGAAACGAAACTTTCACCAGGGCTTGTGCAGTCTTGAGGAGGCATTGTGGAAATGGAAGGATTCCCACATGTTAAACCATAAACATACATGTCACACGGTGACATTCTGAGTCAGCCAACGTCTGACTCAAAGGAGCTTGTCAAATTAGAGCCATTAAAAAAAAAAGTCCTAGCCCATGTTCGACAAAACTCCTGTATCTTACCTACTATTTAAAGCCATTTCTTTTTTTTTTTTTAAGATTTTTATTTATTTATTTGACAGAGAGAGACATAGTGAGAGAGGGAACACAAGCAGGGGGAGTGGGAGAGGGAGAAGCAGGCTCCCCGTGGAGCAGGGAGCCCAACGCAGGGCTCGATCCCAGGACCCTGGGATCATGACCTGAGCTGAAGGCAGACGCTTAATGACTGAGCCACCCAGGCGCCCCTAAAGCCATTTCTTTAAATTGATTGTGGTTTCTGCTGAAAACTTAACAGTTTTTTATAAAATGATTTTTTAATAAAAAGTAATGCCTATACCTGCCATAATACATACGCATAAACAAACCTCAAACAGTCAAGAGAACAAACATTTGCAAACTAAATCTAAAATAAGTCAAAAGTGGAATTTTGGAACTTCGGCTATTTCCTTCAGACTTTATACATGCATGACTTCAGTGCAGAGGAGTTAAAACACTGGGCCAGAATCCCCTCTATGAATTC
The DNA here is from genome assembly GCF_002201575.2 of Neomonachus schauinslandi. Classification (NCBI taxonomy): domain Eukaryota; kingdom Metazoa; phylum Chordata; class Mammalia; order Carnivora; family Phocidae; genus Neomonachus; species Neomonachus schauinslandi. Next base: position 99,404,962 of record NC_058411.1, read on the forward strand.
AGAAAGAGTTTAGCTGGGTACGCAGGAAATCTCTGAAGAATAAGGAAGACAGGCGTATCTTCTCATGTGGCTTTCTGTGAATATGCAGGTAGTTCTGACAATGGGAACTGAATATTAATCCTTTGTAATATGCTTCTATCCTTACTAGATTAAGCTTTCCAGAGAAACTGACTCACGTTCCCCGATGCATACATATCTTTGTTAAAAGCCCAATCCAAATGAGCACTTCTGTCCCCAGACAGGGAGAATAAATTCTGTCCAACCAGAGAGGAAACAGATTTTTCATACAGAGGAATAGTGGATGGCTTTGATTTTTAGATCCGGTTCTACCTAGAACCCTCCTACTACACGGTAATGTGCAAAACACCTACATTTAAGGTAATTGACGTTTTACCTCTTTTGGTAACTACCTCAACCTTGCATAAAATACTTGAATGGCAAGAGAAGCAGCTTCTCTTTACTCATCCAGTGGGCAAACAATGAATAAATGCTCACTCAATAAATGATGATACATTAATATCAGTAATACAAATACTTCTCTCTGTTTTGTCTTCCCTAATCTAACCTCTCTATTGCTTTTGTAAATAGTGAGACATATATGTTGTTGAGAATGTGCGGGGTTATATGCAATCAGGGACCAAAACAAAGGTAACTGGCCACTTGGCCAATTATTCTCAGTTGGGATAAGGTTCCTCTAAGATTCTAGAATTAACTACATTTTTCTTTTCAGCATTTAATTCCTGAAGATTTTCTAGGACCTTGAGATCAGAAATATCTAATAAAAATTCTTTTCTTGAATCTCTCAGTGTGGGTTAAATGTCATTTCCTACCAGCAGGAAAAAGAATATTTTATTTTACTAAGTGGTTAGAGTATGATTAAGGTAAACCCCTAATAACTTCTTTTCCAACAATAGATGTGTGTCCCTTACATTCTTCTGGATAATACTAGGCCAAAAAATGTCACCTGACTAACAGAACTGCATCTAATCTTTACTCGTGATCAACCTCACTCTAGATACCAATTCCTTTTTTCCCCTAAACAAGAACAACTGCACCCCATTTAGGTTAAATCTTCCTCTGCTTGCAGTTGAGAGCAATGGGGTCAGCTCTTTGCTTTCATCATTTGAAGTCTGTTTTTTCATAACAACAGAAAAGAACATCTTTAAAACCAAACCAAATCTGGAGATCTTATCTAGTTTCTGCTTAACTCAAAACATTAGAATTACTGCATTTTATGAAATAATCTTACTTTACACAATTGCCCCCAAATTCTCACACCTAACACTCCATTTGGCAGCTCTCCTAACTTCACACCTGCTTATGCATACCTCAGGCTAGCCTCATTGTATAATCTTGGTATTTCAATGTAGAAGCTTTTATTTTTTTTTTAATAGGTACATACAATGTTACAAAAATCAACAAACCTGGTGATTCAACCACCACCAGTCCATGGACAGAACAACCTATTGACATAGAAATGGATCTTATAACAAAGAGGACATTTGTTTAAATCTATTTGTTTTATGGCTGCATATAAATCTCATCCATTGTATGCTTAGCATATGGCATCATAGTTTACTGAATAAATCAATCAAAACATTCTGTTTGCCTCAGAACACTCCTTAAAGAGCTAAAATCTCCGGCCTAAAAAGTCAGTCATTGATTGCAAATTTCGATTGTACAATTTCTATGACCTCCCCCTCCCCACCCCAGTGGTGCTACCACAAAAATCAGCTGGACGAAGACATGAAGTAGGTCAAAATAACAAGAATCCAGGTTACATCACCAAAGTTTACCAGGCCAAGGAATCCACTGCTTCTTTCCATTAGCTTGGATTGTTTTTTTGATCAGTTACTATTCATTGAATAGTAGATTATGTCATTTAAAGAAATATTCTCTAACCAAATCAAGTCTGGATTCATGGCAAAAGACTGAAAATAACTTGTAACTTTAAACCTTGGGAATACATTTACATCCCTCCATAGTAAGCCAATGAGGACTAAAATGACAATACATCCATAGCCACAGGAATACAGGTCGATGATATGAGAACTTTCTCCATCCAAGGACCTCGGGTGAGGATGGTAAGAAGGATTATTCCACAGCCCAGATCCCCCCTTCTACCTCTGTGCTATTTCCCACTTTACAAAATCTCCCTAGAATTAATAGGGAGAATGGAAACAAGCCAGGGAAAGGTCTGGTTTTTATTAAAAGTCATAAGCAAATTATTCAGACTTGCCAGAAGCAGAAGTGTAGATGTAGTCATATTAATCATATTAAGACTGTAAGATCTTGAAGGATTAGTGACCAACTCCTGGAAGAAAAATTCTGCTGGGTTCTCCACCTCTAATTTCCAGGACATAGCCAATGACATCTAAACAACCAATATGTCAAGTTCTAAGCCTTCAAATACATCACAGATGTATTTCTGGATTGCAGTTCAATAGTATTTTTTTACAATTATCTTTTATGATGCTTTTCTTAGACAACCAGTTCAGCCAGGCATAGGAACGACCAGAAAAGTGACCTGAGGAGTTTCTTCTGACTCTGTCTCTAACTGCGGGCTCTCTAAACTTGCTTTTTAAAGAAGTATTTCCATTCTTTTTTTTTTTTTTTAAGATTTTATTTATTTATTTGACAGAGATAGAGACAGCGAGAGAGGGAACACAAGCAGGGGGAGCGGGAGAGGGAGAAGCAGGCTTCCCGCCAAGCAGGGAGCCCGATGCGGGGCTCGATCCCAGGACCCTGGGATCATGACCTGAGCCGAAGGCAGACGCTTAACGACTGAGCCACCCAGGCGCCCCAGAAGTATTTCCATTCTTAATTATACAAGATCAACCAGAGAATGGCTAACAATATTTGCTGAGAGCTGAAGCACAGTTGTTTCCAAGTCTATTCCTATGGGGAGAAACCAGGAGCTGGTAGCTATTTCTTTGTAGGAAAGGGAGAGGCAGTAAAAGGCAGCAGAGCCTTGGGGGTATTGAGTAGTTGCGAGGCAGAGGAGAAGGAATGTTCTGACCAAGCTAAGAGACTGTCAGATTTATTTTAAGAAGGTCTGAACATCAGACTAAGCATCATTTCACAGACTAATGACATAATCTAATAAATGTCATTTTTCCCAACAAAAGCAAAGGTATACCATGGGTGTTTATCTTGAAGCTACCTATTCTTATGTGAGTCATGTACTAGAGATGAGGTAAGAACACGGCAGCCATGTGGCCATATCACAGTAAGGGGCACGGCACCGTCCTTATTCGACTTTTGGTTTCTGCTCCTACCATCCACGGAGCTGCTTTTGCCTGCAGACAAACATTTTGGAGGACATTCTATGACCGTCCTGCACAGACTCCTATCAGCTACCCAGCATTTGGCCATGTGTGCTTTTGTCACTTCAGATAGCTTGGGTGAGTGAGTGTGACATTATCATCGGAATAAGTGAATTCTTCCAATTTGCAGTAAAAGTGCACCATTCACATACTCTGGTACTTCCGTGTGGCAAGGCTTTGAAAGCCACTTCACAAGTGATGGCAGCACATTTCCCATGAGATGGAAACACTCTGATTGCTAACAGCTGCGACAGGCACATCTTACTGTCACCGCCTGAGCTCAGAATAGCAGGTCCTTTTTAATGCCCATGACTGCCACCATCTTAAAAAATCATCTCACACACACACACACACACACACACACACACACACACACACGCCACATGCCACATGCTCACACACAGGTCCATCCAGCTGCAAGTCCTACCACTACTTGCTGGGAACCTGCACAGTTAGACACCAGGGACGCAAAGAGGATACACCGAACCCACTAGCACACTTCACCTTATGACATTAGCTTCACCGTATACAAACCAAGGATGAAAGTGAAAACTGTCTTAAAAGGAGAAGAAAGGAAAGAGATGAGTATGACCTTGAAGGTAAAGTGCAGAGGTTAAATCTGCAAGTTCTAGAGCCTGGGATTGAATCCCAGCTCTGTTACTTACTAGCCATCTGAATGTGGGCAGCTTTCTTACTCTCTCTGCGCCTGATTTTCCTCCTCTCCTTTAAAATGATTCCTACCGCATTATAAAAGGGTACCCAGGTAGAGTGTCCGCAGAGCCAGTGCCTAGCACATAGTAAGTGCTTCATAAACGTTAGCATTCCTTCTCCTCACTCATGTTTTAAGGACAGTAGTATCTGGCAAGGTCTGCCACTGGAGTTGAGGGAGCTAGCAAAAGAATGAAGGATAGGTCATACTCCTTTTAAATAAAGACATGGTAAAGTTTAGCAGCTTTCTGTTTTGTTTTGTTTTTAAGGTGTATTTATTTTGGGGGGGGAGGGGAGAGGGAGGAAGGGAGAGAAAATCTCAAGCAGACTCTCTGCTGACACGGCTCCATCTCACGACCCTGAGATCACAACCCAAGCAGAAACCAAGAGTCGGACGCCTAACTGACTGAGCCACCCAGGGGCCCCTGGGAGCTTTTTTCTAATGCAGAGGCCTAAGATGAGAAGTGACCCTAAACAGATATAAAGCAGAACTGAAAGACACCAGTGCATATTATGTCAGCGACCCACTTTCTAGGTAAAGCCCATGGCAAGGCTGGCATTTTGGAGAGGTGGGTAAGCAGAGGAAGTGGGAGAAGCTTCTAAGATCTGTGTGGTGAGATAGCAAAAAGACTGAGCAACCTAAAACTACCAGTCAGTGAATGCAATTTACCAACCCCCCTGAGAATCTCTGCCAGCATCTTTCTCCAGGGCTCCCCTCCCCTCCTCTGTTTTTAGATACACTGTTGAACCAGATAGTCTTCCTCATTCAGTCCTGCTATACTATGCTGTGATTTGATGATTATGGGAGAGTTGACCTGTCATTTCTCCAACAGTGGGGACATCTTTTTCATGGCAAGACCCCACAGGTGTCATCTAGTCAGGGAGAAAGTAATAATCCAAAGGGGAAGAGAAGCCCATGTGGCAACCAAGTTGTCTATTTCATCTCATTTTTGGCTTAGGAAAGGGAACATAATGAAATGTTCTCAAGGTCCAGAGTGAAAGTTCTGCCAGAATTTTTTTTTTTTTAAAGATTTTATTTATTTATTCATGAGAGACAGAGAGAGAGAGAGAGGGGGGGGGGGCAGAGGGAGAAGCAGGCTCCCAAGGAGCAGGGAGCCTGATGCGGGACTCGATCCCAGGACCCTGAGATCATGACCTGAGCCAAGGGCAGACGCTTAACCACCCAGGCGCCCAAAGTTCTGCTAGAACTCTTACCAGAGCTAGAACTCTTTGTTTCTATACACCTGCCCCCTCCTTTTTTTTTTTTTTTGCCTTATTTAAAAACAAACGTTTACTACTATGGATCAAAAAGCATTCCTTTCAATACCAAGCCATTATAGAAGAGACAAGGCAACGGACACAATGCTAATGTGGTGTTGATGGAAAATAAAGTATTATTTTCCCTTCAAGGCAAACAATTTCAATAGAATGTGCTGGTAAAGAGTTAGGTTGTTTATCCCCCCCCCCCCCCCCCGTAATTTTGTGCTTTTGTTTTAAATCCATAGCAGCACAGCCCATGGCAAGGAGCATCAGTCACGCAAATCTATTTCCAATTGTTATTTATTTTTCAAAACAAAACCTCCTACAGCCAAGCATTTTAGGACCTCAAGCTACCTCATTCCCAGCTACAAAGGTCCAAGGCATTTGATGCCAAGGGCTAAGTCCACGTTCATGTCAAGGACCATCAAGACACATAGAAGTAACTTCTGAGGCAGGTTCTGGTGGCAGCACAAAAGTGTGTTCATCAGACAAGAGCCTGCCCTGTAAGATGTTGGGGAACCAATGCCCAGAGGGATGGCTGGAGTCAGCCCTGTGCTACTCACCTCGACCTGCCTTTATTTTGATTTTGCTGTTATTCAAAGAAACCCAGTGCAGTCACTGAAAGCGATTCCAAGAAACAGAGTTCAAAAAAAAGAATTAAGGCTTAGAAAAGATCATTTAAATATGTGTGCAGGCTTTCAGACTGAAAATTCTGAATGGGATAAGATTTTTTCAGGTGCATAACCAGTTACACCTCAAACGCACCTGCCAATAATCAGAAAGACAGCCAGCATCTCTGAGGAATTACTGTTCATTTAAAACATCCTTTAAAATACATCATAAGAGTAAGTCTGACAATCCTTACCCATCCCTGCCCTCTAAAATAAACAAATAATTTTTTTTTAAAGATTTTATTTATTTATTTGACCGAGAGAGACACAGCGAGAGAGGGAACACAAGCAGGGGGAGTGGGAGAGGGAGAAGCAGGCTTCCCACTGAGCAGGGGAGCCCGATGCGGGGCTCGATCCCAGGACCCTGGGATCATGACCTAAGCCAAAGGCAGATGCTTAATGACTGAGCCACCCAGGCGCCCCTGGTATAGTTCATTTTAGAGTGAATCTATTATTTGTCTTTCTTTCTTGACTGGGACATTACTAATTAATTTCAAAGAATCTTTTCTTTGGGCATAATTTTACAAATATTCTTTGAGAACCTAGTTCAAGGCACTTTGTAAAGCATAATGTCCTCAGTAAGGCAGGGGGTTCTCAGGAAGAGTGAGGGCAATGATTTTAAAAGGTCTTTCTGATTTTTATATGTGATATTCCAGGAGCTTTCCTTAGTGGCTTTTTTTTTTTTTTAGATTTATTCATTTATTTATTTGAGAGAGAGAGAGAGAGAGAACACAAGCAGGGAGGAGGGGTAGAAAGAAAGGGAGAAGCAGATTCCCCGCTGAGCAGAGAGCCTGATGTGGGGCTCGATCCCAGGACCCTGGGATCATGACCTGAGCTGAAGGCAGATGCTTAACCAACTGAGCCACCCAGGTGCTCCATCCTTAATGGGGTTTTAAGGAAGAGATTAAGAGAGAAGTAGCAGTCAGGCTACCTTCAGTCTACCCTCCATCAGGGAGTCAGGAGGCTGGGGAACCCTCAGTCCCACAGGATACCAGTCTCTCACTCTTCTCCTAACCTGACAAATAGCCGTGTGGCATCTCCACCCTTGCTGACTTTGCCAGGATCCACATTTTATTCAACTGTAACAGAAAAATGGGGAACAAGAAAGGAGAAAGGGGAAAGCCCCAAAGGCCAACAAACAAATTTCCTAAGCCAATGATGCATTTTAACATTCTAGGAATTTAAATTCATATTAACTGTTATTTGAGTTAATGTTCGGTCTCTCTAGTGTGAGAGTAATTGCTGAAACTGGAGGAAATTGGTCACACAGACTTCAGCAATGGGCATAAACGGCCAGTGGGCCAAGGGGTCTGAAGTCACGAGTGGCAGATCTAAGAAGGGTTTCCCTAGGAAGGCTGCCACTCACTTCACTCCACGCAGGCTACTTCCCCACAACCGCAGCAGGCCAAAACCATCCCTAGAAGAAAGGCACGGGGACAAGAAAACAGGTTGCAGTTCTGTACATTCTTCAGCAGCATCTCAGAAACCTTAAAACATAAAACTTAGGGAAAACCCATTTTTATAGCCTCAAACACACGAAACCGCAAAATGGGATAAAACACGGGTAGTTCCAAAGGACTTCTCACCGGGAAAGCTTCAGTCACACCACCAACACTTCCATTGAATTCCCCAGCGAGCCCCGGTCTTGAACCCCACGGCTGAGTCAGTGAGGTGTGCCCAGCCCAGAACAGGGAGCTCTGGGCCGCCTGCAGGAAAAGCACTGAGCGGCCCCACAGCCAACCTCGGTGGCATCTTAGTGATTTCTGGACTGGCGGCTGAAGTCAGAATTCTCCGGTGATCGCTATCAGGTTATGACAACGAAAGGCACCATTCTAGGAGTTTCCCTTCTTTCTCCCTCCCTTCGGCTTCCCACAGTCACTGCTCGCCGCATAATTGTTTTGTTAGTCAGGAAGTAGTAACTCCGACATGGCCGTGACCGTGCACTCTCGGGACGGGGGTGAGAGCTGGCTAGGGGACACGCGCTGCGTGTGTGGAGCCGTCTCCCTGCTGAGGCAGAGACGGCCTTAGAATGTTCTTTGTTTTCCTTGTGGCTGCCATCCACCATGTTAATTTCCTGGAAGAGACAATCAGCGGCCGCTGTTTTCTTCCCGCAAAATTACTGGCACCAGCCTCTCACCCAGAATGAGGACTGGTCTTCAAAACAGCGATGCTGTCCTTGTCACTAACTTCTTTGAACTGCTTCCACTGGCAACCACTCGCAGGGCCAGCGTGCCCATAAAGACGAGTTTGCCACTTCGTAGTCACTTCTGTTGCTGTTGTTCTTAAAGAAAAACAGCCTGGCCTTGTTTCTTCTCTGACCTTACTCACCATATTAACCATTGGTTATTTTCAAAAATCCAAGTCACTTTTCCAGAAGAATAATGGCCACTATGGAGACTACTGCTACGGGGTTGGAAAGCCGTCCCAGAAGAGAGACGACGTAATTAGTTCTGGGCAGTGACAGCATTCTTGGTACAGATGTCTAGCCTCCCCAGCAGACTGGCTCTGAAGGGGCAATGTCCACATGGAAGCATCCCTCCTAGTACATTTGTTAAAATAAAATCAGCCTCATTACCTAATAATGTAAATGACTTTGGGAGGAAACTCTGAGTCTCCTGTTTTCTCTCTCCTTACAATACTGTTCAATTAGAGCGGACTTGGTGGAAATTCTGATTTCGTTACCCATCGCCGCTGCATTAAAATATGCTTTCTGACGTCACGCTCCGAAATAAACGAAGTTGTTTGCTACAACTACCTACACACAAATTAGAAAATTATATGACACAGAGTTTAATACAGCCTGTAGCCGGGACACAGGTTATTACTGAAAGTAGTTGTTCGCATGGTTTCTGGTTTTGCAGTAAAAGAAGACAACTTGAAAGGACTCCGTGGTTTTGATGCTCTTCTGAAATGAAAACATTTAGTGAATGCGTAGCATTGGGTTGTCATTAATGTCGGCCATGCAAAAACAGTGTCTCCAGGAACACTCTAGTCATTCCCCCCGTCGAGACCACGACTTTCCACCCTCTGGCATTTCGGGCGTTGTGCTGGTAATTTTCCAAAAGAGAATCTTTGGGCAATCCATTCTAGGTAATCCAACACATATCACACTCTTAAACAAATAGGTGGTCTCAATTTGCTAAAGTGGTCAAGAATTGCCACGGGAGAACGTGTTCCTTTCTGAGAAATGCAAAGCTAACGAAGACAATTAATGATGACATCCTCGAATGTTGGAAAGCGAGAAGTATGAACACAACATTTAAAGGTGTAGAGTGTAGGGGCGCCTGGGTGGCTCAGTCGGGTAAGCGTCTGCCTTCAGCTCAGGTCATGGTCCCAGGGTCCTGGGATCGAGCCCTGCATCGGGCTCCCTGCTCAGTGGGAAGCCTGCTTCTCCCTCTCCCATTCCCCCTGCTTGTGTTCCCTCTCTGTCAAATAAATAAATAGAATCTTTAATAAATAAATAAATAAATAAATAAATAAATAAATAAATAAATAAAGGTGTAGAATGTTGGTTCAAAATAATGCAGTGGACAAAAATATAAAAATATCAGATTAGCTTTACATCGCTCCTATTGAACTTCTTGATATGTACAGTTTAGCAAAGTCTTATTGATGAAAGCAGAAAAATCTCTGGCATCCTTGATGTGTTTGATGATAGGTAGCACCTTTTATGCACTGTGTCTGCTGCCTGACTACATTGTAAATGAGCAACAAAACACTGTACTTAGTCCCAAAGTTACAAGGAATTAAACATGTTGTGTTGAATGAAGTTAATAGTACAATATTAAAAAAGAGTTGCTAGGTACTTTCTTGCCCCATGCAATCAAGTTTGGCACAAGAGAGAAGAAAGTAAAGCTATTTTCTTAGGTAGGGAGTAAGCATTAGGAAGTGGTATTCTCTATCACATGGCCGGGGTGTTTTGTGGTTGCTCTTATTTTCCTCTCCCCGTTCACTGTCCATGAATTAATTTAAGAAATAAGCAAGGCATAAGGGAATAGGCTAAATATATAACAGTATTTGCTATATTCTTTGGTTTCAAACACTCTTAAGAGACAGGGATCAAACATGGGATAAGAAAATATTTTGAAATTTCTCAGGATATCACATATTAGTCGTGCTTGCTACAGTGGTTACATACCATTTTTAATATCACTTTTTTTTATTGCAGTGGTTTTTAAACACCCAAGGTGAATTCTCAGAAAGAGACTACCTGGGTCCTGGGGGGTAGGGTGGGCATCTGGTGATACTCTCACGGTAATAATCTCTTTATTTGACTCTATTTCTAATTATAAATTCAAACTGTAGGGCACCTGGGTGGCTCAGTTGGTTAAGCGACTGCCTTCGGCTCAGGTCATGATCCTGGAGTCCCGGGATCGAGTCCCACATCGAGCTCCCTGCTCAGCGGGGAGTCTGCTTCTCCCTCTGACCCTCCTCCCTCTCAGGCTCTCTGTCTCTCTCTCATTGTCTCTCTCGCAAATAAATAAAATCTTAAAAAAAAAAAATAAATAAATAAATAAATTCAAACTGTAATGCCTCTCTCCATCCTCCTGCACCTCCTTTCTAATCTACAAAACAAAACAAAAAAATGTATTTTTAACTTGTATTGTGAAATGGCCACAAATAGGACTCCGGGGGTTCGTAAATCCTGCTGTATATACAGTGTCTGATTTTCTTCCAGCCATCAATTAAATCACAAGGACAATGTAGCTCATTTTATAAAATAAAATATAAGTGATATTTGACAGCTAAATGACGAAAGATTATGATTGTTTATATTTGAGCGCTTTGACCTACTAAAATGTATTGGAGAGGAACATCTAAGACTTAAATCTGGATGGACGTTTTAATGTTTTAAACTGTTCATATCCAACCCCAAACAGATTCATTTAAAAAAAAAAATGTTTAAAGCCAAAGAATTTATGGTCTATGTATCTATGGTTTCCCCCTTTGGTGTTTTAGTTTTGTGTTAGAGTTTTGTGTTTTTTTTGCTACAGAATCATATCTGGAAAATATCAATAGAAATGTTATCAGTTATCAAGCCTACTCATTTGGACATTAAAGGGATTAAAGTTATTGTCGGCACACAAGATTGCACTGGAAAACAATTAATCCTTTTTGATGCTGTTTGTTTTCCTCAAGGACAGTCAGAAAAAGATGTAAATGGATGTACAGATTATCATGTAAATGTTGACTCTCAAAGGAGATGATGAAGGAATCTAAATAAGGCTACCTTAATTCTGAAATAATAAAAGTTCAAACAATGAATGGCTGAAATCGCACCTCAAAATTACACCAGATACCAGCTTACAAAAATAAGTTTTCAATTGTGTGGAATCATTACCAACTGACAGAAAACAAAAGAAGCATTTTGCACAGAACCATGCTGGTTTTGCTGTTCTTTCTGCTAATTTAGTTTGTGCAGAAGATTCACTGTGTGGACCACTTGTTCTTCATCACACTAAACAAACGCCTTTAGAAGAAGACAAGCTAGGGCCACCTGGGTGGCTCAGTTGGTTAAGCTGCTGCCTTTGGCACAGGTCATGATCTCAGGGTTCTGGGATCAAGACTCTCAGCAGGGCTCCCTGCTCAGTGGGAGGTCTGCTTCTCTCTCTCCCTCTCCCCCCTCCCCCACCCCCACTGTTCTCTCTCTCTCTCAAATAAGTAAATAAAATCTTAAAAAAAAAAAAAAAGGAGAAGAAGACAAGCTAGTGATGAACTAGGTAGTACCTCCTCATCTTTTCAGATTCCTGCAAGGAGATTTCATGGGATTCCATAAGTGAAATCAATTAAGTAAAATCTATGGCTAGACAGGGAATATACAACACAATGCATCCATGTAGAATGTATCATGCACATTTATTTTTCAGCATTTAGAGATTACGGATGAGAGTGCCCGTTGTCTTCCTGATAATCTAATGTAAATGTATACTGCATAACAGCTTTACCACTCTGACCTCAATGCGGAGTAAAATAACAGGTAACAAGGAAGTAGAAGCTAGTCACTTAACACAAATATGTGATTTTGATGCTTTGGCTCATTCTGGCCCCTGCTCAGTTCCCACACCTTGGTCAGGAGATGTGGCTTTCGTTAAAACCTGCTATTTCTAAGGTTTAAGATATTAAACATAGTTTGGGCATATGAAGTCATCTTTGTTCTCATTTCATTAATAATCGCAGTAAGAGTCCATTCCCCACACAAACTGTCCTCAGGAAGGGAAATTAAAAGGCCTTGAATAATTTCTCCTACTGCCCTGCAGTGAGACCTTACTAGTCTCCTTCCTTGTCTGAAGACCCTTCCCCGGATTAGACAGTCAAGGTAGAGGTGCTCCCTCTCATGAATCATAGTTTCTGTTTTGTTTAGCTTGCTCTAAAGAGCTCAACCAAACCAAATTACAGAGCTCCAGACCTGTGAAGACCTCTGAGCTGACCCAATCGAACCCACTGCTTTTCAGCCAAGGCAACTGAGGCTTGGAGAGGCAAAGGGACTGTCCTGAGATTACCAAGCCGGGTGAGACCCAGGAGAAACCACCACCCACATCTTCTCACTCTCCTGCCGTCTTTCAACTAGGTTTATCCCAACCTCCCCATTTCAGATGAAAAAAACAGAACTAGGGTTAACAGAAGTCACCACGTGGGAAGAGTGAGCAGAGGTTAGGTTTATTAGGGTGGCTAGCTGAGGCCTGGGCAGCCACAGGGGGCCTGACCTTGAGGACACCTAACAGAGGACCATTCATGGGTCACGCTGGTGGTGGTGGTAGGGAGAGGCAAGCTTTGGCACCGCAGGCAGAACGCTGGGCAGTTGGGGTGGAGACAGTTATCAGGAGAGAAAACCCCAACAGACTGGGAAAATGGCGGGGGTGCCAAAGAGGAAGATTACATTGAAATAAAGTTGTGTCCACTTGACATCTTCCCCCAGCTCCAGTCCCAGCCACAAGTGGGCTATAATATATCTAGAAGTACAGAAGCTAAACTTGCCTTTCATTTATTTATTTTTAAAAGATTTTATTTATTTATTTGAGAGAGAAAGAGCAAGCATGAGTGGGGTTAGGGGCAGAGGGAGAGGGAGAAGCAGACTCCCCGCTGAGCAGCAAGCCCAACACGGGGCTTGATCCCAGGACCGCGAGATCATGACCTGAGTCGAAGATAGGCACTTAACCGACTGAGCCACCCAGATGCCCCTAAACTTGCCTTTCAAAGGTCTCCCTTAATACCTGTCTTAGGGACCATAGCAAGTAAAAAACAAGAGGCATCCCTACCCTCTCCCCCCAAGTCATCTGCTACTGTAATACCTGGATTCATTCTTCATAGCATTTATCACTCCCTGGAATGCTTCATATTTATTAGGTGTCTCTCCACACATTTAGAATATATGGTAGAAAGGAGCAGGGACCTGTCTTTCTTCCTCATCCTGTATTCCTCATCCTCAGTGCCTGACACACGGCAGGTGCTCCAAAGGAATGATTAAATTAGGGAACCCTATCACCTGCTTCTAGCATGTAATCTCTATTACTCTAGAGAGGAACAAGAAGGTTGCTAAAGATATCCTAGACAGCCCTGGGCATTTCCTTCTAGCATGGAAACTTTATGGCAAGAACCAAAATAAGTTCAAGGATACCTAATTTATCAAAAAACGAAACACAAAAATCAACTGGGCAAGCATCCTTTTCTGAACTATATTTACTAGAACCTGTCATTCAAAGATGCCAAAGGAGTTCGCAGGATTAAAAAAAAGGTCAGGGGCTGGAGGTGAGGGGTAAGGGTCACGGTCATGGAGAAGAAAGGTAGTTACTGTTCTTCTGACATCAAGGGCCGGTCCATAGTGGTCAGCACCTGGACACCCCATGTGTACTGTTAGGTGTCAAGGAGCGGCTTTAGAGATAGATTCAAGCCCAAATGCTAAGTCTGCCACTTACCAGCTCAGTGATCCTGGGCAAATTATTTCACCTCTCTAATCCTCAATTTCTTTGTCTGTATCAGAGACAGCAGTAACTATTTCACAGGGTTGTTATGAGGCTCAGATGCAAGAATACACCTGGACAATCAGCTCAGTGCCTGGCACACAATGGTAGCCACTATTACTATTATTATATGAGTTATCGGTATTTTTGTCTAATCTCAGATAATACTCAATAATCAAAGTTAATCTCCATCTGCTTTTCTGAACCAAGAATTACTGCTTTATCCTGGGATTACTGTAAGGTCACGGTGGCAAGTGGGTTTCAGCGCATTTCCTAAGTCAGATGGATTTCTCATGAATGCTTTGGATGCTGGTTGAGGTGTATTGTGCTGTGACTGATTGTGACGTCTGCCAAGGGTGTGGGGCCAGGCTCGCTGGTTCTAATATTAGAATTGGTAAGCCTCTTCCAGTGTCCCAGAGACTAACAGCTATGTTAATATTATGTAACAAAGCACAAATTAATGGAAAGAATGGGCTAAGAGATGCTCTGGGTTCTAATTCTAAGCTTTGCAACCAACTGGCTAAGTGATTTCGATATAGTTACTTCTTCAAAAAGTCACTTCCTATTAAAATCCTGTGATTTGCCAATATTGATTTTTAAAATGTAAACAAAAAAGAAAGGGGGCAGGGCCTTGGCTACAGGAAGTCCTTGATGGTTATTTGTTGAGATCATTTGAAAGAAAAATAAAAGTCCAAGGCTATCGTACAGAAATGTAATAGTTAAATATTTTCTGTCCTCATTCAGAAACGTTGACTCTTCCTACCAGTGAAGAATATATTTGAAAGGAGAAAAAAAAATTACAATATTTTTGGCACTAAAAAAAAAAATCAGCTAATGCTTAGGGATGCTCCAAGAAAGACAAGGCTGTTGAGAATATGGCAGCTCTTTAATAACCAAGGCACCATTTAAAAATAGCTAGAATTAATTACAGAGCTAATGACCCATTGAAAGGCTTATTTAAATACCAAAGCCAGCACTGAACAATCATGGAAAATATGGCTTAGAAGGGTTTTAGAGAACAGAAACCAAGAACAGCAGTTGAAACAAAAAACACATTATCCTAGAACACTACTTCGGTGAGAAACATTCAGGATGTGAAAATCTCAGGGGAGTTCTCACACTAGGTAAGAGAAGCTACTGGGATCAACAGAAAGACAAGATGACCCATTCAGTCACCTGCTTGGAAAAGAAGGGCCTCTATTCAGCATTAACCCCTCGAGGAGAGCCCTTCACCAACAGCCCCCTATCCCCCAAGCTTTCTTCCTGCCCTTCAAACCCTCTGCTTTTCTGACGCATCTACCCATTTTTAATGTGCCATAGAATAAAATGAAAATTTCTTGAGAGGAAAATATGTACTTTAATAAGTCTCTGTGGCTATTTTAGAGCAGCATTATCTCCACGAGTTTCCTGTGTCTTGGTCCTCTGTGCCTCCTATCCACACCATCATAAGCCAAAGAGGAGGTGATAATGTTCTTCGGCGTGCCCTACTTGCCAAGCAAAAGTGATACCACTGCAGTTCTTAGCTTCTCTCTGTACCGAAACGGCCTTTCTGCACGTCAGTATCCTGGGAGCACTCCGGGTGGCCAGAGTTGGAATAGTTACGTGACTTCATTCATGCCCATTTATTAAATGCATTACTCTTACCCTTATTTACTAGAGCCTAGACGTGCCTTGTAGTTGCCTTGCTAAGTTAAACATGTAATGGAATCAAAAGGTTCCAAAGCCCTTGAGATCTCAGTGTGGGGATGTGGGGGCGGAAGTGAGGCACTCTTGACGTATATTGGTTTCAAGGAGCAAATATAAATTTTAGTATAAATTGCTGCTCACAATAACGCTTTTAAACCAGCAATTATTTATACTGTACTACTCGAGGAACCCTATAATTATTCTGAAAGCGCTTGCCAATGTCTACCCTGTTTCATAATTGCCAACACAGCCTTGTTCAAAAGAATTAGTGGCTATGTTAAAATTCTGTTTGGTATTAGGTTACTGTTTGAAAGAAGTGATTGCACGATGTCGTGATATTTAGGCAGAAAGGGGCCAAGGAAAGGAAAGGAAAAGGAAACTGTCTTGAGTCACAGGTAGGAAGATAAAGAAGGCGGTGGTTAGAAGGATACTCACATTGTTTGAAGTTCTTTCTTTTTTTTTTTTTTAACTTCTTTTCTAAGAAAAACTGTCATCTGTTGAGCAAAATGACTTTAAGGAAACTTTTTCAAAAAGTTTCATGTGGTAGTTTTTGAAAGAAGAATGATAACCCACTTCTCTCTCTTCTTCACTCCCACCTGTCCAGAAAATATTTTTCCACTTCCGGCTTTTACTCCCAATATTCATAAGTGAATCTGCAGCTTACACATCTCGAAACACCCATCTGTGTAGGTCACTTGACTTTGTTGACCTATTTTCTGCCTTTTTCTTCTGTTACACAAATTTCCCCCACTTGAAAGAGTGGTCCCTCTACTTTCCAATGAAGCCAGACAGCAGAGGGATTTCAAGTTACCTGAAATTGAAAGCTTTTGGAGTAACTGGCATTTCAAGTGAGTTTCATGGGGAAAAAAAAAAAAAAAAGGATCCATCTTGGGTGTCTCTCTCATTTTTATCTCATGCTCTCTCTCCTTCTAGACCCATTCCATTGCGGACCAGGGGCTTCGTGTTCCCTATCCATCCCCAAACGAAATCTACCCTCAAAGCTGAAGGTGCTGTGGATTGTTTCATAAATAGGAGCAAGGAGGAGGAAAATCTGGCCAGAGCAATAACTTTTTTAAGATTTTATTTATTTATTTATTTATTTATTTGAGAGAGAGAGAGAGAGCCCGCCCGCACGTGAAAGGGGGTAGGGGCAGAGGGAGAGAGAAGCTTAAGCAGACTCCACGCTGAGTGTGGAACCCGGTGCAGCGCTCGATCCCACAACCAGGAGATCATGACCTGAGCTGAAACCAAGAGTCAGACACTCAACTGACTGAGCCACCCAGATGCCCCAAAACTTCTGAATTTAAACCATTTATTTTCACTTTCCCCAATGCCCCTTTTGTGAACCTGTCACATAAAAAAGTAGAGACCTAAAGCAGTTATCTGAAAATAAGTTTCGTATTACTTATCTAAATATTTTAGGGAAATGTGAGCTCAAGCAGGAGCTCAAGAGTCTAGGTTATCTTCTTAGTTTTATTTACTTTGCAGGTAAAGATGTTGCCATTGATGGCTCTGGGCAGTTCTGAGAAGGTGCTGTGGGCCGACGTGCCTAGAAGCATAAGCCAAAGTCAGCCTCCCCAGTCCACTGGCCACACCTGAAGTCCTTCATGCCTGGAAGTTCATGGTTTCCCCTCTCTCTTCATCATTTCAGGTTCCACTGGAGGCCCCATCTTTGATTCAAACCTCACTTCCTCCTTAAAGCCTTCTAAGATGAAGAAACCTTACACATATCATAGATGTTTCTTTTTACCATTCATCTGTCCAGTTTGAACTTCCTTATCTTCTTTTTGTGAATATGTTCCCTTGCCATTATCCCTCCAGGAACAATTGTTTGTCCACCTCAACTCAAAGATAAATGACCAGGAACAGATTTATTGGAGTATATATATTGCTTCATCGTCCTCAAACTTTGGAACATCCCCAAATGTTTGGACAGCAATAAGCACCCAGGAAATGCTCTTTGAATAGCCAACCCTGACTGGTTTAAGCCCACTGTCACTTAATATGCCTTTTTACTCCTTTTTTTTTTTAAAGAAATTTCTCCTCCTCCTACTTGCTGGCAGGAAGAATTTTCTGCTACCTGCGTTTTCTTTCCGCCTGGCACTCTGATTCTGTGAAGACTGAGCTTCAAGTTGCCATGGAAGAATCTGCATTATCCCCTCTATAGTCATACCTAAAATTAGCCCACTTTTTCAAGATCTAAAACACACACAGTTGTTACAGTTACCTGGGAACTAGAGAGTGGGGCTTTCTGGCCCTAGAAGAGGATGTGCAAAATGACACATAGGGTTTAGCCTTCATTTGGAAGGAGCAAAAATCACAGAGGTCGCTGTTACATGACAGGAAGGGCCAGTGTAGTGAACAGCGTGTTTTGGCTAAGTTACTTTGTACTATTATGTAATGAGATACAAGCTCAGCCTTGCTGGAGTTTAAATAACCAGAGTTAACTGTTACAAATTCTGGGATGGGAAGATAAACACAGGAAATTCTGTCCTTGGTCCTCCAGTTAGTCAAGCCCACCATTCATCAAGAGCACATTCCCTTGGGCTACAAGAGAAACATCTTGCAAACTGGTAACAAATAGAAGTCATTTTCTAGATGGTTCTCTCAAAGAATTCAATGAAGCAAATTCTCCTAACTCAGAAAATTTTGTGAATATTATGTATTTTAGAGCATCACCAGGGCAAACAGCAGTGAATCCCAGCTGATGAGAGCCCTAAAAAGTAATCTGGGATAGCTGAATTTTCAAATAGCTGGAATTTTATCCAAGAAAGCACATCAAAACAAAGAGGGTAGTTATCCTAAACATTTTAAAAATATTTTATTTATTTATTTGAGAGAGAGAGAGAGAGAAGCAAGAGAGTGAGCACGAGTGGGGGGAGGGGCAGAAAGAGAGGGAGAAGCAGACTCCCCCGCTGAGCTGGGATCCTGACACCAGGCTCCATCCCAGGACCCTAAGATCATGACCTGAGCTGAAGGCAGATGCCCAACTGACTGAGCCACCCATGCACCCCTATCCTAAACATTTTTAACAGAGTATTTCTAAAAGCATGATGTATATTTCTTCTTCTTAGGGTACTTTGAACATAATTTGCTCTTTCTTGATGAAGTGTCATTTATAAAGCTTGTTTTAAAACGTATTGGTAACTTACCAGAAAATTACAAAATTATTCTATATGCTGTAATGACTTTAAGGCCTTCTAAGAGTTATAGGACATTTTTGCCCCCAAACTAAATGCCCCAGTCTTTTGTCCTTCTTATAGTTATTTTCCCCTTTATCAGTTGCTGTCTTTCCATCGGTAGTCATACGCTAGATCTTATGAGGCCCTCCTTCTAGTTGTAATTAATATTTCAACTTGGAATTAGTTATGTTCTTGGAACATAACCAGAGAGCCAAACTTGTCAGAGGACCTGTGTAAAAACCAGTTATAACTAGGATGTACTGGGTCCAAAGGGATTTCCTCTGAGTAAAGTACATGAGCTGTAGTGCTTGAACTTTGGGACTCTGTTTTGGCAGCCCACAGGCCTATTTGCTTACTTCCTAAATTCTCACATGGTTCCTGATAGAAGAGGTTGCAAGAAGACAGATCCATCATAGGTGAAATGCTGCTGTAGCAGGGAGGCAAAAATGGTAATCGAAAGAGCACATTCTTTCACGTACCCAGACCAAGTGTGGTGCACAGTCCAGCAATCACCTCTCTGTTATTTCCATTACAGCTTGATAATTACTGAAAGCACATTCAGTTTGAGAAAGTTCCTTGATCTCTCCCCCATGACTCCAAGTAGCTATGTTTTAAGAAATGGCAAATCAACTTATATTACTTAATCAAAGCGAATTTTGTGCTCAAAAACAAAACAAAACAAAAACTAAGCCAAATATCTATACTTTATAAATTTTGGCCAGTTTTTTTTTTCCTTTTATTACAGATAGTCAAAGGTTACTATGGTTGTTTTTTCTTAAGGAAGCAATTCAAGTTATAACAAGGAGTCTGTGAATGATTTGAATTTGTGGTTAGTTCATTTTTGGACCACATCAACCAATCATGTGTAATCCATATCTGGCAAAGCAAAAAGTTTATCGGAGCGACTCTTGCTTGTGTTCCCTATGAGACTGTATTAAATTTAGATCTCTCTAGAGGTTCTGACTCACTTCTTAAGGAGATTCAGGTTGAAAATGATCATACCACCACAAAATGCAGTCTGGTTATATATTAAAATGTATGTCACTTCAAAAACACTGAGTGACAAAACTGCTTTTGTAATTTTTTTTTCTCTTTTTTGTTTTGTTTATTTTTGTTTTCAAGAGTGGTTTCTGAAACAGTCAAATTCATGTGACATAATCAGGGTCAGCTTGCCCTAGTCACATCCTTAATATTTCATTAACACAGGAACTGAGCTGCCATTCCATCTTTGTTATGTTTATGCTTAATATGTGTGTTCAAGTGCTTACCCTCCCTCTAATGTGGCTGCTTGGGCAATCTGTCCATCTGCCCTTAGCAGCAGCTGCTAATATTTAACTACAATTTTAGGCTACGTTTTTTTTTTCCCCCCTATTTAAAAGTTACACAGGCTTATTGAACAGAATTTAGAAAATACAGAAAGTATAAAGAAAACATGTATTCACAGTCTTCATTCCTAGAGATAGGCAAGGCTTTAAAAATGTACCCACTTGTATATACACATCTTCACACCCACGAGCACACACACACACACATATATTGGTAGTGATGTTTTATCATATAAGTGTTTCTACACCTGGAAGTTTTAATTTGTATTTTTAAAATACAGAAAATGCAAATTAATTATAAATAATTAAAACCTAATGATAATTGTGATGAGAAGAAAGTAATGAAGACAGTTTAAAACTCTAACTTTGTAACGAATACAAGAACTTCACCCAGGGGCACCTGGGTGGCTCAGTCGTTAAGCGTCTATCTTTGGCTCAGGTCCTGATCCCAAGGTCCTGGGATCGAGCCCCACGTCGGGCTCCCTGCTCGGCGGGAGGCCTGCTTCTCCCTCTCCCACTCCCCCTGCTTGTGTTCCCCTCTCGCTGTTTATCTCTCTGTCAAATAAATAAAATCTTAAAAAAAAAAAAAAAAAAAAAAGAATTTCACCCAGTGTTGCAGTTTCAGGAAAACTTGAGGAAGATGCTTTAACTGCAAGATGGCTCCCAAGGGTTTGGACTCCGTTCCATAATATAACAGATTCTCAATTGTAAAATACCAACGCATTTAAAAAAGGGTCAGGGAAAACAGGAGAAAAGTAAATGCCAACCCAAAACTATATCCATAAACGTTAAAATTCCTCCAAAGTGAACAGAGTCAGCCTACCAAAGCAAAACCAAGAGGAGGTGAATGTTCAAATATGCAGACAAAAATCTATTACTGAAACAAAGCACAAATATCTGCTTAGCACCTACTACGTGCAAGATTCTGACTACGTGAATACCAGTGGTACCAGACAACTGCCCCCGCCTTGTATGCTTCTTTGCCTAACTAGATACATCTGCAGCTTTCTGCAGGGGACTCCACTTCTCACAGATTGGCTCAAGTGACATTTATCCAAATGGACAGCAGATATTAAACAGGCTAATTATCATTAGAAGGTGTCTCACTTCACTTCAAAAGAAAGTCTACCCTGCAAGTTTGATCAAGGAAGTGCCATGAGATTTTAGCCCTTATGTATATTTGCAATAATTGTAGTGGTCAAGAATACTAAGATTCTAGTTCTGCCACTTACACAGATCTTAGGGAAATGTCCTTGAGCCTCAGTTTCTTCATTTGTAGTATGAGAATCTTACCACTCACCTCACCTCACTGTGTTCTAAAAAGAAAATGAGATAGTACAGTGTTTGGGGGATACGGGCTCTCAGTAAATGGTAGCTCTTACTGTACACCCCAAAGAGTCTATTAGGAAACTGGCTCCCCAGACATCCAAATCATGGCTTTTCCCATATGGTCACATCACAGACACTGTTTGTCTGCGGACACAGGTTCTAGATCACTGCGGTTCATCCTTAGCAGTCATTGGGAAATTTACTCCAATATGGTAAGTACACACACAGGTAAGAATGGCCTGAGTACCAGCAAACACGACACTCAGGATCCGCTAGAACACTCATGGTCTTCCACGGGCCTGGACCCAGCTCTCACTCTGTCCCTCACAGGCAGCCTTCCACACACCTCCTAACTTGAGCATGCTAGTCACCACACACTTCTTTTCTTCAGCCTGTGAATTACATATCCAGACAACGAATCTACTGTTTGAGAGATACACATGCTCACATATGCATGCTTACAGCATGGCTGTGGAGACAGGGTTGAAGGGCTCTGCGGCTGGATACCTCAGTTCAAATCTCAGTTCACATCACTGTGTGATGTGATACTAGCCACTTCAACCTCTTGATCTGATCCCTGGTTCCCTCATCTAGAAAAGGGGAAAAGGAACAGTTCCTACTTAGAGAGCTGTTGAAAGTTAAATATGATCACGCATGTCGACTGCTTAGCCCAGTGCCTGGCATACAGAAAAGATTCAATAAATGTCGGCTTATGTTGTTACTATTGCGGACTTTCTCCTAATCTGGTGTTCTTCCCATCTGGCTCACCAATTAAGACCTGCTTTTGGAGCTATTCTTTTTGGTTTTTTGTTTTTCTTGTAGTGATGATAATTTGTAATCAATCAACCACACTCTCTCATCCAGTTACTTTTACCTTCACTTCTGAGAGAGCTGGCCAGGATCAGGGGTACAAACAAGGACGGCAGAATACTGCTTTCCTGTGTCCGAAGCCTCCTGTGGGCTATTATCAATCTGACCCTTTGGTCTCTTTGTGACAATCCTCGAGCCAAAAATGATGGGGCCAGCGAAAGCAAATCATCTTTGACTTGTTAAACTTTTAACAAGTTCATTGTTCAAATGAACATTTGGGGGATGGAGAATCAGAGAGAATTCTAATTTAAACTATTTTCTCAATATAAATAATTCTAAGAAAATCATAGGAGAGCAAAAAACATAGATATTTAAATAACTCGATGCCCTAATACGCGAGTTAAAATCCTGTAACTAGTGCAATAATAGTATCATTATACTCCCCCCCCCCCCCCGCTCCCGATTTGGGGCTTTTAAATTCAATGCCACAACCAACAGCTTACAAACTCCTATGGGCAAGCAGTGACTTCCCTGTGAGCTTGGTGAATATTATCTATTGTGTTCTATCAGCATCTCAGCAAAAAGACAGCGTTCCTGAAACCTCAGTCTCTGCATTCGCCCATCAGAGCTCTGAGGAAGAACACTGCCTTCTTTTCATGTGGGTTGATTTCAAGGGACAATAGGGGATTAACAGAAGACAACACAAACAGATTTAGATAAAATTGGTGCATTCCTAAGAATTCTTCCATTAAGGTAAATTCCACAGATACAACACTGACTTTTCTTCCTTTTTTATTTATCTTTTTTTTTTTTTAATCTAAATTTTAAAGGAGCTGTTTCTTGTAACCAGAGGCTCAAGTACTGTTGCTGTTCAAACAGGATTGGTTTCAGGCGTAGTGGAGGTTGCAAAAAAATTCTGCAAAGGCAACTCACAGTGTGCATGTTATGTGTAATCTATTTTTATGTATTTATTAGCAGAAGCATTTGGAATACCTCACTGCTAAATAATGAGATAAACTGCATTTGTCCAATATATTCCCATTTATATCACATTTATATTTGGCCTTGAGCCTAAACCTATGTTATTCAACAACCTACTCTATCTCATTCATAATGGATTTTCTCTAAATGGATCTGTTTCATGTTAAAATTAGTGATAAAGGTTTTTTTTTTAATGGGATAGGTGGCAAGCCATAGCAACTTCTGAAAGCATAACCTAATGCGAGTAACTTAATTATTAGCTGTATCACCTACATAGAACTAGGATTATAAAATAAAACTAAACTTGGCTCAAACATATATATGTGTTTTTTAAATTAGCTAATTATGATGTGACCTGAATTGAAAAAGTCAACACATCCCCTTGAACAACCATTCAAACACTTAAGAAAAATGAATTGTCCTTGAACTCAGGCCAGGTATTTGATGGATTAATAAATATCACTTGCCTCCTGCTTTGAAAACTGAAGTTAATTCTGATACAAGTTTCTTGCCCACCTACCTCTTGATGTTGGTAAATTGTTTTGTAAGCATTTGGATAATAGGATGCAAAGTTAGTAACAGAGGTCTATAATTAACACACACTCATATGTGTACTCTAAAAATAGGGTACCAAGGAAAGTCTTCTTATTAGGCAATGTGATCAAGAATTAATTGGTTAATGTCTATATAGTCCAACTACACATAAATAAAATGTATGATTATTATAATTATGGAAAGCACAGTTCAAAATCCACTTCAAGTTCAAAGAAATACTGATTTATACATCTAAGTATAGACGCAAATATTTAACTGTTTAAAGATACTTATTTTAATGCTATTCCAAAACTTAATAAGTATTACTCATCTCTCAAGTTTTACTTTTTCCCTCTTAATAAAGGGTGTGAGATGATACAAAAAACCACATAATTCCATTACTGCCATAAATAACATTATTTTAATGTTATTTTAATTTGGGGGGACAATTTGGTCATAGGAAGGGAAGAGAGAAAAATCTGGTGAAAGAAACTGTCATGTTAATGACAGTGCATGCTGGTGGATGATTAAGGAGAAGGTGATTTACATTTACTAAAAGCTCTGTTTACATGGAGGAGAGAACAATAAATAAAGTTGGGTTCCTAGCCTCCAAATCTTATACATTATTTGAGGTGGGCAGGTGATTAGATGAATGTGTGGTAAGTTGTAAAAAGCATAATAACATAATATAGCAAATCAGACTTTTTGAGAGAATTCAGGAAGATCATTTATCTGATCTGGGCCATGAAGAATGACTAGCACATTTCCGTAGGCAGCGGAAAGGAAGTTGGGATGGGAAGGAGAGAAAGCCAAGCAGAGGTCCTAGTATGAGCATGCACGGTTTGTTCAAAGAGAGGCACACTGTGTCTCAAAAGAAGGGTGGGCAGGAGCCAATGGATGGAAAATGGGTAGCTAGGTTGGTGAGTCCCAATCTTAAAGGGTCTTGAATACTCTGCTAAGGAGTTTAGACTTATTTTCCAAGTCACTTAAAGTTTTTGGAACAGGGGAACCTATTCAGACCCATGTAGGTATTAGACCAGAGATTTTTGTCTCATCTGCCCAATATTCAACCACACAAAACTTACGAGTTTTAAAAATTGTTTCTAACAGTTGATAACCAGGGACTTTTACATTAAAATTCAGACTTCCAGATTCTCTTGAAGAATCAAGAGACCCGGCAATGGTGGACCAGTTATTCTAAATGATGACAGGTGGTCAGAGCCAAGGGAGGCGGCTCATTCCAGATGGCACACGTGCTGTCCAGTGGTCCAGGTGCCTCTTCTATCTGCCACACTCATATCACCTGCCTAGCAACATTAAGCATTTAGGTTTGCGCCTTCTCTTTTAAAGAGATGTCTTCTCTCACCAGAGAGTCTTTCTACCATTGCAAGCAGCATAAATTAACTTAAATGAGTTAATTTATATTGATTCTCTCTGGCTTTTTTGTTGTTGTTGTTAATGCATTACTCCCCCACCTTTATTTGTCTCTCATGTCAATGAGGCTTCCCACTTATTCCTTCATTTAAAGAAGAAAGTAAGTACTTTTAAATATAATGTCTTTAGGTTGAAAATGCAGGTGTTATGTGTGAAGGGCCCGTGATTCAAGCCAATATGGTTTGATTTAGCAGATATTAAGCAGGCTACAGAGATGCAGATATTAAGCGACTACAGAGATGCAAATACGTCAGCGAAAGGAGAGCAAGACAAACAGGAGAAACTCACACGGGCTAAAAAAAGGAGATGATTATGTGTGAAGGGCAGGATTCCTCAGCCTCAGCACTACTGATATTTGGGGCTGGATAATTCTTTATTTGGGGCGGCTGTCCTGGGCACTACATAGGATGTTTAGCAGCATCCCTTGCCTCCACGCACCAGATACTAGTAGCACTCTCCAGCTGTGATAACTAAAAATGTCTCCAAATATTGACAGATGTCCCCTGGGGGTCAAAACTGTCCCCAGTTAAAAACCACTGCTCTACAGGGAGGACGGTATCCAGGAAGATAAGCACTGGGTAGGAGAGCAGTGCTCTGCCGGAAAATGGACAGGATGATGCTTTGTATCTCCTGCTGTTACTTCTACCCTGTGCACCTTTCTACTGTGCCAAAGACAAAGGCTGTCCCAACCAAGGGGAGATGCCACAGCAGGGCAGCCTCAGCTAGTGATGCCGAATAGTCCCCAAAGGTCTTCCTACCTGTGAGAAGCTTCAAACATACCCACGAGGCGGGAGAGCAGCCAAGGCTCCTCGTTCTAATGCTCTCTCTTACTCATGTATGTACAGAAGATGGCAACTTGGATGATCTACTCTCAAGACTCTCAAGACCCAAACTTCCCCATTTGTACACCTTGGCCAAGTGTAGTGTCAGAATGCCTCTGAAGACAGAAGAAGCCATTTCTCCCCCACCAGGCAGCGGTGAGGTCTGGGCTGGGTGTCGCTGGGAGAGGAGGACTCGCAACTAACACCTGCTGGTTGGAAGCAGGCCAGGCCCACATCTCAGCATCCCGCAGAGCGCGTTCCTGGGCTTCCCCGTCTACCAGCAACACAGCCTCTGAGCTCACACATCTGAGAGTTTCTTTCATGTTTCCTGTAATGAAATTGATCTTGAATCTAAGCATTATTATTGTTAGGTTAGCAAACCATCAATATGATTTTGTATGTTTTCCTAGTATAACTGACGAGTGGGCGGTTGCTGAATGACAAAGCCAAGAAGTAGGTAAAAGTTGACTGGAGAGTTTTATATTTGTTTCATATGGATTTCGGGTTGAGCTAAGAAAAACAATATAAAGATTATGGCATTTCCTGGAGTGTAAAATAGATAGGCTGATGATAAGACTTACAAAATCATATTTTTGTGGTTAGTGCCTTTTCACACTTCTTTTTTCTGGCACATAGTATCTAATCATTTCTCTGTGGTGAAAGTATTGTATATAGAAAATTGGTTGAATTAAAATAATCAACAAAATTGGCTTGTTCATTTTCCATCCCTTCTCAAAAGAAGCCAAAGGCTCCATCTTTACAGTAAAAAATTCAAGTCTTCTGAATGCTGCTTAGCAAATATGTAGTAGATGCTCAGTGTGGTTTAGCCAATGACAACATGATTCGTGCCATCACGATAATTTGGGGGAAGGGTGGTGGTTAAAAGTGAAAACAGGACAACAGCAAAGAGAAAATGACAATCAGTTGCCTCACTCACTAAATAACGAGTAAATGAAATAGCAACACAGAGACTGTGTTTCTAGTAAGGACAGCTCGAAAGGGTGAGCCGGCTTGAACAGGGGGAGCATGAACAATGCAGGGGTAAAAGGGGGACAGAGACAAGGAGGGTTTGAGTAAGTTAAACCTACTGGCGACAAAGAAGGAGCAAAGAGCAGGGCTGGGCAGCTGAAGCATCCTTTTATTCACAAATCAATGGAAGTTATTCAAGCCAATATGGTTTGATTTAGCAGATATTAAGCGCGACTACAGAGATGCAAATACGTCAGCGAAAGGAGAGCAAGACAAACAGGAGAAACTCACACGGGCTAAAAAAAAGGAGATGAGAACAGAGACTGACATTTAAAGACCAGATGGAAAGGATAGGAACGACTAGAGAAAAGTAAGAGGATGTGTGCATGACCCCCTTAGATCGAGGGGTGAAGGGGACAGATCCAGTGATCCCTCTGCTTATTAGTCTCAGAGAAAAGAGAGGAGAATTGATCAAAGACCATGGGTCATGTAAATTCAAGCACAGGCATTTAGCAAATATTTGTTGGATAACTAAATACACATGAGAAGTTCCTTCCTTTCTGGGGCTGGCAATAACTTAAGATTTTTACACGATACCATATTAAGTTCTTGCGCTTTGGAGATGCTAAAAATCATGAACAGCTTTAATGATGATTTCAAAACAGCATTCCATTTAGATAAATTTCTGTGAGCCTCATTTTGTACCCCTGATGCTTGGTCCTGTCATAGATTCAATTAGGGGGTCATGCTATCGTAGCGAGAGCACTCGACTGAGAGTCAAGAGACCAGGGTCCCGAAATTGGCCTTGCTGTGAAGGGTGGGATGCTAGGCCAGCCACTTAACCTTTCTGAGTTTCTCCTTCCTCTGGAGTAACAGGAGTAGCCTGGACTAGATAATTCTCAGGAACCTCTGACGATCCCATGCATGCAATGAAGAACATTATCATGTTAATCACGGATTTTGCTCTGTGTCTCTATCCTGCCTTGTATGCCCAGAGTTGAATGGCAGATAAAAGTTCTTTTTTTTCCCCCCCTCTCTCCTCATTTTGCCTGCTAGTGGCTTGTCAACAGTACTTTATATAATCAATTCTGGAAATGTTTACCCATCTGTATTATCTGAGAGTTGTTATTTACTGTTCCTGCTATTTTTTTTCCTTGGGGTGGGCGGGGGGGGGCGTGCGGAATTTCGACGTGTCTCTCACAGGGAGACCACAGCAAACAACAAGGATAGATTTTCACAATACTCAGCATGAAGGGACACTGTTCTGCGGGCTTCTCTGACACAGTTTGAATTCCTAGTGATGGTATATTTGAAGTGGTTTCCTGTGTTTTTCTGTGCTTCTAAAGCTGACATTAAAGCTCGGGTGCATGTGGTCCTTTGTGCTGCCACTCTTGGCTGGAATTTTTTTGCCTTTTCTATGAAAATACAAATAATTATGCAATCAAACCTTTTGATAAAAATGTATGGCCTTGTTACTGAAGAGTGAAACAGGCCTCATGCATCACTTACAGCCCTTTTGGATATAATGATATCACATGTAAGCTCTCTGTGGCACTGAGATGGGGCATGAGCAGTGAAACAATTGTGGCAAAGGAGTCAGAGACTCTGATTCTAGTTCTTAACCTGCCACCACTTTATCCCGGGCATGGCATTTCATCTCCCAACTACCTAATTTGTGAAGTAAACATTCTGGACGAGTTGGCCTCCAAAGTTGCTCACAGGTCTAACATTCTACAAAATGCCCACCAGCTAAGGGACTGATGTTTTTAGCTACATCACCTTCCACGATCAAAATGCTGCTCTCCACTAGGGAGTTATCAAAATTCACTCATCAGAACACCGTGCCAAGACATAAACTGACCTCACCACTATTCTGTTACCTCATTAAAAAGTAATCATCCATGCAGAAGTGCAGGTGTAAGGGTGATTTATATAAACAAAACAACATCCTGACTTAAACATACCAGAGCATTCTGCAGAGATCATAAATCCCAGCACTCCGAGATGGGGAGAGAGAGGCCTGATGTCTCAGTTCCACGCATGAGACTCCATAGGTCTGCAGAAAAGACACTGCAGAAAAGACACTGGGCGCCTGGGTGGCGCAGTCGGTTAAGTGTCCGATTCTTGATTTCGGCTCAGGTCATGATCTCAGGGTGGTGAGATGGAGCCCCACGATGGGTTATCCCTCTTCTTCTGCCCCTCCCCCCATTAGACACTGGGTATACCCCCCCCCCTCAGTATCCACAATTTGAATTTCGGGGCCTTAAAACAACACAGCAAAGCTGAGTAGCTTTAGTTGTAGAAAGCCGCTCAATAAATGGGGATAAAGTGGATTCATTTGTTGGAGGTGATGTCCCCGCATTCCACACGGCCAATATAGTGCAAGGAGGGAGGATGACTTAGAAATCTGTACGTCCAGGGGAAGAACCCCACGAGAGATCAGTCACAAAATGAGCACGATGCCTCACGTTTGCATAGTCTTGCACAACTTTCCCAAACACTTGAATAATTTGGACATTTCCAACCACAAGAAACGCAGCAGGGAGTCTAACTCTAGGGCTAACGAGCCCACTGCTATTACAGATAGCTAGACTGTCCTGCTTTTATTGTTGGCAGCCAGGCAAAAAGAGTGGCACTCAAGTCAGACTCCAGCCCACCACTTAAAAAAAAAAGAAGAACTCTATGAATGCCACCAATAATAAAACAACATTACGAAGCACTTACTGATGGGCCAAACACCTTACGTGTATTATCTCATTTAATCCTCAGAACGCTCCACCAAGGGCGATGCCATCATTATCCTTGTCGGCAGATGAGAGGTGAGTCGGTTGAGCAACTGGGCTACGGTGGGGAAGGGAAATCCCCTCCCCTCTGGATCAGTCTGCCAAGTGCCAGTGTTTACCTTGAACACATGAAGGAGAAACAGCCCGGAGAGGCACCCGGCAATGGTATTTACTTCTTCACGGTTTGGGCATAAGTCCTGACGAATGGTATTAAATGACCGAGCGTATCTTTATTTATTTATTTTTTTAAAGATTTTATTTATTTATTTGAGACAGAGAGAATGAGAGAAAGAGAGCACATGAGAGGGGGGAGGGTCAGAGGGAGAAGCAGACTCCCCGCCGAGCAGGGAGCCCGATACGGGACTTGATCCTGGGACTCCAGGATCACGACCTGAGCCGAAGGCAGACGCTTAACCATCTGGGCCACCCAGGCACCCTGTAACATTTTTTTTTAAAGATTTTATTTATTTGAGAAAGAGAGAAAGAGATCACAAGCAGGGGAGGAGCAGAGGGAGAGGGAGAAGCAGACTCCCCACTGAGCAGGGAGCCTGACGCGGGGCTTGATCCCAGGACGCTGGGATCATGACCTGAGCCGAAGGCAGTCGCTTAACCGACTGAGCCACCCAGGCGCCCCCCGAGCGTATCTTTAAATAAACGGGTGCTACAGCAACTCAAAGGCAAACAACAATCTTCAATGTAATAATTACACGAGCTGTGACACGAGCCTCGCCGAGAGTGTATTTTTATTTTAACAAGCTTGAGTAAGTGCACGAGTGTGGGCTGAGTGTTGTGCTCGACAGTCAACACTTGAAAGCTGGCTCCAACCTTTAATTTAAGCATTCGCTTGTAGCACCAACAGGGCGACAGGGTTTCTAGTATCAAAGACACACTCCTCCGTCCTTTCATGGCCCTACTTCTGTAAGCAGCGTGACTGAACCGCGGCACCACAGACACTTGTTTTCCCTCCTCCTGGCAGTGCGAGCCAAAACACCACTGCCCCATTCATCTAAGCGACATCATAATGAAGTCCCCGAATCAATTTATAACAAGCAAAGTGCAACAATCCATTGAAGGAGTCTTGTGGCGGGATGCCTTCCACAGAGCTCTCGAGAACACGCAAGAGGCGACGTGTCCGCACAGAAACCCAGAGCAGACCACGGGAGGGTCTTTGGCTGCATCCCAAAAGCTCCCCCCCCGCCCCCCATCCCCCGAAATGATTAAGGGGGAAAAGAAGATAGTGAGAACATGTGATTGCTCCTCATGATTCCACACACCTTAAAAACGCTTGGCAACCGTCTTCAGTGGCTTCCCACAGCTTCGGTCTAAAGAACCTGGAATGACAGCCTGGGCCTTCGTGGTCTGAAGCACACCGGCCTCCTCCAGCTGCCCGGTCTCCTGCAGTCCCTACAGGCCAGACTCAACTACCTGCCATCCCCAGACTCACCCGACTCCCTGTCCGGCCTCTGAGAATTTTTGAGAGCTCTGCTCTTGGTTGGGAAGAGGTTCCTTCGCTTCAGAGCTCAGCCAGGCCTTTGCCTCCTTCTCCTCCACAGGTCTGAGGAGGGCTCCTCCTGTGGGCTCCCACTGCATCTCCCCCTGCTCTAATCTGGCGCGGTCACTGTGTTGTGACTTTATGTGCAGCTCAGGTCCTCAGAGGCCTGTGAGCTCCTTGAAGGCGGGGAACACCCCTTCCCATCTCCCTGGTTGCAGCACTTGCTACCGTGCCTGGCACAAAGCAGATGCTCAATAAAAAAGGTTTCTCTATTGCCTACCCTCACTCCACCAAAGTATTCTGAAAGAGCCCCCAACCCCAGTTTGCATGACGACCCAATCTCAGAGTCTGGAACAGTGTATTTCTGTGAGAGTCCTGTGGTGCTGTGGTCTTGGGTCAGGAGAGCAAGGAGGTTAGAAACACAGCCTCGAGAGCCTGACGGGCTCGGCCTCCCTAAGCGCTCCTAGCTCTGTGATCCTGGGAAGGTGTTCGGTCTGAGTCTCAGCTCTGTAAAAAGGGGGATGAAAGGCTCACATGAGTATTCAGTGTGGTAATAAGGCACTTCACAGTGCTTCACACAGAGGAAGCACTTTAAACATGGTAGGCTTAGGATACATGTATCACTGTTTACAGTGGCAAGGCTTGGACAATGCAGAATTCGAAGCCTCCCACATTATATGAGGAGAAATATCATCCAAGTGCCCCTTCCACCAACCCCATCTGATCAGATCATATAACTCCTATCTTTGGGCACCAGTGAAGGCCCTTATTCAGTGTCTACTATGTGCTAAGTACCTGTTACGGGCGAGACACTGTAGTAAGTACCTTCTATGTGTAACTCCCTACTTTCTAAAATCCCTCTGAGGTCAATCTGATGACTGTTTTACAATTGATGACACTGAGGTTTAGAGAGGTATGTGACTTGCCCGAGATCCTTCAGCCTAGTATGTAGCATTTCTGGGACTGGAACCTTGTATTTGGAAAAATTTCCAAATCCATACATGTTCTTCCACGTATGCCAAATGTCCCACATTCCTTCCTATTCATTTCTGTCACGTCACCTGGAAGAGCCAGGAGAGAAGGGGACGAGAGAACAAAACACGGAGTTAGGAGAGAGGGAAGGGGAGGTGGCCTTGGAGAGGTGCACTACTCCATCTTTCTATGGAAGGAGGGCGATGACTCTAAGCCAGGAGAGCACAGAAAAGGGAGATGCTTGACTATGGAAACACAGCCTGTTTGCCTGAGACCATCCTTAGGAGGGCCAGAACCTTTAGCAGAGAGCTAAAAAGTGCACAGGAAGCATTAAGTCTTAGAAGAACTTCATATTCCTGTAACAATATCCCCATGCCTTCTGATTCACTTTCTCCTCCTATCTTCCTCACAAGTTTTTCAAGAGCCAATGTTGGAAGGAAGGAAGGAAAAAAGGAAGGAAGGAAGGAAGGAAGGAAGGAAGGGGAGGGGAGGGCAGGAGAGAGGAGGGGAGGGGGGCGGGGAAGGGGAGGGAAAGAATGAAGGGAGGGAGGGAGGGAAGAAGGAAGGAAGGAAGGAAAGGGGAGGAGAGGGAAAGAAGGGAGGGAGGGAGGGAGGAAGGGAGGGAGGGGAGGGGAGGGGAGGCAAAGAGGAAGGGAGGGAAAGGAAGGAGGGAGGGAGGAAGGAAAGGGGAGGGGAGGAGGGGAGGGGAGGGAAAGGAGGGGAAGGAAAGAAGGAAGGAAGGGAGGAAGGGAGGGAGGGAAAGGAAGGAAAATATAAAGGTTGCTATCAGGCCTTTGTGATACAGAGTTATGGCTTTGTATACATAATTGACACATATAAATGCCATTAGTTTCCCTCCTGTAAAGTCATAAATTCAATTTTATGTTTGTGAAGTGGTGGTACAAAGGAATTGAGAATAAACAAAATGTGTGTTAAAGGACAGTGAAAAATTCCAAAGCCTTGAGTCTAGAGAGTATTTTCAGTACTGTGAGTATATTATTTATATAACAAATGTACTAGAAGGCCCTAGCCTTTTAGTAAGCTTTTTATTGAAGTGCAACATACCTCCAGAAACAGGCATCACAAATGGGAGCCTGATGAATTCCCACAGAGTGAGCCCTCTCAGACCAACATAAAAATGCCTTTTGGTTTTTAAATCATCTCCTATGCCTGGGTCAAAACCACTGAGTAATGCCAAACTTAATGTGTAAAACTAATTATTTTAAGTTTGGGTGGCAGGAAAATGCTTGAAATGTAACAAAATGTACTGCCTCAAAAGAGCCATTTTACTTAAAAGAGGATAATTATCTTGGGCATTGGGAGGAAGTTTTGTTTTCTTTTTCACCACGAGTGGGCATGTGGCTCTTTCTCCCACCCATCTTGCAAAGGTTAGAGCTTCGTCTTCTTAACAGCCCAAGGAGAGAGGATGCTGTCTTCATTTCCTTCCTCTCTGCTCCCATCCTTCCCCCACATTACCATCAGGAACTGTTCTGAAACTAGGCCACCTCACTTCCATTAGCCCTCCTCATTTGGGGCAGATCCAAGAGGCAATGAGGGGCTGTTTCTGGTGGCCAGTAGAGCTGTGGACCACCGCATAACCTCCACTGACACAGTGAGTGTGTTTCAGCTTCTACCTTTAGTTGGCTACTAAAACCATGCCAGGAGTGAGGTAGCCCCATACTCTGACATCCATCTCGCTCTAGGGGCACCGAGTCCTCTCTGAGTTACAGGAGTCAGGAGCAAGACCCTGGAAAAGCAGAATGTGCCAAAACGCATTTGCTCCCATTCAACTGACAGCCTGTTGACAGGAAACCAAATAGAACCAAGACCTGTGTGCCCCCTATTTGGTAATAACAAAGAGGC
The DNA here is from genome assembly GCF_002201575.2 of Neomonachus schauinslandi. Lineage (NCBI taxonomy): Eukaryota > Metazoa > Chordata > Mammalia > Carnivora > Phocidae > Neomonachus > Neomonachus schauinslandi. Next base: position 99,439,066 of record NC_058411.1, read on the forward strand.
CAATGGCCCAGCTCCATAGGACGATGTAAATGCCTATATGTTAGATGCCAACAAAGCGATTACAAAATTAACAACAAGTATTTGAGCACGGCTTTCTAACTGCATGTTATTCTTCACAAGAAACTTCAGGGGAGGCTGGACGTTCATACATTTAATTAGTCTAATGGAATGGATTCTGCCAAGCACATCTGAAGTTAGTCGAGGGCTCAGCCTTCCTGCTGTGTCTTCAGTGCCAACAGACACCTGGGCAGAACTCTTCCCTCCTAGAGAAGGTCTGAGGGGGCACAAATGTGGACGGCAGGTGACGGGATCCTTCACTCGTGCAGTGGCGGGACCTGGGAGGGTTTTCTTTCCATCACTACATGCGGTAATGAAATTCCCCAAAGGGCCGGCATTCGTGGGAAAGTCTCACATCTACCAGGATTTGGAATAGCTCTGGAAGTCACACTAATGTTACAAAATATTTTTTCCTCGGTATAAGGCCAAACTGAAAAGACAAATAGCAGTAATTTACTGCAGTTTTTGCTAATGTAGTTTGCAGATGATTAAAGATAAATGTTAAAGCCTCTGTAAACCACAATTTTATGCCAAATCTGTTGTATCAAAAAACAACAAAAACTCTGAAAATGTAATATCAGCAATGATTCTAGTCTTCCATGGCCATTAAAGGGGAAGACTATTTATAAAGAAAATAGAGATTAGAAAATTCGTTTTTGAATTCATGTTTGAAAGTGCTTTTTTTGTTTAATATATAATTCATGGCTTATCTGTTGAATTTATCTAAATCTAAAGCCCTTTCCATTGTTACCGTGTGCTTTGTCACAAAATCTTCCATCTCCTAGGGTAAACTGTACAGCAGTGATTCTCAAACTTTTTTTTTTTTTTTAAGATTTTATTTACTTATTTGACAGAGGGAGACACAGTGAGAGAGGGAACCCAGGCAGGGGGAGTGGGAGAGGGAGAAGCAGGCTTCCTGCCAAGCAGGGAGCCCGATGCGGGGCTCGATCCCAGGACCCTGGGACCATGACCTGAGCCGAAGGCAGACACTTAACGACTGAGCCACCCAGGCGCCCAACTTTTTTTTTTTTTTAAGAGAGAGAGTGTGCACGTGTTGGGGGGAGGCAGATGGAGAGGGAGAGAGAAAATCTTAAGCAGGCTCCACACCCAGCACGGAGCCCCACACAAGGCTCCATCTCACAACCCTGAAAGCATGACCTGAACCAAAATCAAGAGTCAGCTGCTTACCCGACAGAGCCACCCAGGCATCCCCCCCCATTTCTTTTTTGGTTCTCCAACTTTTTGGTGTCTGACATCTAGATCCCTTTATGTATTTAAAAGTCCCAAAGAGCTTTTGTTTATGTGGGTAACGCATCAGTAATGACGTTATAAAAAATTAAAACCGAGAAAATGTAAAAATATTTACTTATAGTTAATTTAAAAATAATAGTAATAAACTCATTACAGATTAACACAAAGTATTTTTATGATAAATATGTTTTCCCCAAAATGGTTAATCCGAAGAATGCCATTCTTTTTACATTTCTGCACATCTCTTTAATCTCTAGCTTATAGAAGACAGGTGGACTCATATCTGCTTCTGCATTCTGTCTGTTGTGTTCTTTTGGTTGAAGTACATGAAAAAAATCTGGCCTCACACAGACATGTAGCTGGAGGAGGGTTATTTTATAGCCTTATCAGATAATTTTGGATGGCCTTCTTTGATATTACACCAAAACTCCCCGAATGGTGGTTTCTTAAAGGTTAGTTGGAATATGAAACCTGAAACCCTCTCGTTATTTTTTGTACTCTGTTAAATTCAGATAGATTGGTATATTTTGTACTTTGGGAAAAGTTTTCAATTAGCAGTAATCGCGCCTCAGATAAACCTCATTGGCTACAATACTGCCATGGGCAAAGCTTATTTTGTACTTTGAATGAATCTTCTACCCATGCATTGGTCACTTCGAAACTATTAGTTCACGGAGTTATGTAGTTCTTCCAGATGTTGCCATATTTCATTACTAAATGAGATTATATCAAGCAACCGCATTTATTAATATCACCGCCTACATCATCAGGAACGTCTTTAAATATTGAGAAGCAGCCACATGCATGGTGTTGGATACAAGTATTCCAAAATTCCATTTGCCTAAAAGCTTGAGCTTATCGGCAATAAATACTGCCAGCTATTTTTCTTGAAGTGACAGGCTCACTTGGTTCATTTTTGAGAAAATATATGACCTATACCTAAGTCTGAATAGCTAGTCAGTCATTCTAGTAAGTAAAAGGCATTCCATTCAAAAAGCAGCTAGTTCAGCTATTAACTCTAACAATGGCCCAGTGCTTTCCCCCACCCCCCCAAACATCCTCCTTCAGTACGGAGCAGAAGCGCTTTATGTGTACTTCCCATTTTGTTATAAACAATATTAAAAAGACTTGTACTTGAGGGTTGAAATTTAATACACTTAATAATCTTTACTGCTTCATCAAGGACATTCTCAAATGAACCTGGCAATGTTTTAACAGCAAGTCCGCAGTAATAGCAAATACGATGATGACTTGTACAGGTTGGTGTCCCTGCCTTGATTCCTGCAAAGGTGCCAGTTTTACCCCCCAAGGCTTTGGCACTATTCATGCCAAATGGTCGGTACAGTGAAAAGGGCAAATAATATCTGAGTGTTATTATACAGATTGTTTTTTATCTCTTGTAACCCTTCAAAGGGCCTCGGGGCCCCCAGGGGTGCCTGGATCCCACGCTGAGGACCACTGCCACAGAGGATACTAACAGTATAAATCCACTCTCTAATCTGCTCAGTACTTATGTCCTTGTGGGCTTCACATAAAGAAGATTTAAAAGGTTTATTTCTGTCTCCACCCTCCTGCCCTCCCTGCTTAAAAAAAAATTCCATTGTGGCAATTCAACATAAATTGTGTATATAGAACAAAGAAATTGCAGTACTCTTGATTTCATCAGCATTTTCCTCCCTAACAAGGAAAGCTGCTCCAACAAGCTATTGGGAAAACTATCTTGAGTTATAGGAAATATGACCTGCTCGGTCCCCCCTCTATCCCATGTAACACCCAACCCTCCCGAACCCTATCACCACTTCAGGGGTATTTCGGATGAGCTCTTAGTAGTGTCCTCAGAAATAATTGGGTGTCCTAATTCAGCCACATGCAAATTAATGCTCCCCTAAAGAGGCCTTATTATAATTTCCAACCCTTGATGTCTACATAATCCCCTATAGTTCTTTAACTTTTTGCTTTCTAACTTCTGTTTACCGATGCACTACTTTTGTCAGCTCAGTATAGCATCAATTAGTAACACAGTTGTGTTTATTAGGTCTCCCCAGAGCCTTGAGAGAGCTGCTTTGTATTTATTAATGACTACACAGAGCACTACTATTTTTCAATAGCATTTAAAAATGAGTAAATTACTGAAGATGAACTAACTATAAAAGAACCTCAAATTTCAAAGGCAAGCAAAAAAAAAAAAAGCACATTATTTCAAATCACCCATAATACTTGCATGGTTAATTTTGTTTTCAATTTAATATTAAGGCAGGGGTCATTTCTAGACTCTTCTTCCTGTTCTACTTTTGGCATTTTTCATTCTGGAGTAGAAGCCATTCAATTTATAGAACTGAGGTACAGATCTGGTGATTAATTAAGAGCCGGTTTAACAGGTCCAAATTTCATTATCACACACACCTGTTAAGTAATGCACACCTGATTCAGCAGACATCCACCCACAAGGTTAATTTAAAAAAAATAAAAAGCAAACAAGAGAGAGAGAAAGGCATAACTCCACAAACTTAGGTCCAGTTTAATGTTCTCAAGAATAATTCTAAACCACCAACTTGAAATGTATCCAATTTGTACTCTCTCATTTTGTGAATAATTGCCTGTATTCTATTAGGTGAATTCAGAGCTGCCCACACTGCTACAGAATTTGTTACTTAAGGAAATCAGAGAGACCAATCTCCTGTGCGATGAATCTTTCCTACCCAATCTTAAAGTGATGGGGAGCAATTATGACACTCGTTTACCCTGCTTTTTCTATATTCCTGGTCACTTATGAAATGAAGACGCTGATCTGCAAAAATCACTTTGCATTCGTGAAAGGAGCTATGGGAGCTCCCCCTGAGCATCTGGCTATGAGGCAGAAACATACCTCAGTGCACTTCCTTTGTCTTGCACTTCGTCTTTGATGTGTAAGTCACTGGTGGAGTAAGCTGTGATCGCTTTGATGTTGAACTTCTAGACTTTATTGTTACTAGCATGCCTACAAGGAGAGCTGTCAGTCATTTCTTACATCTGAACAACCATGTTTCTTTACGGCACCCCTTTTTACAAGCATCAGTCCTTAAATACATGTTTTCACATTCCTGATTACCACACTATCTTTGTTGGGGGAGGGCTGTGCTCAAATAACTACGGCACCCACATTTTCTGTAAACACCCTGAGGCATCATCAGATGGCTGGTAACCAACCTTCTTCAACAAGAGAAGCCTGAGCACAAAACATATTTCTAGCAAATGAAAACATTCTGAAAACGCTCAAGCCATCTTAACAAGTCAAAATGAGTAGTTTAGCCAATACTTCCCCTAAGCAGCCATTGAAATCACAGAGAAACTTCCAAGCCACGTTAAAAGGGATTCTGAATGCAACAGCAGCAGGAGGCTCAGAAAGTCGGCCAAAACTTCGAGACATCTTAACTCATCTTAAACAACTTTGTTTCTCTGCAATGGTGGAAACAAAACACTTCTGTTCTACATGACTTTGCTTGTGACAGAAATACTGATGTGAAATAGACTTCTGCCAAACCAATTATTTTATTAAACCATTTTCAGAAGCTGCTTGCTGTTGCGGATGCAATGTAAGTTAGAAGATGATTTTTCATAATTTAACGTCTGAGGCAAACATATGGCTTTGTATACAACGTGTGTACAGTTCCTTAAATATATACACACAAAATAGGCAATATGCTCATCTTTAAAATTCTCCGTTGAAAAAGACACGGCTCTAATTTCATTTACCAGCTCCCATCAGATTTACTTTTCAAGCTCCTTTATCACTTCTGGAACTGCTGAATATTATCAAACCCCACTGGGACATTCCACACAAAAAGGAAATAAAGTTAAGGTGCTTACATCACACCAGCCCAGTTTATAATGAACTGCTACCTTTCTGAATAAATGTTTCAATGAAATCCAAGTTCTTACAGATACTGGATCTCTAATGAGGAAGTACAATGACTTTATTTTTCATGACAGAGCTGAGTTCTGTTATTTTCCTTTTGTAAGCTGGCAACATAGGAGATACTGTTTCTGCTTGCTAATAAGCTGCAAACAATATATTAGGAGAGACTCAATTTTGTTGGGTTTCTGGCCTAGAATACTTGGTAAGGAATACAATTACTGTGGTATGCAATGGTTAAGATGATTCCAGGGTTTCCATCTTTATGCAACCTCCCTGCCCCTAACCTCCTTGGTTTTAAGTCAACCATCAAAAATGGAAAAGGCTTTGGAATAGAATTTGATAAATAAGGGATTTCTGTTATTTACCAGAACTAAGTCTGGACATATTTATTATTAATATTAACGAAAGCTTGCTTGTTCTTAAATTTATTTAAATCACTGGCTAAAAGTAATCATCTTTTTCTACCTTAAATTTTCACTTTTGAAATGAACGGATTAGCTGATTGAGGCACCTACAGCAATTAAGGGTTGAGACAGGGAATAAGGAAACTAGAAGGCATTCATCTGTTTCCTCCAAGTCTTGAACAAGAAACTAGATCATCTTTCTGTTTGAATAGAAACATTTCATCAAATGGGAGATCTGGAAAAGACCTTGATGGCTATCAAGTCTCTCGAACTTAACAAATGGGGGAAGCGAGCAACTGAGGTAACCTGACAATTATTTGAGTAGTAGATGTGAGAGGAGAACCCACATCTTCCCCCACCCAACATGAAGGGGGGGTGGTTTCTGCCATCCAATGCTGTTTCCCTGCATTGGGGACCAATGACTCGTGTGTAAAGTCAGGGTGTTGAACTTCAGGGGTTTCTCAATCCGAGTCAGAACGGCAGCTTAAAAAATTAACAGTACTTGAGTCCCACCTCAAACCAATAAAATCAGAGCCTCTAGGAGTGCAGGCTGGGCTTGAGTATCTTTAAAAAGCTCTCTAGACAGTCCAATGTGCAGACAAGGTTGAGAACTAAGGGACCAGATGACCTCTATGCACCCTCCTGAGTCTACGGCCGAACGTTCACTATCAGTTGGAAAAAATTCTTGGACTGTGTTCCCAGACATTCATCCAGGAGGCCATACACATTTCTAAGCCATCACACTGTTTGCCTGTTAGCCTAGCTGTTGTCACTACCTGTTCTTATCTAGTTCATTTATGTGTTTACTTAGGTATTATCTAGCTCTTCCCACCCGAATGTACACTCACCAAGGCCAGAGACAAAGCCCACTGTGTTCACTGCGGCTTCTACAATCCACAGCATCATACCTGCCACAATAATGGGCTATCGCACCACCATTTTCCAAAGAAAGAGGGGTCTGGAGTTGTGGTGTGGAAGGGGGTGGGCTGCCTTCTCCATCAACCAGAGCAGTTCTGTTTTTCTGTTTCACCAGACTAGAATCGAAGCTGTGTGAAGGCAGTGTTGTGCTTGCCTCATTCATACTCAGCTACCTCCAGTGCCTGGAAGTGGGCAGACCTGAAAGGTGCGCGGGGCCTGAGAAATACTTGTAAAGAGGAAGCACTGATGAGACTGCCATGGCTAGAACCTTTACTTTGTTGCGGACAAAAGCAACATAGAAAAGACATCACTGTTTTCCCTGGAGTTGGTCTTGACTCCTATGGCACAATCCCCAGCCTACCCCCACTGGGTGGTCAAAATGGTGGCAAGAGCCAGCCCCTGGGGCTCACTAAATGCCGGAAGGCCAGAGCTCCCCAGGAGGATTGATGCAGAAAAGGGAGTGTTTGGGAAGTATCACTGGCACCTCCCACACCAAAGTCTCAGGGTGTCCTGCCTGTTTGGGCCACTTGGGGTAACAGATTTGGAGTATGCCCACTTCCTTCCACACGCTAGTAGAGAAAGACCAAAATAATCAGAAGATTATGTCAAGTGTGTTAATAACATCCAAATAATGGCAGAAATTGCTCATGTTGGGCATCGCTTCCAGCCTGAAAGGAGATTCCGTGGACTGAAGGGAAGGCTCACGCTTATCCTAATAATTACATTTACCTTTCTGAGCTCCACTCTCCACACCAAAGACCAGAGCAATGCTTCCCAAACTTGCCAGATCCTCAGTCACCAGAAGAGCTTTGACAAATTCAAATTCCTTGGTCTCACCCCAGACTGTCGGAAGCAGGATCCATGCAGGTGGTGATGGAGAATGAGAGTTCACTTTTTAAATGCTTCCCAGTTGACTGTGAAGATCAATGATATCTGGGAACTGATGAAGGGCTACAAGATCCCAGCTCTGGAAGGTGAGGATGAGGTTTCACAAAGCGAGAGGACCAGCTGAATCGGTAGGCTGAGGACCACCAGAATCGAAAACATCTGAGACCCTTTTAAACACATGCCTTCCTGGGCCACAAGGACCAAAATGGAGAGAATCAGGCTCTCTCCGGCTGGGACCTACCAATCTCCCTTTTGAACAGACTCTCTGGGTTATGAGTTGTACTCTCAAGTTTCAGAACCCCTACTTGAGGCAGGATTTTAGAACTAAACTCTGGCTTATTTGGAAGGAAATCCTGTTCGCACATAAGTATAATGATTGGCTTTATCCAATTACAGTACCATTTCATTTCATTGTGTGTCGCAAATTCTCCTTTATTTTAAATGGCATCTCGCTCACGGAAGCTGCAAACCTATAAGAACAACGGTTTTAAAGCAGCCGTCTCTGGCTAAGTGTGGCTGCCAATCTCTCAGTGCATTTTTTAGACGCTAATTCACGGCTTAAGAGACACAACTGGGGGGCAGGTGTCTCAGCTCTATAATAGCACATAGGTGGCCCCTGTATAACCCAGCACACAGGACGCACTTAATAAGAATTTGCTGAAACAAATTTATTTATTTATGCCATGTTCTGCACAAGATTTGACATGAAATAAACAAATAAAAGAAGGGGGGGAACCCCAGCAACTGAAAAATGAAAATAACATTCTATGAAAAAGAGAATATTTGTCATGTGGTGAAAGAATCACACTCCTGGGTGGCGTAGTTTAAAAAAACGGTTTGCTTCAATAACTGATCTGAAACTTAACCACAAGTCTTCACTTCTGAACCACTATCTTATTTCTATGATGGAAAAGTTTAAACAGCAGGTTCTTCTTGCTTTTATCCCACCCCCCTCCTTGTTTTTCACATAAAGATGCAATTTCACCTTTCCAGTAGGAACAAGGGAGCCTGTCATCCTTTAAAATCTCGGTGATTACCCGTCATTATTATTATCCTGGTTATTCCAACTTGGCTCCGAAGCCTTGACTTCTTGAGCAATGCAAAATTCATGTAAACCTGTATTCTCATTCTTCTGCAAGGCCTCATTTCCTTAAATGATATTAAAGGATCAATACTTATTTCTCTGATTCCAACACAGAAATTAGATTGTTTTATGATTGTTTCACACTTGATATGCCACCGAAATCTGAGCCTGCAATTCACTCGTATTATCTATTTATCCTAAAAATTACAGAAATGTATTCTTATTTCTATTTTGTGCAGTGTTTTTTAAAGCATAAACTCTATATGATGTTCTAAAAATCTACGTAACATATACTCTATATTTTGGGCAAATTGCTTACACTGAAATGAACCAAATGATCTAACCATAGTCTTCATATATCAAGTGGTTAATAGTTTTGCATCCATGTTTAAAATTATTTTATTGCCAAAAAAAGCTACAATAGTTTATTTCTTTCTAAATGTTTGATCTTTTTTGGAAAAAAAAATAGCTCTAGGTTTAAAAAGGGAAAATGCAGATCAAATGACAATCTCTTTTTAAATTTTATTTGAGGGTCGGGAAATAGAATCAAGGTTGAAACTAAAAATTACAAGGATTACCATTAAGGTCATAATAATTGTTTACTCACAAACCAAATCTCATTTACATCCTAAAATTTAATATGGAGCCAAACAGAATTTTGTCATTCAGCTTTAAAACTTCCCTTACTATCATCCAAGGAAACTTTTGAAATTCATTATCTCCACCACAGTTGCATTTCTAATAACCATTTAAAACAATGCACTACACTTTGGAATCTGATGAAGAATGCCCCACAGCAAGTGAAAAAATAATTTCAACCTTTGACCCCCTCCACTAGCCTGATGGGAAATTCACTGGCACCATTACCGCTTTCGGCTTTCCGCGAATAAGTAACCACTAGAGGGCAGCCTTATCTCAGAACTGACACCAGTTTGGAGGAAAACACCTCACAAATGCTTCTCTTGTGCCATTAATTATTTTTAGAATATCTTTGATTTTCCTAGATATTTAATAGCCAACTTCAGTTCACCTAAAAGCATTTCTAAATAGGTCAAAAGTCCACTTTCACAAATTATGATATCACACAGACCGGTCATGCGATGGCCTAAAGATACAGCCTAGCCTATGTATCTTTAAAAATTTGAAACGAGATTTAAAAATCTTTACTCTTTACTACGTGGCAGGTTAAGTATTGAGTCAATCATACCACAGCTAGTACTGGGGTTCCACTTTTGGCAACAGAATTTCCAGAGGTTCTAGACAAACTTAAGTATGCGTGAAGAAGAAAGAAACTGACCAAGATTGCGGGAAGACTGACCAGATAGAGTGCAGTGGAGAGGGTCAGCAAAGATTAAGGTCAGAGCTGTGTGTGTTTCATACTATGAGTCTTCAAATAGCTGACAATCTTTCACTTGAAAGATGGATTAAATATGTCTACACAGCCCCCAAAGAAAGGATCAGAATCAAGGGATTAAAAATACAAAGAAGAGATTTATGCTTGATATAAGAAGAATTTTCTAATTCGAGATGGAATAAGCTATCTCGAACAATAGTGAGTTTCCCGTCGTAAAAGGTGTTCAAGTATAACCAGACAACCATTTGGCAGGTATGATGTGGAGAACCAAAGGCCAGTAGGACACGTATCTGAGTGACTTCTCAGGTTTCTTCTCTCCCCAAGACTCTATGAAATAACACTGCTTTGCTTTCAGACAAACACATCTCAATCCAGTCAGGAGAAAAGTAAATACCCATCAAGAAATGAGCTTTTACAGATCTATCTACTTGGAAACTTTTACTCTCGTGTGATTTTCTAAAAGACAACAGATTTCTCAAGAGTATGTCCACAATCGTGCCCCTTCGCTGTCATGGAAACACTCGGGACAGCACTCACAAGCCCAAGGCTTCATCAGCTTTCTACATAAAGGCATATTAAAACTAGAAGATGCATTTGTGAATGCTCCCTTTGCCTAAAGATAAGTGGAACACATACAGATAAATCTCTAGCTCAATTCTATCATAATGGAGGTAGGTTATACAGGTTAGCTGCACTTCATAGTATTCTGTATTCTTTAGGAAGGTAATGCTTACATTTCACCCAGATCCTCTTATAACAAGCAGACTTAATGAAAATCATGGATGAAGAGAGCTAATGATGAGCAAATAAGAATAACCCCATTTGTACCAAATTGATTTTATTAAATAGTAATTTAAAGATATTAGGCTCAGCAAAGCATTACATAATCGAATCTATTTTTTTCTCTTATAAATGCCAGAGTTATAATTTTCACTAACTAGAGACAAGTTATATCCAGGACATTTTCACAGCTTCTTCTAGGGGAGGCAGCATGAAAATAGTGGAAATTAGGACTCCTGTCCTTGCTTCACCATTTATCAGCTGGAAGAGCTTGGCTATACAGCAACATAACCTCTAAGAGCTTCACTTCAGCCAAAAACCATGAGAGTATCAGTGACTTTCCACAGAGGATTAAATGAGATAAGAATGTTTGTAAAACATAAAGTACAAAACAAATATAGATTAGCTTATCCATCTATGTATTTATGAAATGCCTAGTAAACTTCAGAGGCAATAAAATAAAAATCAAAAAATGAAATCACTGGCAAACCTAGGGAATAGGTTGGACATGGCTTTTCATACTCACAGGAGCAAAGATTTTTAAAATTATCACATTATCTCCTTATAATATGATGAAGGCTACCAAATGTCACTTTAAAAAGAAAATCCAGAAATAAAAGTTTTCAACTACTTTCTTGCATTTTGCCCAAGGGCTAATAATATATGCTATTATCGGTCTATTTAGACCTCTTATCTCTGGACATAATGCTCCGACAATTTACAGAAAAGCATGCATACTAACAAATACAAAAAGCTCTGACTATGAATCTCTAAGTCCATGACTCAAACGCTGGGCTGGAAGGGAGGTATCCTCAGGGGAGGATCTAGAAATGGGGGAGAGGGAAAATTTGTCAGTCATTCCTCATAGGGTCAATACGTGGTCTTTCACATAATATCAAATGTCAGTTCATACGTGTTGTCACTGGTGGATCTTTCCAAATTACCTTTTTTTTTTTTAAAGCAGAGAAACATACACATGGTGTAGCTGCTGATTCTGAGTCTAATTATGGTTTTAATACTTATGAAATATTAAATATGTAGATTAAAGCAGCCTTGATTTCTTACTAATAAGCACTATGAATATTTAGACTGCATCAGAAAACATTTCTATGACGAAGTACTTAGATTTATTCCATGCAATGGGTTTTATTGATGACTAAAATAATTTAAGAGAATTTTAAGAAAACCAAACTCCAACTCTACCCCTGCAGATCGATCCATCCATCTATCTAGTTAACTCTTTCTCCCAGGAAATGGCCATTTGTAAATATTATTTTCTTAGACGACACTGAGCAAATTACAAAATGGCTGGGTGCTATTGCAGGTGCTTTGCAATTATCTACTTGCTGATCTCATCCATTTCATTGTGATTCACTTGGCTGGAAGGGAAAGGTGAGAGAAAAAGGAGTGCAGTAAGAACTATTAACATATATTTACTAAATTTTCTACTAATTATAAAATAACCCCTAAGATATAAATCATATTCTATCTTATCTATCTATCTATCTATCTATCTATCTATCTATCTATCTATCTAT
>NC_058411.1:99451244-99567933 GCF_002201575.2 Neomonachus schauinslandi
TATCTATCTATCTATCTATCTATCTATCTATCTATCTATCTATCTATCTATCCATCCCTCTATCGGACTACTTCCATTTAGAAATCGTATTATTTTATAACTGGGCAGCATCAAGAAATTACATGGTATTCAATTCAAATTGAGAGCAAACTGGTTTACTCGAGTATGATGTTGCTTTGCATTTCAAGTGTTGTGATTCAAATATATAAAATCAAGAGGCTGCTCAAGAAAAGGGTGCTTTAAAAATATTCTCTACTTCATAGAGGGTCTGAGCTCCCCCCTCCTCCCATGGACAGATGGATTCAGAGATCCTCTTTGTCTTTAAAAGAGCTGACCCCTCCTTGCCCGATGAACTCTGCCCGGTGGCACAGCCCTTTGGATTTTCTCTTTTCAAGATCCAGCCATCACCCTTCTCCCAATCCTACCCATCAAAGGTCACAAAAATGGGACAAAAATCCCTGCTAAGGGATACCACTGACGGGATGCTTGAAAGAAGACCAGGGATAAAATTCACATTTCATTGGGTAAAAAGAAAGGCCAAGTTTTTCAAAACTATAAAATCAAATTTATGTGAGTTGGAAATACTACTAATCACCAACACAAAATATTTTCAAAGCAGTAAGGTGAAGAAATTTTTCATTTGCACATGAATTGTGCTGGGGGAAGAATCTATTATGGGACAGAAATTCCCTGTAAGCCTCTCTCCACTCTAACTCCATTTACATGAGCATAGGCTGAGCACTCATGAAGCAAAGGGGTATATAATCTACGGAAACTGATGAAGCCCTTGCATTTCCTTTCAGCACACGGCTGTTGCCTGACATTTGGCCAATGCACTTTTATGATGAGCAGAAGAAGTGCTCCCCTGATTATAAATGTTATCGCTGGCTCTCTCTGTTTGCCCAAGAAGCAATCCAAATGGTATTGGAATTTTGTTGTTAATTAAACAAAAACAAAACTGAAGGATGAGACCAGAGTTGCTTAAATGAAGATTTATTACTTCTAAGCATGAAACCACTTTAAGCCTAAACTTATTTGACAACTAACGCAGAGGAAGGATTTTCTTCTTTGGTGAGTTCAAAAGGCCCAATTTAATGATGTTTAAAAAACATAAGTAATCAGCCAACAAAGAGAATGTTTCTCTTTTATGGTCGCTTGTTCTCTCCTCCTCCATCCACATGCATACATGTACCAAAAAGCTGTATTATAAAGAGTACTTCTGTTTTGCATGAAAAATCTAATTATACAAACTCTTACATATGGAACCAATTTAACTATTAAAAATAAGAGGCAGTAGGGAAGTATTTAATATGATTCTGGGCCAGTTTTCTTCCCCTTAAATCTGATATGGAAACATTTACAGCGTTCCTCATTTTCCCACAAACTATTTTTCTTCAGTTTAAATTTGCACCAAAGCGAGATAATCCCATTAAAACACAGGATGTTAGGATACTGGAAATGAAATATTCTAATTGTCCAGATGCATTCTATTTCTTTCTCTCTCACACTTATAGAAAAACTGCATTGCCAGTACTTCTGAGCTACTTTTCTCAAAGCACATTACCATGAATCTATTATCTAATGGCAGCCAGAGGTCACTCCAAGACAAATGTGTGGGCTAGAGCTTTTGGGGGATGTTAGTGGTTGTGTGATTCTCATGATTATATTAGTAAGGGATAGTACCGAACTTTGTACTGGAGCTAGGAAAGCAAAATCCTTGGGAAGCATCAACATTAGATTAAAATATTAAAACATACTTTCCTTATTGTTTGGTGGTTACTGTTCATGAGTGGAAATAATCTTAGCTTTTCACCCCTCCCCCCCAATCAACACAAATTATACCACATAAAATGGATAAAGACTGGCACTGACATCTTCCAAATAGCAAAATCTATTTTATAACTTAAAGGGGGGGGGGGGGGAAACCAGAAGAAAATGTCTTGACTACAAAGGCTATTTGAGTCGTTTTACAGGATTAATAAAACGCAGGAAAGAGCATAAAAGTTTTTTTGAGGAGGAGGGGAAAAGCATAGATTTCTTTTACCAAAAAAAAGTCGGTAAGAAAAACATTTTTTCTTTACAAAATGATTTTAAGTGCTTAAGAACGTGAATCACAAGGTTTTCCCTCCTTATTCTAAAAATGATTAAACCGCGTTTTCCGAAAGCCACGAAGGAAAGATAGAAAATTTGCCGTGGATACATCCTCTAGAAAGATTTCATCTCAAGCAGCTCATCTTAGTGTCCAGCACGTTTCGGCCTGTTAATAATTAATAAAAGAGATGCCACCCAATCTCTAGTGAAGAAAGGCAACGCTCGGTGATCCGAAAGTAAACGCAGCTCAGATACGGAACTAGTGTCCTCCATCCTGGATTGCAACAAAACCTCAACCTACCAAACGCTTAACGCGCTCCCGGCGCCCGCGCTGATGGGCAGAACCCGCAGGACAGTCTGGGTCTGCAAAAATGCTGCGCATTAGGGGAGCCCGGTGCGCCGCAAACAGATGGGGTTCTAAATCCCCGCTCCCAGCGGCCGGGTCCGCGAAGCCGCTCGGGCAGATTATCCCCCCAGAGGAACCTGCTGGCGCACAAGCCGGCAACGCGCTGCTGGCTGAGTTTCTCCAGGGCTGTTTGCAGAGTCCTAAGAGCGTGGCTCGGTTTCTCCGGGCCGCACAGGCGACTTCCTGCACACCTCCAAACTTTGGCTCTCCCATTAGAAACTTCCCTGACTTGCCTCGGTTTTTTCCCCCTCACCTGGGAAGACCTCGAATCAATCCTCTCTTCAACTAGTGCCCCCTGCCATCCCCCCGCAGCCTACTAAGGAATCCTGATCTGGGCGGAAGGCCGGGCGGGGAGACTTGACCGCGACTAATCCGCGCGGGTCGGCCCTCACCGCCGTCTAACTTCCACCGCTGCCCGCGACTCCTGTGGGCAGGATTGCCTCCCCACGTCCACCCACAATCCAAAGTATCAAAGTGGGGGTGCCCTGCGGCTGCGGACGGTAGCCCAGAGAGTCTTGGCACGCTCGACAAGCCCGTCTCGCTCGGGCCCGGGCGCTTTCGGAAGTAGCCGCGGCGGGACGCAGATCGAAACGGCCGCACTTTCTCGGCCCGCGGCCGCTCGGGCGCTCGGGGCCTCGGGGCCGCCACAGGGGGGAGGGCGCAAGGCCTGGGGCGCTGACCAGTCCCCAGGGATGACATCGCGTCGGCGCGCACGCACGGCCCGGCCCGGCCGCAGCGCCTTCCCTACGTAGGCCGGAGCTGTCCGGGGTGCGGGCCCTGGGGACCGACCGCGGGCGTCCCCGGCTTCCTCCGAGCTCCCCGGATCCTCCCCTCCCTTCCAGAAGCTCCGCGACTCCCAGCAAACTTTCTTCCGAGAGCCCCGCCGGGTGCCAGGCGGACCCGGGCAGCTGACAGGAGTCAGAGGGGGCGGAAGAGGGGGGTCCAGCCCGTGCGCCTTTGCCCCCTACAGGAGGCAGGCTGATCCCGCGGCCGGGCTCAGGTGGCGCCGCTGCTGTGGCCCAAAAGGCCCTGGCGGGGCTCCGGCGCCCAGCCCCGGGCAGTACGTGCGCTCTGGCAGGCGCGCCCACCCCTCCCCCTGCGCGCCCTCCTCCCCGCCCCCCGGAGCAGCCAGCCCACCCGGCCCCGGCGGGGCTCCCGGCTCACCTTTCATCGCTGCGATCACAAAATACATCATTTAAGCCGCGGTGCGGAGAGCGCAGGGAGAGCCGATGGTCCGACCCCGGAGCCCCCTCTGCCGCCGCCGCGCCGCCGCCGCCCGAGCCACAGCAGCAGCTGCCGCAGCTGCCCGCCCGCCGAGAGCCATCCCGAGCCATAAGAGGCTCCATGTGACCGGCTGACATCACGGCCGCCGCTCTGTTTACACCGCGCCCCTCCGCTTCCTCCCCGGGCGGGAGGCGGGAGGCGGGAGGCAGGCGCGCCCCAGCGCCGCGCCCCGCCCCGCCCCCGCCGGCAGGTGAGCAGCGGCGGCGGCTCTGCGGGCGCACCCCAGCCCGGCGCTGCCCTACCGCGCCCCCGGCCCGCGTCCAGGCCCCCAGCCTTCTCTTCGCCTCCCAGAGCACCTGTGGTCGCCAGGGTGCTCTCTGCACGCAGCGCCCCGCGGAACGCGCGCCTGACCGCTTTCTGCCTCCGCCCCGTGGGGCAAGGGGCACGCCACCCGACGCCGCTCTCCCGCTTCCTTTCCGGAGGCCCCGGGGCGTTAAATACTCCATCCAGTTCGTTGGCGGAAAAGAGGGGTTTGGCCTGGGGGCCGTAGTCACCCTCACTTCCCAGAGCGCCCCAGCTCTATTCGGACGGTAGGGCCCCCTACGGGGCCATGCACAACGCTGTCACCCGGACCTTGCCGGGGAGTGGAGTAAGTGCCTCCTAAGTCTTTCCCGGGAGACTCGGCCTGGGCAGGCGGAACTCGCCCACCCAGACGTCGGTAATCTCCATCACACCAACTTCACTAAAGGTCCTTGTTTACACCTCCCTCTTCCCCCAGGAACACTGTTATCTGGAAGGAGAGCAGAAAACTCCATGTGAATCACCTACACGATAATCCAGTCGCCAGCCGCTAAATTCCCAGGCTCTTCCATATCCATCATTCTCTCCAGAGAACCCATCTGCAGGTGGGAAAGACTCTAGTTTTCACACCCTAAAAGTGAGATATTGTGGCACTCTGGGAAGGGAAACAAAATACCTCTATAAAGGTAAACTTTGTGAATTTTAACTTAAAATTAATAATTCCCTCTGAACTTTGAAGCTTAGTCCTTTTTACTGGCCTATAGAAACTTAAATCTTGACAGTATTATTAGATAAATCTCTTGAGGATGAATTTCAGATGCTTCATACCCAGAGTCTGCATTATTTAAAATTTTGCCCTATGTCCGTAACACTGACCGTAACAGGAAAAAAAATCTCAAAAGCCCAGTTTGCATACCTGCTACTGTTCCTTCACACAACTTCAATTCTGCTTTCTTTTCTGATGGTCTATATTTCCATTTACAACTCAAAATATTAGATAGTTATTAGTTGATGCCTCCATGCTGATTAAATAAGGAGAGTCCTAGCATTTTTTCCCCCATATAACAGTTGTCCTTGCCCCCGAGTTGGGCTGTGATTTAAAATACAGGCAGACAATCAGCTCTGTAGAAAACTAGGATTCATATACCCCCCACCATCCCCAGCCTCTTTTTCAAGGCAAAATTTACACAGTCCTGATTTAGAAGGTCAGAAGAATTCATCATACCTTAAATCAAGCCATAGCCTTAGAAAAGTTTGATTTCAGCTAAAGCCATCCTAACAAGAGTTTTTCCTTTAGATTTTTTCTTTTTTTATTTAAATTCAATTAGCCAACTTACAGTACATCATTAGTTTCAGATGTAGTGTTCAATAATTTATCAGTTGCTATAACATCCAGTGCTCATCACATCATGTGCCCTCCTTAATGCCCATCACCCAGTTACCCCATCCCCCTACTTTAGATTTTTTTTCAAATAAAACCACGAAAATAAGAAATTATGAAAGTGTGAAGCCAAGACCTACCCATGTTAATTCAGCTGTCCAGCCATAGCAAAGTGGACAAGAGTTTCAAATGAATCAACCATACCCACTATGAGGTTTACAATTATGAAATTAAATCACACCACCTTCCCATGATGCAACTGTATCTCCCAATGAGGCAACACCCCTCAGTTACATTGACAGCATCCTTCATATTTGGTTCTTGATTTCCCTTGATCTAAGGACTTTATAGCAAGGAAGAGTAAAGCCAAGCTATCTACTGGTAGGTCCCAGGTACCTTTGTACCATTGAAGGATGGAGGGACATCAGGGACTGCATGCTCATAGGTATGTTCTTCATATTCATTGTAAATGAATCCAGATACACTACTCGGAAAATTTGCAATGTTACTTTAAAACAGTATCCTGTTTTAGAGAACAATGCTTTAAAAATGACCAAATCCATTAGCTCTAGCCTGCCTGTCAGACATCTGACTCCAAGGTAAATAGTCTTACATTACTAGTAATCGGTATTTATTTCCAGACCATTTCAAATGAAATCAGTAATTGGGAATGACATGTAACGGGACATGTGTGCTCCTGCAATTACAAGTAGTAGAATCAGTCATCCTATAGATATGTCCCCAATAGAAATATAATCTCATAATACTTATTTGAAATATTTACACATTTATTCAACAAAGACATTTCCAGGATAATGTAATACTGACCTTAGCCTTTGGAAATGTATTTCATTCTGGTCCTACAAATAATGAGCAACAACAGAATTTCAGATATTAAGTCTTAACCTTCCTGTGTGGCTAGATGCTATTTGTAATACATGCCTCTATTAAATGTCTTCAGCTTTTAACCCGGGGTATAATATTGTTCTTTATATTAACACAAAGCTCTCATGAAACTTTGAAAGTAAAAATGAGAGATGTTTAAAAAGAAAAACAAAACAAAACAACCTTGAAATACAAACTTTCTGTGGAATTATAAATCCTCCACCAAATAAATTAGTCAGGAATGAAAGGATCCATATCCCCCTTTGATACTACCAAATTTGAGCCATAAATGATGCACATTTCAGTGCAAACTTTTACCAGCTATATATTAACATGTAGGAATAATTATTTGGATTATAATAAACAAACATTTAAGAAGTACCTACTATGGGGGAAAACAGTGTTAAGCAATATATTCTTTCCATTTAAATTTTTTTTTACCAAGTGTTCTGAAAAGAAAATAGAAAAAGAATATTGCTAACATGAAGATAATTAAACCGGATGGGAATTCTTTACCATACATAGAATTATGTTATACATTACTTTTTGATTCAAATGTTTCTGTTGGCTCATCTCAGAAAAGGAGGGCACCCTGCATACTTACACATGTTATAAACACATGTAATTCATTTCAGAGTCCTCTAGTGCTGGTAACAGCCCCACATGGGGTCCCTATATACTGGGTTTCACATTTGATCTGTCACTTAGCAAGAAAGTGGAGAGACATTTCTGATGCCAGGTTGTTCCCAAATGCCTCCGAGGAAAGCCTGCTGTATTTCTACAGGATATCTAGACTGGAATATAACCAGTAAATTGGTGCCAATCTTCCCACTTTCAGAGATTAAATAAAGAAATGATACTTTATGAGGGTATATTCGATTTTTCCATCAAATGGGGTCTGGCATACCACACTGAATCACACTACAGTGCTGCTATTGGGGAGAATGGCAAACCAATGGATCAAGAGATTTATCTTGAGTGGGCAAGGAGCTCCTAGCACAAAGATGATTTCAAAGTTTGCGGCTGCACATGAGAGAGCATTTTGGCTCTGGGTCTCACCCAGGCCCTGCTTCTCCCTCTCTAGTGTGTGGCAGCCTGCTAAGTCAATTAATTTCTTTCTAGCTGAACAAGAAAGGGATCAGTGAAAGGTTAATGTGGTCCTAGGCAGCTTGATTCAACCGAATTCTTAGCCACCACTGCACTGTGATCTGTAGGACTTGGGCCATTCTGACTGACATAGAGCCAGAGGGGCAGGTCTCCTGGAGACCGAACAGGGTCAGACCCAGAGAGTTCTAAATAAGACTACTTGGAAAGCTACAGAGAAGGCACAAACTTACCTATAATACTTGACAGACTTGCTTAATTTTTCTGGAGAGAGCCAGTGTCTCAAAAAGGAACATTTATAAAATGGAATAATATTGGTGAGACCTGGAAACCAGAGGTGACAGAGTGGCCCCCCTATTTATGAGTGGAAGAGGGAGAAGATAAACAGATGAATATAGCTTGCTTGCCCCTCGTGATTTTAAAACAAATATAGATGTAGATGCAAATGTACATGTGTGTATGCATATACATAACCATGAAATATGGTGAAATAAACTGTACTTTGGTGGCAAGAGACATCTTCAATTTTACACACTCACACTCACACACACACACACACACATATTTCACATTATCAAGCATTCACTGAATGTGTATTACGTGCCTGCTATTGTCCTGGAGAATCAAACAAGAACAAGCTCACTTATCAGTTGACCTTGGCTCTGGAAACTATAGAGAAGTCAGCTCCCTGAGTCATCTGAGCAACCCTAAATGAAGGCAGAGTCTGGTTGCCCACTGAAAACATGTTCGCACAGCACTTTGCCCCTCACAGTTGACAGACGGCTCCAAATCATTAGTGTGGTTACTAGTATAATGGGATGTTGGAGGTGAAGGATTTGGCTGGGTGGAGACAATGGTGAAGGGATTCTGAGATTTCTGGAACTACATATCTCATACATCTATTGGGAAATTCAAGAACTGGCAGATGTTTTGCAACCATCACGATGAGGGGAAGGGTGAAGTTCACAGGTATAGAGATGTGAGCAACCTCCACAGAATAGGTAGGTAGCAGGTGCCTTACTACACACACACACACACACACACACACCTGCCAAGGCAGCAAGGAAGGAGATGCACATCAGAGGTCAGAAGGACCTCCGTCCCTTGTCTTCCCATTGGGTGTTCTCACCCCACTCCTGCAGAGGGCAGGGGAACAGGCCATTCAGGAAATGGTTTTTTTTTTTAGTTAAAGGAACATGACAAATAGAAGCAAACTCAGAGCCTGGAAGCCTGGGTGCAAGTTTCACACTTAACTAGCTGTCTATGCCACGTTGGGCAAGTCATTTCACCTCTCAGGCCCCTTCCCTGTAAAATGAAGGAATGAGAACAAACCTTAAAGAGCTCCTGCAACTGAAACATCCCACAGCTCCGTTCAGGATCACGTCCTATCCACTTCTTAGGAACACCATCCCCTTCTCTCTGCTGTGCCACATCAATTTCTCTCTCCAAGGAGGCTTCTTTGTGTCACTGAACTCTGTGGTATGGTCGAATGAGCTTAACATTAGACAAAGCTGGGCCCCAAACCAAACTTTATTCCACTCACTAGCTGAGTGATTTGAACAAACCTTTGTTTCCTCATATGTGAAATAAGGCTGGTAGAGCCTTGAAGGGCCGCTGGGAGGATTCAACAATTTAAAGAAAGGATAGAGTGACTACGTCTTAGTAGGGCTTATGAGTGGAAATACCCCCACCACCCCCACCAGCCCCTACATTGTTGTACACACAAAGCCTGTGCTTGGCATAAATTATTGACCTTAATAAAGTTTGTGTTGAAATGACTATTAGAATGCACTTTCGCTAAGCTTTTTACAATTTTGAAACTGTGTTATGTGTATTAAACAAGCATTTATTAAGTACCTGCTAAGTATTGGGAATATGAAGATGAGTACAAATTAAATTATCCCTTGGTCTAAGGGGCCTGTGGTCTCACTTTCTTACGTCTTATCTCTTATAAGAGCGGAAGCTCCCATCCAATGAAGAATGTAAACATCTGTGCGTTACAATTTAAAGAATGTGTGCCAGGACATGGAGAGGGAAGGAAAACGATTAAGACAGCAGACCTTCCCTCAAGGAGCTTGCCATCTAGCAGGCAAATGAATGCCATGCTTACAATGTAAGGCAGAAAAAGTGTTCCAGAAATAAGATGCTATGTAAGCCAAGAGTAAGAGGGGCTACTTTGTGCAGGGTTATTCTTAAATTTTATGAGAAGAAGGACTTCATGGAAGAGGTACCATTTGAATTACACTTTGAAAGACAAATTGAATCTAGTGGATAGAAAAAGGACTAAAGAACATCTTAACAGGAGGGCAGAACACAGATGAAAGTACAGAGAAAGAAAATGCCTCTCTTACTTAAGAAACTAGTAGTAAAGGTTCACAAGCAACATAAAGTACATATAGACAAGGAGTCGAGAAAGCTCAAAATGTAGGTTGTTACAATTGCTTCTGCTTTTCCTCGCAGTGCCTAGCACAGACCTTCGCAAACTATATACATTCAAAGAACGAGTCTTGGAAAAATAATCGAGGGCAGAAGAAGAGAATTGTGCTTTAGAAAATAAATCTCTTTGCTGCTCACCCATTTCATAGTCTTATTGTAAGGATTAATAGTTGGTTTGATAGTCATAAAGTTAAATTACACTTAATAAAACACACAGCAAAAGAGTTCCACATCACAGCACACAGAGGAAGAATAAAACTGGAAATGGGTGTTATTTCATCAGAGCGAAAAGCTAAGCAGGGCATTTTAGGATGAACAAGATAAACTGAATGTTATTTGATTTTGTATCTCGTCCATTTAAGTTCTGAAAATTATCTGCTACAGTTCTATTAATATAGATGCTTTGTATACAGGCCATATTTTATTTTTTAAGAAGTATCTTAAAAACATCTTTTCAAATAATGGAGAAAAGATAAGCAGTTACAGATGGTTCTCTCTATTTTTGTCGTGCATGATCAAGGGCTGCAGAGTACGTGGGCTTCATTGGGGAATCCGAGTCTCGCAGCGAGGAGCATTCCAGGAGTAAATGCGGGCATTATTTGGCTTTCACAGAGAAAATATGTTTCTGTTCAGTCAAGCAGAGTAATCAATTATTCTGCATTATGAAATACTCATTTTATAACTATTGACATTTCAGACAGTTGTGCCACATGTCAATAGTGGTTCTGATGCTCACATTTAAGCTCCAGCTTTATAGGATGGGATTCATTTGGCTGACAGCATTTGATCAGAAGTCTCTTCGCTGCTCTCAGAAGCACACCTATTATTTATGTCCATTCCTGCACTGGGGAAGTATGCTTTGAGTACTGAAACAAGAATAGATTTGGGAATGTTCTTCTGTCTTAATAAGAAATGTTAAAATTCTTCTAAATATGTTCGATTCACATTAAAAAAAGAATCAGTGCTCTTCCCTTCCATTTTGTAACAGGGAGGTAGATTAAATGAGGCATTCAATTCAGAAGACTCCAAAATTCACATTCGATTTTGAGTATCCATTTAAGCCGTATATCCCCAAAGATAACTTTCCAAGATCAAAAGGGCTTTTCAATAATTATACAACACTGTTGTTGTTGCTTCTTTTACCTCTCCTCTTTTTTATTTATTTATTTTTTTAAAGATCTTTTTAAAAGATTTTACTTATTTATTTGACAGAGAGAGAGACAGTGAGAGAAGGACCACAAGCAGGGGGAGTGTGAGAGGGAGAAGCAGGCCTCCCACAGAGCAGGGAGCCCGATGCTGGGCTCCGGTTCGAGCTCAGGACCCTGGGATCATAACCTGAGCGGAAGGCAGACGCTTAACAACTGAGCCACCCAGGCGCCCCTTTACTTTTCCTCCTGGTTCACAATTCCTTGGGACTTACTCTGTGGCAGGCACTGATTTTATGCTCTTTTTAACATTTAATTCACCCCAAACTCTCTTTTTACAGATGAGAAAACTGGAGCACAGAAAAATCAAGTAACTTGCTGGGAACAGAGGGCTAATAAATGGTGGAACCTTAAAAACAACCTTTGTAAGTGGATTCTAGAGTATGCACTCTTAACCATTATGCTATGACTCTCAAAATTAAAAAAAAATTTTCCTTGAATTGAGCATTACTCAGTATTTTGAAAATGGCAAGCTGACTTCTCCAGGAATCAAAAATTACTGCTCTAATAAATTTCAGGCATGTGTGCAAGAAATTCTTTTATCACTAGCTCCTATAATTGAGCAGGGTTAGCATGTGTCATTATGAATTATTGCACAATTTAGTAAATTATTTAATTACTTACTAATGAAGAAGCATACTGTACACAGCTGTAATTATCTTGTTTGAAAACAATGTTGCCATTTGTACATTTAAGAAACACTTGCTACACGTTAACTCTTAAGGGGAATTCTGTCTTATTTTGGAATAATTAAACAACTCTAAATATCAGTAATGGAGTGTCCAATAGGGCTGCAAGGAAGCTAAAAACTACAAAGCGAACACTGTACTTCTAAAAGACTTCAAAAGGACACATCTGTTAAAAACATAAAAAATAGTAATTTTGTAGTTCACCCTATTCTACTAAAAAGCATGAGATAGGGATATTTGCTGATTTCACTTTTCCAAATCATATCGTTGATGCTCTTTTCATAGTTTTTGCAACATATCACATAGTATAGCATTTCCTTCACCTATTTAATCACCTAGCAAATGGCTTTGATGATATAATAATCTTAAGCACAATCACTTAATTTTCAATGCAATTTGAATAAATTGTTGTCCACATGAATTGATTATAGTCATGCATGACCCTGTTATTTATACAAAGACATAGTATATATACGCCTTTTAGATGTTTTGACAACACATCTTAAATATAGATAAAAGTAATTTTTAAAATGTCATAATACAAGTAAGAAAGAATGACTTATGTAAGTGATGGTACACATTACTGAGAAACTACTGATAAATATTATTGAATTTGTTGTAAAGGCTTAAGTACAATAATACAAGTACAATAATAGCCTCAGAAACTCCAACCTGCCCATTCTTCCAAAGGCAAGGTACATATTGTATGGTGAAGGTGACTTTTAGAAGCTAGAATGTAATGGTGACTTGATTTACATCTTTGCTCCTTGAAATATAACAGAGGGAATGTGACAAAGCCATTGTAAACAAGGAAGAATAAAAAAGAGAAATACCAGAACTGGAAGACACTCAGAGGTCAGGTGGTAGGTCTTCCTGCTTCCAAGGATGTGAGCAGTTAAACCACCCAGGTCTCACAGTTGCCTACCATTAAATAACCACATATAAGCAAGATAAGTGATAGTATCATATTTTTTCTATTGTCTTATTTTCTTCTCTATTATCCTAAGGTCAAAATGCCATCTAACAGGGTAATTCAAATCAAACAAAAGTTTTGCCCTATTATGAATAATGCATATATTAGAAGTATAGTATAGATTGCAGATTTCACCATTTATCAAATAATCAGTAAGAAACGGTTTCCTGTAACCAGTAAGAACCAGGTTAAATTTAAGCATTAAAAAACAAGAGAGGGTGCCTGGGTGGCTCAGTCGTTAAGCATCTGCCTTCGGCTCAGGTCATGATCCCAGGGTCCTGGGATCTAGCTCGGCATCGGGCTCCCTGCTCGGCGGGAAGCCTGCTTCTCCCTCTCCCACTCCCCTTGCTTGTGTTCCTGCTCTCACTATCTCTCTCTCTGTCCAATAAATAAATAAAGTCTTTATTAAAAAAAAAAGAGAAAAGAAAACATGTTTTATATGTTCATGGCAACCACTGCTCAATTCATAGTGTTACATGAATTACATGGTGTTTATTTTATACTAAGTGTTTTATCAACTAGAACTATAGTAAAACACATAGAGTACTCTTTTTTTTTTTTTTAAAGATTTTATTTATTTATTTGAGAGAGAGGGAATGAGAGAGAGCGAGCACATGAGAGGGGGGAGGGTCAGAGGGAGAAGCAGACTCCCTGCCGAGCAGGGAGCCCGATGCGGTACTTGGTCCCGGGACTCCAGGATCATGACCTGAGCCGAAGGCAGTCGCTTAACCGACTGAGCCACCCAGGCACCCGAGTACTCTTTGTTTTAATGGCATTTTCTTTCTTTTTATCTTTCTTTATTGAAATACAATTAACATCCAGTGCTATGTTAGTTTCAGGTGTACAACATGATGATTCGGCAATCCTATACATTACTCAGGGCCCCCACCGTAAGTGTAGTCACCATCTGCCACCAAACAACATTTTCCCCATTTTATTGACTGCATTCCCTATGCTGTACAAGATGGTATTTTCTGATATCATTGTGGCAAACTAGAAGAACTGTATTTTGATTCATCATTCAAATCTCAGTTTTTTCATCTCTTATTAAAGTATAGTTTACAGATAGTAACACATGCTCTTTTTAGTGTACAGTTCTTCGAGTTTGACAAAGTATTAGTTGAATTACCACCAACCCCGTCAATATATGGAAAAGTTCCATCTCCTTTCCTCCCAGATTCGTCTGTGCTCCCCTGTAGCCAACTTATTTCCCTTCCCCAAACCCTGGCAACCACGTAACTGTTTTCTATCCCTATAGTTTTGCCTTTAAATAATATCACTTAAATGGAATAATAGATTATGTGGCTCTAGACTGTGGTTTCTTCTACTTAGCATGATGCATTTCAGATACATCCCATGTTACTGAGCATATCAATAATTTGTTCCTTTCTATTGTTCAGTAAAATTCCATCCCACAGTTCATTCAATCCCTAACTGAAGGACACTTAGGCTGTTTCCATTTTTTAGCATTTACAAATACAGTTGCTAACATTCATGTACAGGTTTTTGTGTGAACACAAGTTTTTCTTTCACTTGGGCAAATATCTAGGAATAGAACTGCTAGTGTGTATGGAATATAGAAGTTCAATGATAAGAAATGCCCAACGGTTTTCCAGAGAAGCTGTGCCATTTTGCATTCCTATTAGCAATGTCTGAGAGTTCTACTTGTCCTGAACTCTCGCCAGGACTTGGTGGTGTCAGATATTTATCTACCTAGTGTCGGTTCTAGTTATTTAACATAGTTAGGTTCTATAAAGTCACTAGGACCACTGAAGTGGCAAATACTGAGGCACTGCCCCAAGGGAAATATAGGTTTTAGGCTCCTGTGAGCCTGTGCTCATAACATTTTTGTCACCTCATCAATACATAACCTTGTTTTCTGTGTATTTGTTTAAGACACCTTATTTGATAGATACTGTTGGTTCACTAGCATTGAACTCACAGCCAGCATCCCTGAATGAGGCTATTCTAACGTGTGTTCTCTCCGTAAGGCACATCACAGCCTTGTACTTGAGGACACCAGTCAGGCCTTCAGCTGTGTGCTTGAGGGCCATTTTAAATAGCAAGATCACCAACAAAAAGCACAAAAATTAGGAAAATGGAGCACTACATAAACTGTGAAAAGGACACTTATTTACAGTACGAGAGCTGAGACAAGAAGACAGAGCATTGCCTCATCACACTTTAGCTGGCGACGTGTATCAGGACACTCCACCCCTGGGGACAAGTCTGAAAATGGCAGCCAGTATTGATTTGGGGGTTATAAACAAATTTCAGTTAGCAGGCAAATTTGCAAATACAGAATCTGCCAATAATGAGAATCAACTCTACCTGTCTATGTATCTATCCATGTATGTATGTATGTATGTATCTATATCTATTTATCATTTTTTTTGCCATCCTACAATCTCAGTCTAAATGTCACTGCCTTCAGGAGGTCTTGGACAAATTGATAGATGAGCTTTGGGTTCCCACTGGCATCCTCTTCTTCCCTTTCCGGAAACCTGATGCTTCACACCATTTTTTTTTTCCTGGTAATCATCTGTTCTCTCTTATGTCTTCTTCCCTGGACTCTAGATTCTAAGAGGCAGGAAAGACATTTGTCTTACTCACCTTTGTCTCTCTGGTAACACTAAGGCTTAGCACAGTGCCTGGCATATATTAGATGATGGATAAAGATCTGTTGAATAAATACTTCTTTTGAAAGCAGTATGTGTGGTGCAAAGAGCACTGCAATTGGAGTTGGAAAATTTGATTTCTTTTTTTTTTTAAAGATTTTATTTATTTATTTGAGAGAGAGAATGAGAGAGAGAGCATGAGAGGGGTGAGGGTCAGAGGGAGAAGCAGACTCCCTGCCGAGCAGGGAGCCCGATGCGGGACTCGATCCTGGGACTCCAGGATCATGACCTGAGCCGAAGGCAGTCGCTTAACCAACTGGTTAGCGCCTGAGCCACCCAGGCGCCCGGAAAATTTGATTTCTTATCCCAATTCTAATACGTGGTGGCTATGTGACTGGTAACAAGTTATTTAGAGTCCTTGAGCCTTGGGTTCCTTTTCTGTAAAATTAGAAAAATACTATCTATCGGGGCATCTGGGTGGCTCAGTCAGTTAAGCATCTGACTTCGGCTCAGGTCATGATCTCAGGATCCTGGCATTGAGCCTGGTGTTGGGCTCCACGCTCAGTGGGGAGTCTGCTTGTTCCTCTGTCCCTCCCCTTGCTCGTTCTCTCTTTCAAATAAATAAAATCTTTTAAAAAAGAAAAATAATATCTATCTTTCAAGATTTTTAAAGACCTTAAAGGTCAGACAGTAAACATTAAAACCATTAGTATCCGGCACACTGGTGATATCCAATAGACATTGGATTGGAATAATTTATGAGACACAACTAGATGTTTATAACTATATGAACAACCAAAATATACTGATGAACAGTACGAACTGTGAGTTTATTTAGCCATCTGGATAGTACCAACTCTTCGTGTATTCAGTGGTATGTACTCAGGGAACTCATATAGTTTGGAGAATTTTTCACTTAGAAGTAGATGTTTTCTTTCTTTCTTTTTTTTTTTTTTTTTTTAAAGATTTTATTTATTTATTTGATAGAGAGAGAGACAGCGGGAGAGGGAACACAAGCAGGGGGAGTGGAAGCGGAAGAAGCAGGCTTCCGGCTGAGCAGGAGCCCGATGTGGGGCTCGATCCTAGGACCCTGGGATCATGACCTGAGCCAAAGGCAGCCGCTTAACGACTGAGCCACCCAGGCGCCCAGAAGTAGATGTTTTCTGACTCTGTCCATCTAGCCCCACTCTTTAGGATCAAGGTTATGTACATCACATATCCTATGAGTATGTCTTCACAAGAACTCATGATTTATCTGTTCCATTTCAAAAATGTTTTCTGAATGTTTGAAAGTGATTCTTCAATAACATAATTAGAGTTTGTATTGTCTGAAAACAAGGTTTCTTTTTTCTCTTTCAAACACTCCTGATAAAACAAAGAATGAAATGCAGTTAATAAGCATATTAGGATTCTACCTGAAATGTTTTCTTAAAAAGATCTATTATGTCCCTAAGGTTTTAAGGGAATAAAAATCAGTAATTTCTTTTTTTTTTAAGATTTTATTTTTAAATAATCTTTACACCCAACGTAGTCAAATTCACAATCCCGAGATCATGCTCCACTGGCTGAGCCTGCCAGGCGCCCCCAATATCAATAATTTCTATAAAATGATCCCAATTCTCCTGTGTGCAACTAAGGGTAATGATATAATATAAATGGTAGAGTGCAGTGGAAAATGTGTATAAATAATGCAGTGGTTACATCACTGAAAATGTATACATATGATTGCCTTACAAAATTATGATGATCAGATATGATTAAGTGACACTGAATTAGATTACTGGTCTTCAGTACATGCAAAACATGATGATTCACTGACAAAGGAAGCTAATGGTAGGGAGGGAGAGGTGTTACGTTTGTGCATTTCATTACCCAGCAGAACAGATAGGTAAAACCTCAGAATCCAGAATCATTATTTTAGGTGAAACCTTATTGTCACCTAACTTACCTTTATATTAATTTTTCTCGAGACGACATTCTTTAAACACACGGATTCTCATAGGGAACCTAACAACAGGTCTAAATTAAACCTAGGGTTTAAAACATCATTTGCCAACAGGAATCCTGCAAGTGTTTTCCACAGAGGCCCATCACTTCCGATTATTTCCAGGCTCTTTTAAATGATCTTGGACAGGGCTACTGAATGACTTGTCAGGGAACAGGAAAACATTATGACACCACTTCTCCAGATTTCTTCCCACAACATGAAATATTTGGGATTGTTCTAATAGAATCAAAGCTAGTTTGAGAACAAGTTAAGCTTCACTTTAAAGCTTTCAGTTTTAACTGGGGGAATGCTTCTAACATATGGCAGCTGGGCTCTGACTCATAGCAACCTTCAAATTCTGGCCAAAATGTCTGTTTCCTGAGATTGTGTCTGATAAGCCTGTGCATTCCTGGTGGGGCTCAGCAGGCTTTCAATAAATGCTATTGTTGGAATGAATGAATGAATTAAAGGGATTCTAATTATGAGTTACAAATTCCTCCATCAACAAAATAATCCCATAGGAAACCTGCGATGTACTTGGAATTCGTATCTATGAAGAATTCAATTTTCAGCTCCTTTACAATTTTTTTTGATCATTTATGCTCAACTTGGTCTTACTTGATTTTTTTTTAAACCAAAGTGTGAAAAGCACATAAGCATTTTCCAGAACATGAGAGACAAGTATAGTTCTTAGAAAGTTTCATTTGTATGTAGCTTGTGCATGATAATTATTTTTAAATCTCAGTTAATCATCAGATATTTTCTGGGAACAGACTGTGGGTGAGGCACCGTGGGAGATATTGGAAAAAGGAAGTTAAAAAAAAGCCTTACCCTTGCTTACATACCAAAAATCATCATTAAGACTAGTAGAAGGTATGCAGGTTCCAGTATATCCACAAGGCCAATGGTTATCTAAGTAATACTAAATGAGAACTATTAAACAAGTATAAATAATTGCTATGCCACTTTTCATAATTAGAGGCCTCACATTCAGAAGCGTTGTGACATGGAACATGGAAGAAAACAAAACAGAAAGAAAGACAGATCTGCAAAGATACCACTAACATGTTAAGGACTAAAGTTCGTATCTGTTCTTAAAAAGTCTCTTGGGCATTTATTCAGAGGCTATTTACTCTTACGTAAGACACAATTCTGCAAACCTTGATATCTGATTTTCCAGTATAAAAAATACATTAAAAAACACAGCAGAAAGGAGTGCAGAGTTCTGCTCCTAGGAGCAAGAAGAAACAATAAATACTGAAGGAAGAGATTAAAAAAATGATAAAAAGTATGGCAGCATGGGGCCATTTAGCATAGGGGCAAACAACCTGCCACACCTGTAGAGAGACTCTGAGGACATCCTATATTACAGCATACTGTACACACCATAATAATTAATGTTTATAATGATTTTGAAACATTAAGAATGGATTAACCCTGAACTAGGGAGACAGGGACTTACATAATATATTTCGAAAGGCCTCCCTCAACCCCAAATACAGTGAGGCACTTAGAGAAATATACTGCAGAAAATTAATTTATATGGGATATCCCATTTTCTAATAATGTCTGTGAGTGCAGCATTGCTATACAAAATTCAAATAATATCTCTAATTACTTAAAACCTTACAATTAGGGTGTTAGTTATTCCAGTTTCAGGAAGCAATACTCTGAGGACTTGTAGAAAAATAAAGAGGTTTTCATAGTAGGAATAACTGTTTTATACACTGGAATTTCATTTGATTCTAATCTTA
The DNA here is from genome assembly GCF_002201575.2 of Neomonachus schauinslandi. NCBI lineage: Eukaryota > Metazoa > Chordata > Mammalia > Carnivora > Phocidae > Neomonachus > Neomonachus schauinslandi. Next base: position 99,470,298 of record NC_058411.1, read on the forward strand.
GCCAAATATCAATAAAATAAAAACTGTTCAAATACCCTCTCTTTTTAAAGCTGCAATGTTTTTGTAAATGTTTACTTGAATTCTGAGTGTTCAGGGATGGGGTTTAAATATGTATCATTATATTAAGATACTTGCTATTTATATAGTAGCAATTGCTATTTATACAATAATGTTTAACCTGCCGGAATTCTGGGGAAGCAAAGGTTAGCCGTTAAAGTAACTTCAATGTGGAAAAAAAGAAAGAAAAACATGAGCACAACTTGGCATTGTTTTCATTCAGTGCAGGTGAAGTGATAGGTTTTTAAAAGTACGCTTTCTACATGCACACACATGGTACCAACACCTTCTTCACGGCTGCAACAATTCTTTTTCAAAACTGCTAGCCTGTTTCCAGGGCAGCTGCAAAACATCCATGAACACTAGTTAATTTATCGGAGTCATGGAAACTCTACACCTGCCAGGCTAGATCCACATTGTGCAGACTCTACAAATGCAGGAACCGCAGGAACCGAAGGTCCCGAGATGAATTCTCTCCGCTCCGGGCTAGACAGACCACAGGGGAAGCCACTGCTGTGAACATTCTGGGCTGTACTTGCGGATTATTGTTGCTTTCACTCCACATATTGTCCGAACTCCAGAATAACACTTTTTGTATTAAAATTACCATGATTTGGGGGCACCTGGGTGGCTCAGTCGTTAAGCGTTCAGAGTCGTTAAGACCTCTGCCTTCGGCTCAGGTCACGATCCCAGGGTCCTGGGATCGAGCCCCGCATCGGGCTCCCTGATCGGCTGGAAGCCTGCTTCTCCCTCTCCCGCTCCCCCTGCTTGTGTTCCCTCTCTCACTGTGTCTCTGTCAAATAAATAAATAAAATCTTAAAAAAAAATTACCGTGATTTTGCTATTAAATTTATCATCATCCTTAGGACTTGTAGGTTGTTGTTCATGAAAATGCAGTTTAAAGGATACCATTTGACACCTGACAAATGTCCAGGAAGAAGAGCAAGCAGGCAGGGCTCATTAAGTCCACTCGCAGATGGGGTAAATAAAGCTTGGAGAGGTTTTCCAGCTTAGCCCCCCCGGGTCACGCTACTAATGGTTAGAGCTGGGACTTCAACCAGGGTTCCTGACTCCCTAGTCTAGTGCTTGATAAATGTTGGCACATGCTCAATACTGAAAACCGAGTTCCAGTTCTTTAAGAACTAATATTCTGAGGAACTCAGATTGGCAAGTTTAAGGAAAGTTCTCCAGAAGAGGATTTTTGAAAGTGAAACAGGAAGCTGTCTTATACTTTTACAGATTTTTGTGACTAATTCAATCTTCCTTTCAGTTCATTCATTTTTGTATTATCTATTCATTCCTACCACAAGAGATCACTTACATAGTTCTTCAACAGTATGCCACCAATAAATCCCCAGTTAATTGTTAATGAATTAGACAGTCTACGGAAAACGAACTCCTATGATGCAGAGCATAAACCAAGCCTGGTCATGGGACAGTTGTCTCACAATTTCTAGTCCTTTCTGTGTGATAGGGATACACAGAGTGCTTGGGAGAGCCTGTTACCCATCATGACACTGGCCTCAGAAGTTAGGATTATATTTTGAAGTGTTCTCTCTCTTTTTTTATGGTTATCTTTTTCATTAATTTATTTAGACTTTCCCTGTACCTTTTAATATGTTATCCCTTCAAATGGGGGGGGGGCAGTCCACGTAGGCAATATCACCTATGATTAATTCAAACACTGAACATCTTCCACATTTAAGGGATGCTCATTTGGCATAGAACTTTGCTCCTACCACCCTTTGTTTGGTATGAAATACTGAACTAGCTTAAAAAGAAATCATAATGGTTATATTACCTTTGAAAATTATATTATTTGGTACTAGGGCTTTTGAAATAAAACATGAAATATTTAATTGGGTGAAATAGCATGCAATATTTGTGGCAAGGAATTTAGATAGAACAAAAAATGTGGTAGCCGTGGGAATAAACGACTTACATGAAGTCTCAGGTAAGAGATCCTGATAGACCCAGGATAAAGTCCTCAAGGTCTCATTTCTATTCAGTGTTCTGACCATTCGGTCACCCTCCAGGAAATGACAAGAAATAGCTATCTGTGGAAACTTCCTGAGATGGAAATGAGGTGGCCTAACTTTCATCATTTGCAATGATCAGAAACGAAGCCATTTATAAAAATACCTGCCATAACAGAAATCACCGCATCTCACCTAAAAACGGGAAGACACAGACGAGGCTGATAAAAATGAAATCATGATACACTAATCCTTACCCTATCACCAAAGTGGTCACCCAAAGAGGGGCCTCCACAGCTGCAGGATAAAAGACACAAATCATGGACTACCCACTGGGGCGGCCAGGCCAGAGAAGTGAGGGAATGGCCCTTTCTTCAGAGGGCTGAATGGCTGGACTCTCTCGAATGAATAGATAACACCATCGAAGAACAGACAGTGGAGATGAAAGTGGAAACCAGTGAAAACAGAAGAACGGAGGAAAACCATCAAAGGAGTGAAAAATAACAAAAGTCCAGGGACTGATTTGATCAGCACCCAAATGCTAACACTGCCGCACGGGAGAGCTGTTTGAAGCTGCTAAAGGGATATAACACAATCTGGAATGAACAGAATTTGCCATCAAATAGAACAGAAGGGCCACCAAGAGACCTTAAGGAAGGACAACCTAATGGAATGTGAGCCCTGCAAAGAGAGCTCACTTGGCAATGTCCTTTTGAACATCTCAATCATTCTAAAGTGCTGTTTAAAACACACACACACACATGCACACACACGCATGCACACACACACACATATAGTCCGGAGTCTGTGGGGAATTTTGTTGGGAGCTGCTCATCAAAACTCTTAAATAATGCAAGGCAATGGCAATCCATCCGATCTTCCACTCTGAGGACCCGAAGCAAAGAACAGACGCAGGTTTTATCAAAGCAGCTTCTAATCTTTCTAGCACATCTGCAATGTCCATCTCACCAGGGGCGACCTTCTGAGTGAACTTTGGGAGAGATGTGCTCTTTGGTTTTGTCTGGGTTACAGTTTAATTCAGCAGGAAGCGGGCCGTGGCTGGGAACCACAGCACAAAGAAAACCACGGTAAGGAGGTAAAAAATGCGGGACCGATCGACAATAAGTGAGATGAAATAAATGACTGGTAGTTTTTTTTTTTTTTTTATGAGACCAGCAGAATAAAAAAAAATATATGACGGGTTATCACTTTTAAGGCTTATTTCCCATTGCTGCTACTAAGTAGGTAATGATAGAAACAGCACAATTGAGCAACAGCACCCAGATCAGAGAGAAAGACAGAGTGAAAGAGAAAATTAAAGGATCAGAGAGGCTCCTTAAGACTGTATCCAATCCAGGGCAATCACCTGAATAAAAACTTTGAATTTCACTCAAGTACAATGCCGGTAAATTGCATCATGGAGATAAAATATATAGACTTTTAACAATTATTCTGTTTTCATACAGATGATTGTCCGTAACACCTCAGGATTGAGAGTGTTTGGGTTCATGTAAGGTATAAAATCATCAGATGACCAAAAGTGGTGTATGGATTTGTAGTAAAGTCAAGAAGTCATGTCATCTAAAGATTATGTGCCAGCGGTCTTTCCCCATGCTAACCTTTAACCTAATTTAGGACGAAAGTGAGGGAGGAGGGATGCCTTAGTTCCTATACAGCAAAGGGTGTTTGCCTATGAAGGGAAATAAAATTTCTCTTCCCATTTGATTATCTTCCCTCTGTCGGGCTAGGCATTATCACATAGGCGGCGGGGAACAGAAAATTCTTCACTCTTGAATGGGTTCCATCTCTCAGATCTCAAAAGATCTCCAAGAGTCTCCAGAACAGGAGTGGCCAGAGCCTTGTTCGGATTACTTCTGTCTCTCACCCTTGGCTGTCCATTCCATCCCCCACCAGGTGTCCAGCACTGGATCAGTGTGAGAACAGGACACAGATGCGGGGGCAGAAAGGGATTCAATTCACCATGGCTTTCACCCTTCTCAAAGTCTTCAGGGTCTGTATACGACTGGATTCCTATCAATGTGAAAACGGGTGGGTTTGTCTCATTATTCTACCCCACATTTTACTTTCTTTGTCCTGGTAGAAAACAAAATCACCATCTATCTCCACCTCAAACAATCTTAAGTTTGGCAAAAATAAAGAAGGATGGAGTCTTCTCCGCATGAAGGGTCTAGAGGACTCTGAGCACCTAGTAGGTGCTCAATAAATACCAGCCAATGGGCAGGGCTCATTTGCTCTGACAGCTGGCCAGAGGCGCAAACTGCTTTGGGAAACCTGATGAAGAGACCCGCCTTTCTGCCAGAGCCATCTCGCTCTTTCATCACTGCACTCAAAGATATTACTGATGTTGGTCCTCTGGTTTTGCTGCTTTTTTCCTCTGACTGGACTAACTGAGTCTACTCTGCTCACTAGCTGCCACTTCAGAATCCTGTCACGCAGCGGAAGGCCAAAGGACATTTTCCCCTAAGTCCTTTTAACTTCCTGGCATTCCGTTTTTCAACCCCACATTAAAGGTGCTAATGTTTCATCCTAGTCCTACCAGCCAATGGGTGGCCTCAAGTCAGACTAGGCAGGGCTTCTATCGGCTCTTTCCCTGTTGGGCACAGGGAGAAGGAACCCAGAAAAAATGTTTCCTCAAGCTCATTTTGTAATTTTCCTTTGGATGCTATCACTAAAGTTATGAGATCATTTATTAAGAAATAGACACATTCTAAACTAACATACAACAGCTGTCAACCTAGGGCCACTGTTGGCCAGCAAGACCTATTTCTTGCGAGTTCTTGAAAAAATTTCTTTTTTCTTTCTGCTTGCCTTTTTCCCCCCTCTGCTCTCGCCCAACGCCCAATCATCTTATAATCCATTAAAGCTGGTATACCGATTCTGTCTCTTTTCCAAGACAAGAGCTGCCAACTTGAAAAACAAAAATGAACCTCCCCTAATTTTGGCATGTTTCTCCAAGCCTCAACTAACCCCAGGCAGACACTGGTGGAGGTGCGCCCAGTGGAAGCCTGAGGTTAGAGCTGTAATTTTTACCTGCTTTAGCGAACACTCTCCTGGTATGTTCTTGAATTCTCATCCTTGGTATATTGCAGGCCCAGGCATTAGCAAACCCAGCAGGTTGGTATTCTCTGCAGTTTGGCAGAGCAAGTCATCTGTCCTGAGAAGCTGAGATGTGAGATGCTTCTGCTCCCATAAGGATCTCTCTCTGTCTCTCTGACTTACCCTGTTCCCGGTGGTAAAGTATTTTCTGCAAACATGAAATTAGTTTATATTTTAAGGGCTTTGGAATGACTAATTTTGACTAAGTTAAACAGGGCAGAGTAGTGACTCCCAAGTGACTCGATCTGTGATTCTTAGGAAGAGTTTAATGGACATTTTATTTTTGTTCAGGGTGACCTCACTAATCGTTGTGAAAAATGCCCTTTCTTTGTTGTTTTTTTTTTTTTTTCCTTAAAACAAAATAACCACAATTTTCTAGACATTTTCTAGGGAAGAAAACTCTAATTGCATTTTGCTTATCTTTAAGGCCACCATTCAGGAATTTTTTTTTTTTTTAAAACCTCTACTTTAAAATTAAAAGTGTAGGTGAAGGTGATTATATCTTTCCAAAGTCAGTAAAACAAATGTGTTGCATAAGCCATTTCAATTCAATTAAGAGAAACAGGTCAGATGCTAAAATATTAGTAAAATCAATTATGAGTAATAGGTTTCCTGTTAACATGTATCACGACAACCGTCTCTCTCATAATTTTTGAATAAATTTACATTTGTTTCATATTCTCTGCGTGACTGTAATGTATGTGTGTGTGTCACTGACCATAGAACCTTTTCTGTTCCCTTTTCTTTGTTACATAGGCTCTGGTTTGGACTCGGACTAACCCTAATTGAGAGGAGGCTTCTCCAAGAGGAGAGAAAGTCAGCTGGTTAGTTGGAAGGAGCTACGGAGCTAGGCAGATTTCACTTTGAATCTTGTCCTGTCACTGGGCAGCTGGGCGAGGAGCTTCATCCCTCTGAGCCTCGGTTTCCTCGTCTGTACACGAGGGTCACAGTACCACCCCCACAGGGTTGTGTGTGATTTAAGTATGAGAACCCCTGCAGTCCTCCTGCCCGATTGCCAGGCTTGTGGTGTTCAATGTCTCCTTCTGATCTCCTCGGCAAGTCCTAAAAATTACTAATATCTAAGGGAGGATAATAATCGTAACATTTCAGATTTGATATCTCGGTTTTGTGTTAGGATTAGGGTCACCAAAGTCCCCTGAAAAAGGGGTGTCACCCTTGATCCTTGCTGTTTATTAAAGGGGGACCCTCAGATTCTCATGTAAATAGCTCATGAGAAGGCAAAACCATGGGACAATAAATTTGCTGCCGTGCCCTTTTTTTTTTTTTTTTTTTTTAAGATTTTATTTATTTATTTGTCAGAGAGAGAGCGCGCGCACACAAGCAGGGGGAACAGCAGGCAGAGGGAGAAGCAGGCTCCCCGCCGAGCAGGGAGCCCGATGCGGGGCTCGATCCCAGGACCCTGGGATCATGACCTGAGCTGAAGGCAGACGCTTCACGACTGAGCCACCCAGGCGCCCCCCACATCTTTTTTTTTTTAAGATTTTATTTATTTATTTGAGAGAGAAAGAGACCGCGAGAGAGGGAACACAAGCAGGGGGCGTGGGAGAGGCAGAAGCAGGCTCCCCGCCGAGCAGGGACCCTGTTGTGGGGCTCGATCCCAGGACCCTGGGACCACGACCTGAGCCGAAGGCAGTCGCTCAACCAACTGAGCCACCCAGGCGCCCTGCCGTGCCCTTCTTAAGCCTGTCCTTCAGACCAAACAGGTGACATCTGATATGGGGAAATTCCATGGGGGAAAAAAAGAATACAACATTGAATCCGTACTATAATTACAAAAAATATAAAAGTGACATATATATGGATAAAAGATGAGAAAGAAAAACTGGAAAACCTTCTTTGGTAGATTAGTGAGAAAAATGGGTATATCGTTCTCTTCTATAATATCCTTTCTCGTTCTTAAAATGAGGTTAGACGTTTAGGTGGAAAATAGGGAATTTTATGGGGATTCATCCATTTAGGTTGATAGGCTATCTAGTCAAGAGGTAAATATCTATGGAATTAGAACTTAAATATAATTTGGCTTAATGGAATGTTTCTCTTCCAACAGCACAGAGGAAACACAAAGGTTGACTGAGTTGAGGAAGAGGAAGGAAGGACAATTTTGGAGGATGGGCACCGGTTGAGGGGAGCAGACTTGGAGAGAGTGGGCTCCACATAGGCGCTCAAGGATGTGGAGAATAAACAGAAATGAGGAAGTTGTAGAGGCAAGGCAAGTAATGTAGGGAGGAGCATTAAGGGGTTGATTCCTTTGCTCTCTGTGTGTGTGTGTGTTGTGGTGTGTTTAGTTTTGAAGAAAAGAGGCATCCGTAAGGCACACTAATGGGCTCAAAATCTCTTAAGAACGTCCCAAGAAAAGTATTCAAGAGTTCAGAAGATCGTTCACTGACACTCTGGTTTATAAAGACATCGCCTCTGCCTTTGGTTGTATGAGCCTTGAAGTGGCGGGGCGGGGGGGTGGGGGGAGAGCAGCAGGGCACAGTAGGAAGGACAAGGACACTGGGGTGTGACAGAATGAGGTTCAAGCCCACCTCTGTGGCTCACTAGCTATGTGGGTTGGGCAAGTTGCTTAACATCTAAAACTTGGTTTCCTCAGTTAACACTCACAGTTATACTTCATAGTCATGTTATCATGAGGTTTAAATGAAATTATACGCACATGTACACATAACTACATACATATAAAATGACTGGACCATAGGAAGCTCTCAAATAATATACCTATTCTTGCTACAAGGAGCAGAAGAGATAAGAACTCCCATCCTAACATAATAAGAAAATTAATAAAGTTCAGGTTGTGGCTCCATCTAGGTTTATATGTACAAGGAGGGACCAGAACAGCCTTCTCAGAGAGCCATGGGTTTAACAGCTGCCAGTGAAAACAGCACTACCCCACAGGCCCCCACTCCGCTTCTGAGGATGTGGTGGTGGGTTAGCTGCCATTACCCACAGTCGAAAATCCTACTGCTCTCTCGTGTTTCTTCATCTCAGGGCTGGAGCACTTGGCTGAGCTGATGGCTCTGATACTTGTACTTTGAATCCCATAATACCCCACACTTGGGGTCAGGGGATACAGATAAAGGGGCAGAGGGCAGCTTCTGTTCTCTACCGAGCCCTTGGAGAGACTGTTTCTAGGTCCTGAAGGTGTGCCTATCTCATCTGGGAAGCTGGTAACAGAAAAGATCAACACCTCAGCCAGTATCTCTAACCCGCACCATGTATAACATGAGAAAGGGAGGGAAGATTCCCTCCCAGCGTCTCATGAGATGGGGCTCCAAGCACTTACCAGGAGCAGGCAGGTAATTCTGTACCTGGGGCTCCATTGGCAGCCGGGAAGGAGAAGGCTAATAATGGGATTTGAGTTTACCCAGCAAATCCCACGACGGACAATGCCTGGTAGGCAGAGGAGAATGGAAGAATGTGAGCGCCTGGTAGCCAGGGTCTGGGGAGGCTACTCTCCCCTAATCCAGCTAGCTCATAAGGAAACTGTTTATGTTTTCTGTTTGCCAAAAAAAACCTTTGCACATTGCTGGAACCTGTTTGTCCTGAACTCCTAACAATAAACACATGGCAACCAGTTCTCCAGATGACAAGTCCTTTTGTTAATGAGCAAGGAATGACTGATGAGGCCCGGCTGCTGGGAAAACCCTTAGCTGCCTGGACTCTTGGGGACCGAGGTTGAGGGGGGCTGCTTTGGAAAGAGGTCTCGTTTCCTCACTCCATCCTGCTCCTTCACACCCTTGGTAACCCATGAGTGCTGTTATGGATCTGTCTCATTTGGGTGAGCTGCATTCATTTCCTCCAAAAAGTGGCACTGCTCTGGAGGGGAAAGCAAAGGCATCTCCCTAAGACTCATAAAACTCAATATAAAGAGTATTAAGAAACATACAGTTTGGTAAATAGATACCCACTCACATACCCCAAAACACTTTACATCCTGTTTGATGTATGCATGCATACAGACACCAATACGTACTTGTGCTTTGGGTGTCAACAAGAGCAAGGTAAGTTCGAGAACATGTGAATTGATAGTGCGGACCAAGCCCCATAAGGGCGTGGGCTTCTCCAGGCTGGTGTGATGACATGTCGTCAGCGTGGAGGACACTACTGCCAGCATACACACCCGCTCTCTCACCGCGTTGTCGTTTCATATCTGTCTCCCACACTTGCCGGGCACCCTCCCAGGTGCATGAGGATTGTCACTGGTTGGCAAGGATTGAGAAATTCTGACTTCTGGTTTGTTGTTTTCCTGGTATCTGCTGTTAACTAAAAGTTAGGAAATATCCCTTGTAGTCCTTAGAAAGGTTCAGAAAGAAATCAAGAGCCTGGAAGAGCCCCAAAGGCGTGTTCAGGGGAAGTCTCAAGGAATTCCAGTGGTCACAGAGCTGAAGAGATTCTAATCTTGGAACCAAAACAGACCCCAAATATGTCAGAACCTCGTTCCAGGAAACGAGCTTGGAAAAGGAAGCTTGTCAGGTAAAAACAAACTGATTTTCCCTGAATAATCTCGCACTTTGCACAAATAAGAATGACCACACCTCCGTTCTATGGCTGGCCCAACTAGCTCAAAGGTTTGCTAAGTCAGTGGCAAGGCCGTAGGAAACCCCCTTGTTTCTGGCCCAGGGTCACACACAACTCTGGAGCAGTTCCCCAAGAAAATAACTTGGAAGAAGATGGGGTGGAAAGACTCTCCCTGTGACAGATAGGCTTCATATAAAAAGATTGCATTTTGGGGATGACTTCCACAGTATAAAAATGCTTCAAAACAAAACCAAAAACAAAACCACCAGCAGCCCCATGATTTTTCCTTTCTAGCTTAGTGTTAGTTATCAAAGGCAAGGTTTATATATATTCTCTGCCGGCGAGCCCACTGGGACAGGGACTGTCTTTGTTGGGCTCAGTGTTACAGTCTCAGAAGCCACCACCGTGCTTGGCACATGACAGTTGCCCTTTTTATGGTTCATATTTGTTGAATAAATAGATAAGTCATGCAGGGTGGGGGACCCAGTTGGTCCTCCATAAGTGCTTGTCCACTAATTGAAACAAAAAGATTATACCCGGCGCCAGAGAAATTTGGGGCCTCTATTATTACAAAAGGTGAACTTTGTACTGAGTCTTGAAGGGCAGCAAGATCTGAGGTAACAACTCAGCAAGAGGCAGAAATGTGAGTGAGAAGCTGGCTCAGTGGGCATCTTGTCCATAGGTTCCCTCAGAGAGATTATAGGTGGAGCTGTCATGGGCCAATTTCAATGCCTGTTACAGTTTTATAACACAGTGGATGATGAGCTGTATTAATCAGGAAGAAAGAATAAAGCAAAAATAATATGTATACCTATACTCAGGAAAACCTCTAACAGTGAGCTTCATTAAGTCCAGTCTTTATTAAGTCTGCAAAACTGGTGATGGGGTAAATATACCCCCCTCCCCCCGGAGGGCAGAAAGCCTGGCCTCCTCTGGTCCTTGACAACAGGTGCTAAGCCCAAGTTGGAGCAGGGCTGTTTCAGGGGTAGGGTCCCTCTGTGTTAGGGACCAGGATGGCACTGTGTGCATGGGGGAGACAGGGAGGCAGCTGAGATTGACAGATGCTTAAAAAGGGTGTTGTGCTCTTGAGAGTGATAATGGGAAGTCAAACTCTGGACTCTGGTTCTTAAAACTATGAAGTCACAGAGAAGTGACTGGAGCTTATAGTTGAGGACAATTTTGAATGATTATATAGGGACAGGACCATTGTAGGACACAGATAAGCTATTCAACACTCTTCTAACTATTACCATGTATTTTTCTTTTCTTAACCAGTAACACTTAGCTTGGCTGGTTTTCCCCTCTTGTGTTCCTGAGGTGTTGGCAGAGGTAACTAGGGACTCTAGGAATCTGATGGCAACACTGTGCTCGGAAACAGCAATGGAACAATGCTTGGGTAGCAGGAGTCGAGCCTCTCTCAACTTTGACCAAAGCTAGGAGACTACCACCTCTGCTACATTCCTCCCCTTGCTGCCCTCACCAACCTACAAAGTCCCTCACAAACACATGGAGTACACACTGACACAGAGCCCTTACACACACACACACACACACACACACACACACCTTGAAACCTGTCCTTTTGTGTGCATTCCAGGTACCTGGCATTTAGTGGTGCCCAATAAATCTGTCAAATGTTGAATGCCTGGATTAAAATATTAGGAAGCAAGGTATCTAGTCCATGCTGTATTTGCTCCTACCAAGCCTCAACTCACCATAAAATTAGGCGGACACAACTTTTTTCCACATATTGATTCTCCATAAAGGAACTCTGTGAGAGTCAGAATGCATAGATAGTATGTTCTTTACACTTTGGTGACAAAGGTAAAGATAATTTACTTTCTCATTTCAAGATAGCAGATAGTTTTGTTCCCTGCAAGTTTTTTTTTTTTTTTTTTAAGTAAACTCTATGCCCAACATGGGGCTCGAATTCATGACCCTAAGATCAGGAGTCACATGCTCTACCAACTGAGTCAGCCAGGTTCCTGTCCTCTGAGTCTTACCTTTTAAAGACACTCTCTTCCTCAACCCCCATAATTACTCTCCAAATGTTGCTTCCCCAAACGGACAATTCTTTGGAATTTTTCTTGTCTTGCCATTTCCCCAAACCTTGCTAATCTGCGGGATTTGAAGCTCGTGCAATTATATATAGATATAGATATAGATATAGATATACCTATATATATCTGTCCCAACACCTCCTGCTGACACATGCCCAAAGGTGCTCAGCTTAAAAAGGGAGTGATCTTCAAAAACATAAACTAGGTGTTCCCTGTTCAAATGAAAACTTGACAGGTATTCTCACAGGGAATACTGGAACCTTTCCCTCAGCAACTGTACGGTTAAAACTTGTTCTTGGCAAACGAGTTTACACTGATGTATCCTACATGGATTGTCCCTTCTTGTGGTTCACTAAACTCTAATTGCAATCATGTTGGACATAAGCCGCTTACCGTAATGTTTCATAATGAAAAGTGCACTCTCCAGAATTCAATACCCAGTAATGGCTTCTTTGATTTAGAGCCTGATTATGGTAATAAAACCACTACACAAATGGACACATCTTCTTCAGTAGCTCGTCTTTCTTTGGAGACAAAGGCAAGTTCTGATTCCTCTGACTGTTGAGGATCAAATGTAGTTTCAGACACTGTCAGCAATCATTCCAGCTTCCTTTGATCCACTGTGGCATAAAATATCTTGGGGCTACAGATATGGCCACCCATCTTCACCGATGATGTGTCATGATGATTCCTTTTGGGTACATACATCATCAGCGGGATTGAGGGGTATTTGGTTTTGCTTTGTTTGCTAAAATATTTGAATTTTATTGCAGAAGTATATCGTAACCCATAAGGAAACCGAGAAACTCACTCAGAACCCTCGAACCTTAAACACACTAACTGCTTTCCTTCTTCCTCGCTCTCATAGCCTTGACATCTGTTGGCATACAAGTTGTCTCGCCCCCATGCTTCTCTGTATCATTACTTCATCAGAATGAATCATGATGGATTGTAGTGCAAGCATCAACCATTCTGACCACTTCACTTTACTTCCTGGCCCAGGAGCTGGCAGGACAACCCAACTGCCCAAGATTTTAGGGCTCTATGAGTTTTAAGGTATAGGACCAGAGAGACATTGCCTGAGACACTTTCCGAAGAACATGCACAGCTTTGCCTGAGTTTTCGGGCCTGTAGGCATAGGAAGCCATTGTCCACATGAGGCTGGTCCTGATCCTCTCTGTTTCATTTATCCAAAGCGGCTTCTATTTCAGAGCATTCCATCCACCTTCTTGGAGGCCTTCCCCAACCACTCCTGCCCAGAGGACTCTTCTCTGCCTTCCTTTCAACTCCAGGAGGTCCCATAGTCAGCATCTCTCAGCATCTTCCTTTGTTGCAAGACTGTCCATGTTTCATCCCCCTGACCACACTCCACTGTTCCTGGAATGAGGACTCTGCCTGAGCCTTCCCAGGAGTCCCCAGGGTATCTGAGTCACAGGAAGGGCTAAGGCACATTTCTACAATGATCTAAGTCACATCGTTGATTGAGATAACTGTCCATTGGAAAATTAAGTAAGTGAAAATAATGTACAAGATGTGAAAGAGAAAAAGACAATGAAGGCATCAGTTCAAATGAGGGCAGGGACCCAGTCTCACCCGTATACATGTTACTTAACCTCTTGGTGTGTCCGTTTCCTCAGCCAAAAAGTCAAAATAATAACAGTACCTGCTTCATAGGCTGTCATGAGGATTTAATGAGCTCATATTTGCAAAATGCTTAGAACAGTGCCAGGCATGCAGCAAAGGCCACAGAGGCATTTGTTAAATGAAAATAAAAGTGAAATAACATCACAGGGCCAAAATCTACCACAGTGCCTGCCACAGGGTAGCTGCTCAGTCAAGGCGCAACTCAACCACCCTCTTTGTTTTGTGACGCTTGAACCAGCCGGGCCTGGGAGCGGGGCGGCCGCCGGGATGGATGGGCTGCTTGGTGACAGTGCTTTCCAGGAGGTGAAGCCCTTGGGCACACGGCAAGCTCGGTGCTCTGGTTCAAGGGCCTTGGAAGGTACCAGGTTCTGCCACCAACTCGGTTCAGCTGGCACACTCCCAGGGCCGGGACGTGTGGCTTTTCGGGTTAGCCAGAGGGGGAGCACTTGCCGGGCACCCTGGCGCCCACAGGCGGTGGCTGTGGCGGGGAAGGGGACAGCCCGGAGCTCCGCCCCCCGCCTCGCCTCGCCGCACGGAGCCGGCACGGAAAGTTACTGCGTGCTAACGTGGCAGGAACGATGGAAAGCCCAGGGCTGCCAAGTGCTGAAATCCTGGGCCGTGTTTCTTATGCTCACAGGCACGGCTCTTCTGAGAAATCTAGTCTATACACGTCCCCTGCACATAACTGTATTCTTTCAGCAGTTACTATATTTTGGGGCAGAGGGAGGAGAGGGAGGAGAAAAAAGTTGGAGGGATTGGCAGGAAGATCCCACGTATGATTTTTTTTTTTTTGATGCATATATATTCTCACCCACTGTATTGCGGTCCATCGAACTTTCATCTCACAGATTAAAAAAAAAACAACCGAACTCTTCATCAAGTTCAACTCACCAGAGGCTTCCGTGTGTCTAGTTGCTCATTCATTTTTAGCAAACATTTCCTAAGCACCAATTATCTGTCAGTTACCCAAGTGGGCCCTGGGAACCCTGAAGTCCAGGGTGGAGACAGGCAGTCAATACCACATGAAGGGCTATCAGCGTGGCCTGCAACAGAGGGCTGCCCCGCAGAGAACTGATTTCTGCCAGGTAGGAGAGCAGCCCTCGTGGGCTTGCCGGGGAGTCTTGTTAGTGCAGAGCTTTGAAGAACGACTCCAGCGAGGAGGTCACCAGGTGAACGAGTGGCCTAATTAGGCTGTGATGTACATTTATCATCTTTGTCCCACACCTGCTTTTTCAAGTGAGGCTTTAAAAATACAGAAACAGATTGTGGGCTGGGGAATCATGTTGTGTCAACAGTACATTCCCTGATCAGGATCACTGTACTGGGGTCATGGAGGAGAAAGACCACATTCGTAGGAAATCCACCCTGAAAAGAGGTAAAGAGACACATTTTCTTTATCTCTCACACATCCATATACACATATGTACACACGTTTGTCTCTATGTGTACACATATGAGAATGATAAAGGGCATATGGGAGTTACTTGTGCTATGCTTGCAAATTTCTGTAAGTTTGAAATTACACCAACATACATTAACACACAATTTTAAAGTACAAAAAATACTAAGTAAGTTTTAAAATTACCAAAAGGACAACGCCTCTTCTTGTCATTATTCGGAAAAGGATCAGCAATAATCAGAACATAATTTGGTCAAGTGGCTGCAGCTACTCACCAAGGCCCTGGGAACTCTAAGGAGTCATTTCCCCACTTTTTTTCCTGAAGCCTTGAGATGTGTAGGGTGACAGGGTCAGGACAGTAGTGAAGCCCATAACAGGTGCAGTCTGTACACGCCCTAGGAGGGGAGGGGCTGACAGATGCTGCTTGGCTCTCTGCGGGAAGGACTCTCCCCCACCTCCCCAAGAACCCAGAAGAAGTGGTGTCCCCAGGAGTGGGCAGTCAGCTTAGTAAGGATTTGGGATCTATCAGACAATTCTGTTGTATTTGCTGATCATGCATTTTAAAAACCAGAAAGCAGAATTTAGTAATAAGATTAGCAGCAGCTAACATGGATCGGGTATGTACTATATTCTTTGCTAACTATGAGACATGGATATCTCATTGATTCCTCATCACATTTTTGTGAGGTGCAAACTATTAATATTCTCATTTTACAGATGGAGGGACTAAGGCCCAGCTAGTCAATGGTGGAATTGGATATAAGTGCAGGTTGGCTGGCCTCCCTGCCCGGGCTCTTGCTCACAATATTACACTTCTGTAGGCTCTGGTTACTACTGTACGTGCATAGGGACTATGAATTTCAAAGGACATGGAACAGGGAGGAAAGCAGGATGTTTAGCTGGGGTGGTGAGACTGCAGTGATGTTTACTTTTATTTTGATCTTCAGTGTTATTTGTGTAATAAATAATTTAAAAATTAAAAAAAAAAAATCCACCCTATTGATTGATAATTCCTGACCCAGCTAACGAAGGTTCGGATACGTGTGCCTGACATAGAATCTTTGCCACTAAATAAATGACAGCTTCTCCATCCCTTGGTTTCTGTATCTGAAATATGAGATAATGTTTGCTAACATTTCCCCGCTAAATACTTGCTCTATGGTTGATATTCTGTGTATGGTGTATGTAGGACATGGAGGGTGTGGAGACTAGGGGGTGGGAAAAGGTGGGGAGGAGTAGGATGGGTGAGGGTTAAAAAGCTCTTTATAAAAAGGGCAGTTACTCACTGGTGGAATCAAACATTATGCATGAGGCTGGGCTGGGCTTTCTACTCACAGGGTACTGTCCAACATGGGGAGGAAACGTCAGATCTGAATTAGACACCCCCTCCCCTTGTCTTCCTGCCTTTTTCCCTCCTCCTTCTTTCCCTTCCTTCTTCTTTTCTGGGCCAGAGGAAGTGGTGTTTTGTCATATTCATACATTTTCTCAGATAGAGAAGACTGGGACTCAAGACCAGAGAGCATGTGAGTAGCTTGAAGGCCTGAACACACCTCTTTTTGCATCCAGGAACTCAACCCCCTGACATCATTGAACCCTTTTGCCACATTTCTATTGGCTGCTTATACACAGACGATTGATTATTTCACCGGAAATGCATCCACAAAAGGTTAAAAAAAAAAATTGGAGTAACCAAAGGGACATGCTACTCTGGCTAGAAACTATGTTGGTTGGTTTGTATTCTCTCCCCGGTCACCTTTCAGACAATCTGGATAGAAAGCAGAGGTTTCATTTCTGTGCATCATCCCTCTAGGTTCAAAGATGCTTTTGAGAGAGCCAAGGGAATGATGATTTAATGCTGTCAAGTGCTTTGAGATCTCAGACAAAGAAGCTCTGTAAATACCGAGAATTACTGGGCATTATCGGCCCCAGTATCGGTCCCCTCAGTATTATAAGGGCTTTGGAAAAATTAATGAAGAAATAGGTCCTGGCATACTGGTAGCAGCAATTGCTTCTGGAAAGATTAAGAGACTTTCTACATTGGGGAATGTAAGACTCTGTGAAAACTTTTTTTTTTTTTTTTGCAAATGAAAATCACCAAAGATGAAAACCCACTGCAGTATGAAAAAGAAAGAATTAAAGCCTTTAAAAAAAATCAATCTCCAGTGGGAGAGGGCAAGCCATTGTGTGGCCACCTATACCTGCACAGGAGATGACAAGAGAGAGACGTTCAGAGAGATAGACGGGGCTTCAGAAAAAAAACCTATGCAAAAGGCTTTTGCTCATATGTTTATATTTGCTACAAAAATAAATCCTTTTTTTAAATTAAAAAAAAAACAACCCTATGCATTCTGTGTTGGTGAGGGTGTAATCACATACATTCCTGGTGGACACGTAAACTGGTAAATTCTCTGTGGAGGCCCATTTTGCAATATCCAATGACATGACAAATAGACCTTCCCATTGTCCTAACACGTCCACATCGAGGAGTTTATCCTGCACATCGATCTGCATATATGCGGACTGGTATATGTTGGAGGATATTCACTGTAGCACTGTTTGTGTTAGTGAAGTCTGAAAACAACTCAGAACGGGTGAGGAGGGGATTTTATGTATCCATAAAATGGAATATCACACTATTGTTAAAAAGACTAAGGCAGCTCTGCAAGCCCTCATATGGAATTAGCTCTAAAGAAGTAGTGGGAATCGAAAAAAATCAATGTGCAGAACAGAGTGTGTATGTCTGTGTGTATGGATGGGTAGATGCCACTACTATCCTTTTTTTTAAAACAAGATTTATTTATTTATTTATTCATTCATTCATTCATTCATTCATTCAATCATTTATGAGAGAGAGAGAGAGAGTGAGTGGAGGGAGGGGCAGAGGCAGAGGGAGAGAGAATCCCCAAGCAGACTCCCCACTGAGTGCGGAGCCCGACGCGGGGCTCGATCCCACGACCCTGAGATCATGACCTGAGCCAAAATCAAGAGTCAGACACTCAACCAACTAAGCCACCCAGGCACCCCTACTTGATATTCTTCTGAATACTGTATCACGTACCCATGTGACCTATTCAAAAATAAATAAATAATACTAATGTGTGTGAAGCCATTGATGAAGTGACAAAGCAAAACTATGAACTTTGTACCATCTTCTGGGGGTGGAGCTGGATGAGGGGTGTCTTCAGAGCTCTCCTATGTCCGACTTCCCCAGTCACCTACAGCTCAATTCAGGGTGAGTCAGCTTGGTACCTGGGGCCTAACTCTCCCCATAGCAGGAAATCCCTGATCTGCGGCAGATCTATCAGACATAGATCAGAGTAAGCAGGAACCTTTCCTGTAGGACTGACACAGAAAATGATCCCTAAGGATTAGGGCTCTGCCAACCATATTTGCTACAATTCTGACCAGCGGTAATTTTGTAATTGTTTTGTGTATGTGTGTGTTTGTTGTTGTTGTTGTTGTTTGCAAGGAACAAAACCTCACTAAGCTAGGGGATGTTTATCGTAAGGATACTTGTGGAGTAATAAGAATAGCACAGTTCTCATGGGAATCCAGTAAGAAGAATAAAACAACAACGTCAGAATAACAATGATGGAGCACTTCGGTGCCAGCTCTGTGCTGAGTGCTGTGTGGCAGCAAGGGACCCCTCTCTCTCTCAGAGATGCTGCTTCTCTCTGTGTGCTTGCTTCTTTGTTCTGCTGGCTTATTCACTACCTACTGGACTCGCTTGCTGCTTTTGCTCCCTTACTACACCAGCTTCCACAGGGTCCTTTGAGGTGTTCTACTCAAGGTCCCCTCTGCTTCTCATCTGCCTCCTAACTCCTTCCTCCTCTTCAGACCTACTGTTCAAATTCCCATGAGACAGAACTTGAGAGGTCCTCCTTCCACTGGAGGATGGACACTTCTTGACCTATGGTTGCCTCTCCCAGCTCACGTTCCCATGTGTGTTGACTCATCTGTGGTGAGGGCCACCAGGCCTCCTGGGGTTAGTCCTGTTCTTCACTCATCAATTTCCTTTCCGAAGAACTGACCTTAAGCCAACCAGTGGGGTACTGGGAATCCAGTGCCGACAGAGCAATGCCCTTGCTCTCAATGGACTTGCCTTCTACCTCCTTTACCCGCAGTGATGGGTGCGGCAGACATTCTGGCCTGTCTGGTTTGGAGACAATGACCCATGACTGACCACTCAGCTCTTGCCTCAGTCCCCAAGTCACCGCCTCCTGTTCTCAGCACTCATGTCCTTCCCTGGCTATCCATCCACCTCCAGAAACTGGGGGTGTGCCTTGCCCCAGTGTACTATGGAGTCCACGGTGACCAAACAGATAGCCTTAACAGCTGGGTTGGAGAGTGATGGGAGGGAGATTTGGTGGGCACTACTCAGAGGCCCCGTGGGTCAGCTGCCGTGGGCAGTAAGTCCCAGCCACAAATAACGAGCTTGCTAACTATGGTGCCATAATTTGTCAGCAAATACCCAAGCTTTTATCCTCTTTTCTTTCTTTCTTCCCTTTTGTCAAAGCTAAACTGCTTGAAAGGATTGCATGCCTTGTCAAAGGTGTCAGGGGCCTGAACCAATCTTTTCTAGGCTTATCTTCTACATTCTTCAAACTCCTAGTGATCCTTCAAAACTTAGCTCCAGGCACTTCTCTCCTTGGTGAATCCTTCCCTAAATTCTCAGAGGTAAACATGCCCTCACTTGGGCTACTCTTGTACTTGATATGCAATTTTGTTGTTGCCCTTATCATGCCGTACTGCAAATATTTATTTAGATGTATGTTTCCTTTACTGGAGTATAAACTCATAGAGGGCAGGGACCAGGTCTTGATAATTTATTCATTTACTTTTAATTTTAAAAAGATTTATTTATTTTAGAGAGAGAGAGAGAGAGAGCAGGAGCACGAGGGGCAGAGCGAGAGGTAGAGAAAGAATCTCAGGCATAATCTGTGATGAGTGCGGAGCCCGACTCAGGGCTGGATCTCACAACCTTGAGATCATGACCTGCGCCAAAACCGAGTCAGACGCTTAACCGACGGTGCCACCCAGGCGCCCCTCATTTATTTTTAATCCAAACAAATTATTTTAGAATAATTTCAGATTTATAGAAAAGTTGCAAAAAAGTAGAGTTCTTATGGTTTCCCCTATTGTTAACATCCTGCTTCTCTGTAGTATGTTTGTTACAACCAAGGAATTAACACTGGTATGTTCACTCTTAACTAAATTTCATAGTTCATTCAGACTTCACTCGTTTTTCCTTCATGTCTTTTTCCTATCCCCAGGATGCATTCAGGTACCACATTACATTTAGTCATCATGTCTTCCTTAGCCTCCTCTGGTCTGTGACAGTTTCTTGAACTGTCCTTGTTGTTGATGACTTTGACTGTTCTGAGCCATACTGATCAGGTATATTGTAGCATATCCCACGTTTTGGGTTTATCTGATGTTTTTTTCCTCATGGCTAGACTGGGGATTGTTTATTTTTAAACACCAGGCCTGAGCTGACTACCTAGCATGTACCGCCTAGTGGAGACCAGGTTACTGAGCTGAATTGAATTCAAGTGCTTCTTTGGCACCTCCTATATAAACAGAACCCTGACTGATGCTTCAGGAGAGATGAAGCATGGAACTCAAGTCCTATAAAGATCTTGCACATTCGCTGAATAATAAAAGACAGCATGCAACCAAGTGTTAAGTAAGGGGAACAGAGAGGATGACCCTATGGCAGCTCAGGAGACAGACTAAGGAGCATGAGTGGGTGCACTCAGCAATGTGAAAGAAGGGACTGGAAAAAGGGAGGATTTAGAGAGGGTTTTTTCACTTCTCAAGCCCACCAAGGTCCTTCTTGCCTTAGGGTCTGCTCACATGCTGAGCCCGAAGTCTGGGAGGCATGTCCAACCCCTCTTACCCCCATGGCTGGCATTTTCTCATTGTTTAGGTGTAGGGCTAAATGAGCACTCCGCAGAGGACATTATCCAAAAACAGGCTCCACTTGCCTCTCTCTCCAGAGGATTGTCTGTTTTCTTTACAGCTTTTCTCAATGTTTATAATGATTGATTGTTTCTTTATCGTCGGTCTCCCTCCCTGGAGTCTAAGCATCTTGAGGACAAGTACTGAATTTTTATTTACTCTGGCAGAACACATTACCTGGTGGCACAAAGTGATACTCAAATTATCTTGTTGAATGAATAAAAGAGTTGGTGTTGGATGAGCCCGACAAGACATGGGACAGTGACGAGAAGACACATGAGCAACTGCTGCAATGGAGCAAGAGTGGCCTGGGTAGGCAGGTGGGATGCTGCCAGGTCATAAGACTGATCACAGTGGTGTCAGGTGATCCCAAATGGGGTGGCATAATTTGGGCAAAAGCCAGCAATGTTCTAGCTATGGGCTGTCCAGTAGTTTTCCACCTTGGGAAGGGCAATAAGGGTTCACAGGACAAAGAATGGGGGATAAGGAATAATTAGGGCCAAAGGAAGGGTGGGGGCTGGAGAAATGCCTGCATAAATTGAGAATGTATCCCATGAATGATAACAACACAAGAGCTCCTGAGGGGCTGGGGAGGTACCCCGTTAACGTCTCTGGTGTTGGCACAAACCTGAGGGGGGAAAAAAGGACTCTGGATAAAATGGAAGATGAAGACTTGTGATTCTGCAATAGGATTTCGTACTAGAAAAGGACAGCCATCTTTGGAAGTGTGAGGAAATCTGGAACAATGCAACAGTGAGCTTCTGGGCTCAGAATGGAGAGGACCCCACAGAAATCTTTATTTTCCACCATCTCTCCCACATGGTCACAGAGGACAGAATCAATGTATATACTGCCTACCTCGAAAAGTATGTATTTTCCCATCCACATTCAATTTTAAAACACTGACCAAAAGTGGCAGTGTTTCATACAGATTCTGAGTGGAACAAGCCCGGGGGGGAAGGGCCTGGAAAACATATGGCAAAGAAACTCGGAGAGTCGAGAGTGGGATTCAAAAACAAAAAACATGGGACACGTCATCTTTGTGTACCCGTATAAATAATTATGACGGTTGAACTCTGCTTATTTTTCATCCAACCTAAGTAACAGCTTTGAAAAAGAAAGATAACAGTGACCTGTGTGTATGGGAGTCCAGAGGGACGGTCTGTGACAGAGCTCACTGGGTCCCCAGGAGTACCAAGAACACGGTCCAACTGATCTTCCTCTGACAAGGCCGGGGTGGGCAGAGGAAGGCGTAAACAATGATTGTTCTTCTATGTTGGACAGCCAGAACGTGAGATCAGGGAGCGAGTCTGTTATTCCAAAAATATAGCCTGGGAACCCCCAGAAGGTAAGTGGATGAGTTCTGTTTACTAACCTGTAACTCGAAAATTCCTTCTCTCCTCTGGACCCCCTTAGATCAGAGCTGTAAGGGACCATATTAGTATTAGCCTATGAACTCCCTTCATTTGAGAAGGAAGGAACCTGATGTCTAGAGGACAACGTAACTTGCCCAGAGTCACTCTGGTAGACAGCGCCTGAGCCACGATGAGACCTTTGAACCCAGGTTCCCTTTACAACTCTAAGCAGCCCATCTGAGGACTGACCACAAAATTGGCTGCAATTCTACATTTTGATCTTCACTTTCCATTTAGTTGAATGAACATATGAACACTGTTCACCATATTTTGCCCTCCTCATATTACTTTTGCAACGACCATGAGGTGGCCAGGGGAAAAAAAAACAAACCAAAGACCATGCGCATTCACGCTCATCATAATGAAATGCACACCAGGTATCTGACCTAGACTCCTACGTCCCTGCCAATCTCCAGCTCATATAAATTCATTTCCCTAACAGAAAACAGGCGTCAACGCTGTAGATGGAAAGTAATTTCCCTGCAAATATCACCAGAGAGGTTCCTAGCGCTACTTGACAGTTTTATTATGACTTTTGTTTCAAGCTGAGGTGAGGAAATCTACATTTGCCAGATAGCAAGGTGAAAAAAAAAAAAAAGTAGACCTTTAAACTTTGTGTTAGTTTTAACATCGGGGGGAAAGGCAAGAAACAAAGAATGAATGTGTGGCTGCAGGCTGAGTACGTCTAAGAGCATTTCACAGGATCCTGGCTTTTCTCCTTACCTCCCACCCACAGCTTTGCTGTCCTGAAACATCAGAGTGGGTTGGAGGGAGCTACTCTGCAGCACCTGAGCAGCTGGCTCCCAGGTGGGCAGCTGAGCGACTCGACAGGACTTGCATGTAAACACTGCTTATCAGCTCAGTCCTAGGGTAAGCCAACTGGGAGCAAGGTGACTTGTTTTATTCTTCTCTGGGTTTCATGGAAGATTGTTGTGCTTTTATAAGAACCCTATCATGTAAACATTTCACATTTAGATAAGAAAACTAGACAACATAAGGACAACCCTAAGTCTATTTCAGTAATAGCCCTTTATGTGTATTTCATTAATAGCCGTTTATATGACAGGGGCTACTTTAATTCATGTTTCATTAGCTATGTATTTTCTAAAGGGTCGTATAGCCTTGGATGTAGGATTGCCGGATAAAATATAGAATATCCGGTTAAATTTAAATTAAAAATAAACAATACCTCTTTAGCGTAAGTGTGCTCCAAATACTGCATGGGACATACTCTTATTCTTGTCAATTGACACGGGGTCCATTAACTAGCCAGTTTATTTATTATCCAGACAATTTTTTTCCCTGCCTCCTTCTTCTTTGACCTTTCAGTGGCTTAATTTTAGGAACCCCTAATAGAGGGTGAACAGAGAAATACAATTCAACCACACTGGGTGTCCTACTTACCATTAGCTGGGACACACCTTTGAGTAGGGGAGGAATTTGATATGCTGGGTTGAAACAGTGATTATCTGCATTTTCCCTATTACCATATAGACAGAACTAGCCACAGACTGATGTTTTCGAGTTTGGATCTTACAGACCAGTAAAATGTAAAAAGAAAAGAAAAAGAAATTGTGACATTGTGGGAAGGTCACTATATTGTTGCCAAGTTTAAATCTGATCAAATAAAAATGTTAAAAATACCACAACTGCCATCTTCAGTGATCATTAATTCATTAAGGAAAGTGACATTTGAATATCCCTAAAGTAGGAAGGACACTCTCTTAGAATGAAGAGCAATACTTCTTAAATAGTGTGGGCAGCCTTCCAACGTACAGCCCTGGGTTTTGTGAAAACACCACAATGTCGGGCTGGCCCTGGAACCTGAGAACACCCAGCCCAGGTTATGCCACAGTAACCCCTGTAAAAAGACAGCACCAGGGGCGCCTGGGTGGCTCAGTCATTAAGTGTCTGCCTTCAGCTCAGGTCATGGTCCCAGGGTCCTGGGATCCGGTCCCGCATCAGGCTCCCCGCTCAGCGGGAAGCCTGCTTCTCCCACTCCCACTCCCCCTCCCCCTGCTTGTGTTCCCTCTCTCGCTGTGTCTCTCCCTGTCAAATAAATAAACAAAATCTTAAAAAAAGACAGTACCAATATCGTCTACCCTCCAGGTTTGTGTTGCTAGGAAAGAACCACAGAGCACTTTCAAGTAAAGTTAAGGGAAGGTGAGCAGAGCCAGCTCGAATTGTGATGACTTTAAGTTACTCTCTAACTTAAATATTTTATTTCCGAGAAGCATATTATTTGTGTGGATGTATTGCATGACTTTTCTCAAACCATGGAGCATTTCCTCCACTTAGACTACATAGAAAACCTTTCCCTAAACTTTTCTAAACTTCCTTGGGCGCACAGCCTGATCTCTCTACTCTTCTTCCTCTCTCTCTCTCTCTGTAAAATGAATGCTTCAGGAACTGGATAATATGACATTGAACTGAAGCAGCCCCTTCATCAGAGTCCAGAGGTCTTTGAAACAGCAGGTTATGAAGCCTCCTGGCTCTTGTGAACTGGCAGAATGCGTGACCCTGGCCGGGAAGAGTTGGATATTTGCCAAAAGGCAGGGGTAGTTGGTAGCAGCGCTGGGAGACCAAGTCCCCAAGTTCAGACTTTTATCATCCTTCCCATTTTACACAAGGGAAAACTCTGGTGTGAAAGCGGAGAGTTGCCTGAAGTTGCTGAGTCATTAACAGAAATCACAATTAAAATCAATCGCCCAGCCCAAGTCTTGTATATAGTTTCTTCTATCCTTCTCTTGACCGAGAAACACATATAAAGACCTTTT
Source organism: Neomonachus schauinslandi (assembly GCF_002201575.2). Classification (NCBI taxonomy): domain Eukaryota; kingdom Metazoa; phylum Chordata; class Mammalia; order Carnivora; family Phocidae; genus Neomonachus; species Neomonachus schauinslandi. Next base: position 99,495,243 of record NC_058411.1, read on the forward strand.
ACCAGGGCAACTTTAAATAGGACTGAAATCCAGTTTCGTATGCCAAAGAGAGATTCAAAGCATTATTTACCAATGATCTCCAAATATTCTTTCCTTCACCCCAAGGGTGTGAAGTGGAAAATTCGGTATCCTTTTCTTTGAAAACGGACTCTTTGAAGCAAATAAATAGTCATTAAACACACACACATACACACGCTTTAAAATATATGTTAGAATGTGCTTAAAGAAATATGAAGACTACCCTAACTTTTAAAATATTTTTATATAATTTTATGTGTCTTTTCCAGTCATGGGGTTATTTGGTGTCTTTTGATTCTGCTATATATCCAAATTTTTCACTTTTTAAATGTAATATTATTATATACATATTTCTCATATTGTTATAACTATCCATAACTTTATTTTAAAGGACATATCATATGAATCATATGAAAATATATTTTTACCTCCCCAACTTCTAACAAGTGATACTTTCTGCATTAGGGCAATTGGGGGGGGGCAGTTTTTTTACATTATATTTTTCTGTAATGATGGCGTTTTTAAATGTAATTGTTTATTACTTTTATAATAAGTAAAAAACACAGACAGGGAATACATACACTCTCATTAAAAATCACTTCAACCTGAATTTTTAGGAGGCCACTTAACATCATCTCCCTATTGTACCTTCCCATAGTCCTAGTCCTGGACCTGCCTGAGAGATTCCCCAAATAGTCCGGGGATCCCAAATATTTGCATTTCTGAGAGAAGCGGTGCTACCACCTTTTTTCTTTTTGACTTCTTAAGTCCCACCTCTTCTGTAATTACTGAAGCTCAGTTATTTTCCCCTCAGCCCTATTTAGTATCAGCTTGTTTTCATTCCTCTCCCTGTATTGTTTGCCTTACATTCTGACGTGATTCTTTTCTCAGGCTCAGCTGAAGAGAAGAGAGAGATTTGGGCTTTGATTCCAGGGTGATGTTTCACAGAAAGTCAACTCTTGTTCCAGGTATTAGATAAATATCTCACTAACTAATTTCTTACTGTCTCTAAGCCATGAACATTTTGGTTAGGAACCAAGTCCAGAGCCCTTCAGACAGGTTGCCTCCAACACAACACGTAAGCTAATGAAACTCACGAAGTGAGGCCTGGCCCTCTGCATCGCTTTACTGGCTTCTGTCACCCGGGGCTGAGCGGCCGTCACCATAACTCTGCACACTGAGGTGCTGCCTCAGGGCAAGTGCAAGAATGCAAATGACCACGAACCGCAAATTGCAATTTAAAGATGGCTCTTAGGTTATACCCTTCCCATATGCTTCTCTTCCTCACCACCAAGTTTGAGAATAATGTGCTATTTTTACTTATTTTCAGTGGAAAGAATATTAAACCTTAGGGTGATGGTAGCATATTGCTGAATTACATGTTTTAGTCTGACTAGAATAAATTACAGATTTTTATTGGAGAGAGGGAAGAAGAGGGAGCTCCAAATCCCTCCCCACAAAAAAAAGAATCAAAAAAGCTAAACTTTCCTAGTTCCTGGGTTTTAGGTATAAAGAAAAAGATAGCCACAATTAATAACATGATAATTAAACTGTAGGAAGTTGTAATCCTTAAGAAGGCGTTTCTTGATAGATTTCAATTACATTTGCCTCTACTGACTGAAAATATGCTTTCTGCAATCAGAATGCAACTATATGACACTTAAAGGGGAAAGAACACTTGGAAGGGTTTTCCAAACGCACGCAAAGGACAGTGATGCTTTCATCCAAGGATGCTATGTGGCATCACGGAAATGAATCAGAGACTCAGCCCCCCCACCCGCCCCCATTTCCTCCACAACAGAAACATGCTTAAGATTGTTAGGGTAAATGAGTTAGGCGAAGTATACTCTGCATTTGCTTTTAATTTCAACAGAACAAAGCAAAACCTTGGACTTGGCTGGAGATGCATCCTGAGCCTTTCCATCTTCCATCATCTGCCCCAGTCAACACCAGGCAAGAGTGATTGCCTTTTAGTTCATTTATTTTCAGATCTGGTTCACCCAGAGGTTGTAGTGGTGGTAGTCATGGGGTTTGCTGCCCTAAAAGTTACCATTTTAAAACACCAAAATATATATATATATATTTTTAGGTGAAACATTCCCTCTGTCTCTCAAATGAGCTCCTTGAGGAAGTGTGTTCTTTGCATGTCCAGGTGCGGTCTACAAGAAGAGGGTTGGAGAAGCTCGCCCAGGTCCTTACAGAGACCATTCCTTCTCATCATATAGGAAACCCATGCTCTCCTCCTTTTCAGGTCTATTTTATCAGTCTTGGAAGAAGAGATGAAAGCAAACCTATCTCACCACTTTTTAGAAAGACGTTGAGGTAGGGTGCTCATGCTCCCTGGCTTTTACTTGGATCAAGTGTTGGAGAAAGGAAGAAAGAGAAAGGGAAACTAAGCCTGGAGGAAGAAGAAGAGAGGAAAATAGCTACCCACCCCCTCCCCCAAAACACCTATATAATTTTTCGTCATAGGATATTCCTATAATTTGTTAATAATTTTCCTAATATTGGATGAATTGATGTTTTATGTGTATGCCTAAATCTTAGCATGTCAAATTATTTCTTTAGGATAGTCTAATAGAAGGAGAAACACCAGATTAAAGAGTATAATCATTTTTCAGGTCTTTAATACATATTATCAGGAAAGTTGTATTAATTTATATTAAGACAGTGTAGCAGTGTCTTCTTGAAGCTCTCACTGCACTTCTTAATGGTATTTAAAAAAATCTTTGCTATTTTGTTAGGTCCCTATTATTTAACTTTGTATTCACTGGTGAGGCTGAAAATTGTTTACTGTATAATTAGCTATTTGTATTTTCTCTTCTATGAATTGTCGGTTCAATGACCTTTGTCTCTTTGCTCATTGATTCATAGTAACACTTTATAAATCAAGGTTATTAACTTTCTTTGTGCCTCAATTTTGGAAAAAAAATTTTTCTTACCAATTTGCTTTTTGTCCTCTGATTTTGCTATGATTATTTTTGACATATGGACATTTTATATGTCTCTATATTTCAACTTATTGACCCTTTACTCAGTGATTTCTTCCACTGCTTTAAAGTATTGAAAATCTTCACCCACTCAGACCAGATAAATATGCAGAAATATATTCTTTTAGTTACTTAATTAACTTTTCAAGAATAGTATTTCTTTAATCTATCTAGAACTTGTTATGTGGTATGAGAAAAAAATATTTCTTTTCCTGATAAGCTAGCAATTATCATGGTACCACTTGCTGACTACTTTTCCCCACTGTTTTTATATGTAGTCCGTACATACATATTTCAGGTTATTCTTACATATGCAAGATTATATTTGTGGGTTTTCTACTGATTTCTTTGCCGATTCTTTTACCAGTAGTTTCATCACCCCTAATTTTTTTTTTTATAAGTTCTTTTAGCTCTTATACTGAATTCCTTCAACTTAAAAGGTGGCCAAGATGAGGTACAAAGAAAATTGTTTAAGGAGAATGTTTGCCTTTAAAGTTTCAGGTCTTAGGTGAAAAAGATAGTGTTAGTTCTTCTTGTGTCTATGAAGGATGGGGCTCATGCTATGACACAGAAAATCAGGAAGGACTTTCTTATTTTCTTGATAGTCATGGGAACAGTAATATCAAAAAGAAGAATTATATATCTTTTTGTTCATCTCAAGCAAAGAAAACTTCCAGTGAGGAGATTAAGACATTTCATGCTGGAAGATCATCTCTACTTGGGCTTCTGGGGCACCAGTAAAGATATCAACCCATAGATCTGAGGAGTATTGCCAGAAACAGTCACAAAATGATAAACGAGAGAAAGTCTGAATTACAATGGTCCTATTAGGACTCAACAAAAGATATGCTGAATAATTTTGTTTTGTTTCTAAGGCTTGTTTACAGTGAAATCTTAGGGTGTTGGGGTTTTAGGTGACCTTTTCCTTTCTTTTTTAAAAAATTTAATTGTGTTTTCATTTCCCCCCCAAATTGCATAGGTTTCCCCTCTCCCCCTTAATAATGGTCTATTATTTAACTTCTGGAATACAGTATTGGAAGCTTTAGTCCCAAGAAGTGCAATGGTACGAAAAGTGGATTTTCTATTTCTTCCTCTCTTTTCCTTAATAGACACAGCAACACTAAAACTCATCTCATTAGAAGAGATTTTGTGAAAATGAGACAGGACATTTCTAAACCAAGTGCTTTTCCTCCGAATGAGATTTAACCCAAAATGAAGTTGGGGACTGGAAGAAGGTATGAAAAAAATGATTTTTTAAAATTTCTATTTCTAAAGCTAATAAAAATTCTTTTACGGTAGGGTTTTTTTTTTTTCCCCTTGACAACCAAAGATTGATACATCTTGCACGTTAAAAAGTAGAGGACTGTAAGTAAGTACTCACTGGATAGAATTTTTTTCCTCTATAAATTCCCTTTTTGTGATACAATTGGTGCTATTTTACTGTCTTGAAAATTCCCATTTTTCTTTAACGGTCTCTACTTTCCTGTTCTCTTAGCTCTTCTTAATTGTTCTGCTTTTCATTAGTAGATAATTCTCTCTGGCTCAACAGTGAGGAGGGTCAGAGTCATGGACGATATACTATATCTGGTTTAGTCTGGCTCCAGAAAAGCTAAACTGTGCCTCATCCTCGAATTAGTTACTTTAAGGATAAGCGATAATCAGCCTCCGTGGCAATGATTTCATCATACTAAGCGCTTGAGAATACCTGCTGTAATTTTTTCACCTGCCCACTCAAGCAAGTTTATCTTTGCTCTTAAACCATCGGCGGCACTTTGTATTTCTTTTCCATGCCACACTGAAAAGAAATAAAAATCAAGTGCCTATGTATCACTTAAATGCATAAACAATTACGTCATAGCCCATTTCCCCCTTAAACCTTTCATGCTTGTCTTCCTGTCTTAGAATAACAGTTAAAAGTCATCAAAGTGCCTACAGTACCAGCAGCCCTTCGTGTCGGGGGTGAGGGGAACCCTGTGGACGTCACATCTTTGTTCTACGATGGATGTCCACATAATTTCTTAGAACAAGGCTTCCAATGGATAACCCGGTGAGATGGAGGAAACTTCCTTCCACTCAGATACTGTCAGGGCCAATGTGCCTTTCAGGAGATTGTCTGTGAGATTCTGGACATGGAAACTGTAAAAGAAATTGAGCTGGACAGATCCTTGCCACCACTTTTTCTGCTAAATATAGATAAGTTGTCATCGCCTTGCACAAGCAATTTCCAGCTATAGCTCCTCAGGAAGGGAGGCAGGCACGGGAGCTCGTGTCTCTGGCAGTTAAACTGCATAAAGAGGAGTGGACCCTGACTCAGAGATCGTAAGGCACAAAGGAAACAGGAGGAAGGAATCTTAGCGTTGGTTAAATATGATGGCTCACTGCGGGATCTGTAGCAAATGATGCTATTGGCTCTCATGAAGCATCCATGACTCTCAAGAAAAGGTATGGAGAAGAAGCTCTACCACAGAGTCTGCACTCAGGGCTCCCCTCCACCACCACTTTGGGAAACAGTGTGGATACAGTGGCAAGAGACTATGAGATACACATTCTAATAGTCCTGAGTTTGGATCCCATCCCACCTTAACCTAATCCTGTGTTTGATTTGGAGTTACTTAAATTCTCTGAGCCTCAGGGTGCTTATACATAAAAGGTAGGTAAAATAATCTCTCTCTCACAGTATTATTAGGATGACTATTAGGACTGAAGTACATGGCACTACTAAGTACTCATCTTCTCTTGTTATCCTTCTCCTTCTCCCCTCCCCCCTTTTTAAAGATTTTATTTATTGAAGAGAGAAAGAAAGATAGTGAGAGAGAGAGCATGAGAAGGGGTGGGGGAGCCGGGGGGAGGGGGAGAGGGAGAAGCAGGCTCCCCGCTGAACAGGGAGCCCAATGCGGGGCTCCATCCCAGGACCCCAGGATCATGACCTGAGCCGAAGGCAGATGTTCAACCAACTGAACCACCCCGGTGCCCCCACCCCTTCTTCCCTTTTAGGCAAGTCATTTAAGCTTCCCTGGACTCCAGCTGTTTCTCTCTTACTTTGCAAGTCTTATTGGTTGTACCTCTAAAATATAACCAGAATTTACCCACTTTTATTTCCACTGCTACCAGGCCAGGACAAGCCACTGTCCTCTCCTGATAGGCCATTGCAACAGCTTCCTGACTAGTTTCTCTTGCTGTTTTTTTTTTTTTAAGATATTTATTTATTTGTTTATTTATTTATTTTGAGAGAGAGAGAGCATGAGCAAGCAGGGGAAGGGGCAGAGGGGGAGAGAGAATCTCAAGTCCACTTCACACTGATCGTGGCCCGGAGCCCCAGGCAGGGCTCGATCTGACAACCCTGAGATCAGGACCTGAGGTGAAATCAAGAGTCAGCCGCTTAACCGACTGGGCCACCCAGGTGCCCCTCTCCCTCTGTTTTTAAACCCTGTATAATCTGTCTCTGCATAGCAGGTAGAGAGAACTTAAAAAAAAAAAAAAAAGGTAAGTTAAATCATGCCCCTCCCCTATCTAAAACCCTCCCAGTGGCTTCTTACTGCATTGAGAATAAAATCCAAGCTTCTCACCATGGGCTTTGATGCTCCATGCGATCTAGGCCCTGCTTATCTTTTTCTTCTTTGACTCCATCTGCTATCACTTTCTTCTTCTATTAATATTTTCCAACCGTACTGGCCTAATTTCACTTCCCAGAACATATCAAGTTTATTTCTACCTTGGGGACTTTGCTTTTGCTGTTTCCACAGCTTGGAAGAAGTTTCTTCCAGATTCTCCCATGGTTGAAACCTTTCCAACAGTTTGGTCAAATGGTCCCTCCTAAAATTTGTCTTCCCTGACTTAGTGTCTCTATCTTAGCCTATTTTATTTTCTTCATAGCACTTATCACTACCTAAAATTATTTCAAATTTTGCTTGTCTCTTTTCCCCATGGGAATGTAAACTCCATGAAAGTAGGCAACTATATTTTTTACCCCTGAATAAGCCTAGAACAGATACTCAGAAATCACTTGGGGAATGAATTCTGAATGAATATGTAAAATAAGGTAATAATATCTTCCTAAAAGTTTGTGACTGGATTTGAAAATTTTCCTATGTCCTTTCCATTTCTAAAGGTTCTATGAGTCTTTGAACAGAAAGTCTGAATCCCAGAAAAATTTTAAAGAAATGCAGTTAGAAAAATTTTAAATACTCAACATAGAAAAAATTAGATTAGGTTTACCAGATCAAGGCACTCTGGGTATCTGCTATCTGCTTTAATGAAAAAAAAAAAAAAAGAAGGACTTGTAATTTGCACGTGGAGTATTTTTATGTAAAGGGATCCTTTTAAAATACTGAAAAACTGTGTTCCTTTAAGCAGCATTTAGATTTCCTGAGCAATCCTATTTACAGTTGGCTTAGCACGTCCTTTCTTCACAGATCTTGAAAGGGAATATGGTTCCACAGCATAACTCATCTGCTACAAGAAATGGCTCAGGTAAGCTCAGGCTGTGTGACTTGGATGTTCTTCAGCTCAGGGAGGTGCTCATCACTGTGCTCTGTACAAGTCGGCCCACTTTCGGGGCTGTGCTGTAAGAGGGACACTGTGGAAACCGGATCGCATCCTAGGAAAGGAACGGGAAACCGTGTTAGGAGAAGGACGTGGGCAGGCCTAACTGAAAGGACAGGGGATTTGCAAAGGCTGATGGTTGTCAAATATTTGAAGGTTTCTCAAAAAAAGGCAGATTCTGTGCTGCACGTGCCACGGGACAAATCTAGAACCAATGAATAGACGCTACCAGGAAGCAGATTTTGCCTCAATAAATGGAGAGAATTTCTAACAGTCTGGCCTCAAACATAAGCAAAAGCCTGCCCGGAGATGTGTAACGAGCAGGTACCATCACTGGATGTTTAAATTTGGGGCAGGCAGAGGAGCAAGGATCCCTTACCGTAGGTGGACAGCATGCACACTTCTCGCAAGCTCTCACGGAATTCTTTTCACACATTCTAGCCTGGCTTGCGGGGACTAATACTATGTGATTTGCATCACACAGCGTTCTTTCTAATAAGTAACATATGGGATATGATGAGTGCTGTTGAAATAATGACTCGGGCCCAGAAAGCTTGGAATTTCAGAAGTGAACCGAGAATCTCATAGATCCATGATTTTATATTCTGACCTGGAAGCAAGTTACTGGCTATTTCCTGCCCAAGAGACTTCTTATCCGCAAGGCTGAAGCAGGCTACTACTCTTCGACTCTTCTTGGGGAACGACAGGTTGTATTCCAAAAATAACCCTGGGTTTAGGGATAGAGGATAAGGCTGGAGAGTTTGGGGTTGAATTAGATCACCTTTTAATTTGTAGCCTAAGAACAATCTGTTATTTTTACCTCTCCCTTCTGGCATGGGCCGCTGGTAACTCCAGGCAGAGGCTGACCCTCCTCAGCAACACCCCCAGTCTGACCGCTCTTTTTTTTCCTTCTTTGCTTCCTTTGCCTTTCTTTAGAATCCCTGTGAGCCTTTGCATGCTTAGCATGAAAATGAGCCCATTTTATTTTTGGAACCCACAGAGGCAGCCCTGAGGGGAGTTATTGTGTTGCTTTTAGCAGCTAAACAAAAAGGTGTGAAATCATTTGCTGGCTGTTCTAGAATGGGAACAAATAAATAAACTGAGAAGGAAGGTTCAGGACAGTGTGGCAACTTGGACAGAACCTCATGACGGGCTTCTCTGAGACTTAGTAACCAAAGTGGCTGCAGGAATGTCTGTGCCTTTCACTCACCTTCCCAGAAAGTTACTAGAATAGCAGGGAAGCCCCTGGGATTTGTTTGTTTGTTTTTTAATTGATATATCTTGAAATACTATTTCCATGTTGCTTTGAAAAGGATGTAAGGATGGGACTAGTTTGAGAAAATTCCTTAAAGCCCTTTGTAACGTTCCCTGGGCAGGGACAGTGAGGGAACAAGAGGGCATAATTCGCCAGGCTTTTCTAAGAACTGGGGACACCCAGCTTCTGTGGACACGTATTCCAGTCATTACAGGCCTTTAATGATTTAATCACATAACAGTGGTAAGAGACAAAGACCCCAAGCAACAAAGACTTCTTGTGAATCTTGAGGCTTTTGGCCTCATGACGATAACAGTGGTTGGAAGCTACCTCCTGTCTGGGGGCGCTGAGGGCCCCAGGTACTTCTCTTCTTGGAAGAGCATCATTTTTTTTTTTTAAATTTTTTAAATTTATTTATTTGACAGAGAGAGAGATAGCGGGAGAGGGAACACAAGCAGGGGAGTGGGAGAGGGAGAAGCAGGCTTCCCGCGGAGCAGGGAGCCCGATGCGGGCCTCGATCCCAGGACCCCGGGATCATGACCCGAGCCACAGGCAGACGCTTAACGACTGAGCCACCCAGGCGCCCGGAAGAGCATCATATTTTGAAATATTTCTTCATGAGCCGATGCAATTTCATTTTCAATGGGCATCTTTGATATGGGATTCTCGTTTTCCTTATTTATTCACTTATTTATTTAATTTTACAATCTTTTTTAACCTACAAAATACTTAAAGCATATAAAAATGCAGAGACTTGGTAAATGCACAATCTTATTTCCAAGATTTTATAACTGCTATTTGGGCTCTTTTCCAAAGAAACGAAATGTTATAGTTATGCCTGTTCCCATGCTTCTTTCTTCCTGTTTCCCAACAGGCAAACTCTTCTGCAGCCTGTGTGTGTCCTTCTGTCCTTGGCCTTTATGCAGGCCTGCCCATGTAGCAGCTTGGCTTAACAAATGTGGCCTTTGGAGTATTTAGGCAACTGGGCTTTAGTGACTGGTCAGCATCACCACACCATGGGGAGTCACTGGGCCTGTCTTATTAAGGTGGTTAAACCTCCTTATTTCTACCATTCAGGGCAGAATTACAGTATAGTCAAACACCAAGACAGATCTTTTTAAAGCACTATTTAATTGATTAACTAGTTCATAGAACAGAGAATATCAATTGTCCACTTATAGCCTGGGACTAGGCCATGAGGGGGGATATGCACAGACAAATGGAAATTAAAACCACTGTAATATCAAAATTTCTCTCAGGAAAGGAACTGTCTTTGCTTAGGACAGTTCCATGATAAGCCATGGCCTTGAAGATGTGGGCAGTAAGAACCAAGAGACAACTTAACCGAGCTGAGTAGGACTGTGGGGGGAAGGGGGGGGAGGAGAGGGAGTGGGGAGAGGAGTGACTAGGAATCTCAGGGTGAGAGAGAGAAGAAAGACGGGAATGGAGAAAAGGGCAAGGGCAGAAGACAAAAGGACATGTGACAGCACAGCTAAAGTGAGAACAGTCCATGATGGTTCATCTGTGGTGGCTGGAAGGCTCCAACAATAAGGTCTCTTATAAAGAGATCCATGGATGGGGCACCTGGGTGGCTCTGTCGGTCGAGTGTCCTACTCAGGATTTTGGCTCAGGTCATGATCTCAGGTCCTGGGATGGAGCCCCGAGTCAGGCTCCATGCTCAGCGGGGAGTCTGCTTGTGGATTCTCTCTCTCCCTCTTCCCTTGCCCCGCGCCCGAATTGCACACACACTCACTCTCTTTTAAAATAAAGAAATCAACCTTAAAAAGGGAGGGGGAGAGAGCGAGATCGACCGATCCATGGATCTCCACGGATCCATGTAAAGTTTGTGTTTCTATGAGAGAAACTCACTATTTGCTACCCATCCTCTACCCCCCGCCACAGTAAAATGTTCAGTGAAACAGATTTCTTTTAAATCAAGAGATGCATTTCATATTCATGTGTATATGTGCATATGTATGATATACGTATATACACGTGCATGTATGCATATGTAAGTATACATACAAAAAGACATGTACCTACCGTATGTAAAAGACATCAGAGGAACTGAAATCAATCAGTGGAGTGCAGAAATTCAGAGCCAGGGGTGACTGGAAACACAGCCTGGGTGCCTTCCCCTTATACTCTCAAAGCTTGGAGCTCTCAGAAATCTAGGCAAGGTCCTGGCTTTCCATCTGGTATAGGGAAAGTGCATTGAAAGACATCTTGAAGGACAGAGAGAGCTAATCTGACATCAGAGTTGAGAGCTGAGCTTATGGGTTTCAGTTTTATGCTACAGGTTATAGAGAACATGATTTGAATACGGGGGTGGATTCTGAAGCCAGAATTTATCACACCTCCACCATAGTTGCCCAGATGCTTTTTTCCCTTCTTTCCAACTAGCAAATTCCTAGTCCTTTCTTTAGATTCTATTTAAATGTCACTTATCTGTGGAGCCTTCTCTGACCACCAGGGAGGGTAATTTTCTTCTGGACTTCCATCTCTCTCCATAAATATCTATATTACAGCACATATCACATGGTATTACATGGTCTTGAACCTGAATACAGCAAAGTAGACCTCATGGTATCACTTTTGAATCCCCATTGGCCAGCAGGATATTGGCTCCTTTGCTGAATAAATCCTGGGTATGTGAGTAATAAAGGGAAACTTAGACGTGGACACATAGCTTCAGAAAGAGCAGAGCTCCAAGCCCCCAAATGGTGGCACCACTCTCCCCCAATAGCTTTGCTATTGGATACCATTTGTTTGGCCCCTTGTACCTATTTTGAATAAGAACCCATTGCTCCCCAGAAGTAAAAGCAGTGTAATAGTTGTTTGTTTGTTTACTCCTTCCCCACGCCAAGACCCAGGGTGACGAGGCTGGATTGCGCATGGGGCGTGGGCATCAGAAACTGGGAGTCTCACCCTGCCCAGCCTGTCTGGCTCGTAGGCTTGGGCAAGTCACAGAGCTCCTTTGGGACTCCATTTCCTCACCCAGCGGTAATGACCGGCTTCACAGGGTGGCTGCAAAGCTTAATTAAGGATTGAGAAGGAGAGAGAAAATACAAAGTGCTTCATACACGCAAAGAGTTTTCTTCCCATATTTATTTTTGGGCTCAGTAACCTGTGGTAGGAAGTATTTATGACCTAGAAGAAGAGCCCAGTAAAAAAAATGTAACTACTGTTCTCATTCTAAAATGGTTCCCCTGGTATTGATGGGGAAATGGACCACACACTTATTTCTTTCCTTCTAGTACATTCTGTGGCCCTTGCTGCCTACTTGAGGTGTACAGCTTGCTACCTCTAGGCCTCAGTTTCCCCGACTACAAGGATTTTCTCCCTGATTCCTTTATGCTCAGATGTGTTGTGTGATGCTTTCAGTTTTTATCCCAGTCTCTATACTCAAACCTGCAAAACGAGGTTCGCGGATGGGTCACAAAAGTTTGTGAGCAAACCCACAGGGGTTGGTTCCCTGGACATGGGAAGCCCTGTACAAGTGACACCCCAAATTCCCGGCTCCGTGCCCTCAGCACCTGGAGACCTGGGAAGGTTCAGGGTTTCCATTGCTGCCAGAGCCTCGGCTTTGTTGATCCTGTTGGCTCAACAACTAAGCAAAAGGACAACTGATCCTGAGGCAAGAGTGAGAAAGGTAAGAGAGAGACAGAAAAGCAAACCCAACAAGCAGGTTGTTACTGCCTTGAAAAGCTTATTATTACTGTAACCTTCTGTGTTTTTTGTTTTTATTTTTTATTTGAGAGAGAGAGTGAGTGAGAGAGAGAGAGACTGAGAGGGGGTGGGGGAGCCGGGGGAGGGGCAGAGGGAGAAGCAGACTTCCCACCGAGCGGGGAGCCCGATGTGGGGCTCGATCCCAGGACCCCGGGATCACGACCTGAGCCCAAGGCAGCCGCTTAACCGACTGAGCCACCCAGGCGCCCTGATCTTTTTTGTTTTTTAATCTCAGAGGCTGTCCCTGCGCTAGGGATGTTCCAAGACCAAAACTGTTTAGAAAGAGAAAACAAAGGCACGTGCCATGTGTTTGTTGCTGAGAGAGGAATACAGGCCATAAGGTGACCATTATTTGCACAGTGTCCCCTCTGTCCCCTCATCCTGCCGCAGCTGTCTTCAGCATCCCTGGCATCACACCCCAGGGGCAGCCCCGTGGATCAGGTGAGGAGGAGGAAGTGTGAGGCAGCTGTTGCAGGTTGCCTGGCCAGGTGTGGCGGTGGCTGTGGAAAGGTGTGGGGCTACCAAGGCTTATATAAGGAGGCGGGAGCACACAGGCCAAAGGGGAAGATGTAATGTTGACCATGACTGGCTAACTTAACGTGAGGCCGACTGAGGGAAGGGGGGGTGGGAGGGAAGAGTTTTGAAAGCATGACAGTGTCTCATTCGTATGCAGTATGAAGATGCCTTCCACATAGAACATTGAAGAAGGTGGGGATACATGGGAAATTTGATAGGCAGTAAAACCACATGCTAATTTAAACATATACAAACATTAAAGAAGGTTGCTATTAGTAGAATATGATATCTATCCCAATTACATCAAAACTGGATGTACTGTTAAAACCATTACTCAACTTCATTTAAAAATCACTTGAGGAAAATGCAAAAATAATTTTTGGAACTTCAACCTTAAGTGCCCACAGATCATTTTCTCAGGAAAATGTGGCTATTGGAAACACTGGACAGATTTTTTTTTTTTTTTAAACCAAACCGTTATAACTGGTCTCCCACTTGCCTAGAGTAAAATTTTCTATGGAAGCACAATTATAGAAGAATGCCACGTGCTACGGATTAAATACAGAAACCAGCTAATCACAACACACGAAAGCAAATGTAGCGTGTTCTGAGGGGTGCAAATATGTTGGAAGCTATCATGAAATATTGCTTAACAATCTTCTGAAAAAAAGCCCTTTTGCAAAAAAAACCCTCATGGAGGGTTCTCAGTTTCAAATAGGGTTCATTTTATGGAAACATCCTTTGAATTCTAAGCACCCCTTTCCGGGGCCGGGGGGGGCAGGGGAGCGTTCGGTGTTTCCATATGTATCTTACATTTAATCTATGGGAGGTGAAAAGCAATGCCGGGTAATTTCAACACTTAAACTACTACTCAACCATCCAGCTTAAAGGAGTCCAAATGAATTGTTAGCTACAAAAGAAAGGTTTTCTCAATCTATATCCCACTCTGAGGTCAACAGGCACACTTGTAATGTCAGAAGCAGAAACGGCTGCCAAGTTCAAGTTGCCATGACTCTGAATATAGTATAACATTCCACTCCAAGCCAGAGCCCATAACTCCGGCGGCTGTTCTGATGAGGGCCCTTCTTGGTACCACTCTGGCTCACACCCACTGGCTACAATGATGCAGCAGGTGAAGGACTTAAGTGTCACTAAGTTGGTTTCCAGTTGCTTCCAGGAAAAAAAAAAATCCATGGCATATACGATTCTTGCATCTGACACCTGGCAAATTTCCCCTGTGTTCAGAGGCCACAGAGACGGGATCTGACGGTGGCTGTCACAGCCTTAAGTGCTGTCTCCCACACTCTGAGGGTCTCTGAGACACAGAAACCTGGGGATATCAGCATTTTGGAGACAAGGTATAGGAAAACACTCTATGTGTATCTGAAAACGCTGCCAAGCACCTCAGCCCTGACATGCCATTTCTTAGCTCTTCCAGCTTCAGAACATTCTGTCTTGGGAACTGTCAGTCAGCTCGACATCATACACTGGTTTTATGGTGTTGATACACATCTACCAGAAAGGAGACCAAAAGGAAGGACTCACCACTATTGCTGTCTCCTGCAAATGACCCCCCTGTTTTGCCTCTCGGCATTTTCCCCATGTGCTGTCCTTGGGCTGTCTGATGTGGACTGAGCATCCATGGAGCTGAGGCTCCACGAATATTCAAATAATAAACAACACTGCTAATAACCAATAGGCTCCTCAAAAAAGCAACAGAAGAGCAAACTCTAGAAGAGCCTCTTTTTCTTTGGCAATCGAAAGGTCAGAATGCTACTGTCCTTTTTGTATAGTCATTTATGTTGACCTTTTCCCCTCGTGGGGTCAAATCTTCCATGTGAAAATCAATCTAGAAACTTTCTGTCACACACCTTTTTTTGGTTGTGTCTTCCAAATGACACACTTTGGGAGGTAAGCACAAGTCATGGTAACTGGCCACATCCTTTATCTGTGGAGTCCTAAGAATTAGCAGAACTTTATCTTTATGATGAAATGGCCTTTAGAAGTAGGTATTACCGAGTTCAGAATGCGAGCATCATTACTGAGAAAGAGCACTTTCCTTTTAAACAGAGAAACCAACAGCCCTGCACTACAAGGCTTGGGGGAAAAAAAAGTGAAGCTACTGCAAAACAAACAAATATTCAGCTCAGTTTCAGGAAGTTTCGAGGATCAAACAAGCCACTCTCTATTGAAGTTGTTGGGGAACATTTATGCTTACTTCAGCCTGAGTTCCTATTTATGCTGCTGGCTTTTATACATCCACCTCAGGAGGGCATTCCAACTTCAGGTTACTCACAAAGTACCTTCAGAAAAGGAAGCCTGGAAATCCCACCCAGCGCAGGGGAGGGGAAGCACTCAAATCTGAATTTGCTTCCAAACCTCAGCTCTGTCCTTGAGTCGAGGATATCTCAAAAACCGGAGAGAGGAATTCCACAGAGAGAGGGTGAGAAAGGTTTCTCATGGTGTGAACATGCCTGTGAGGAGAATGCCTTTTCTTGTGGGTGAAACCAGGAGACGAGAGAGTCTATTTGTGGAGCCCTAGTGAAGGTTTCCACTCAGAAGGAGCCCGGCCGTTTTCTGCTGGTCCCTGGGGAGGAGGATTTGGTACACAGTTGAATGCTCAAGCAAGTTGTCTTCCAGAATAAAGGAGGCACCACGCCAGCCCTTTGCAAACAATATTCTTGTTTTATAAACCTATTTCTTTTCAGGTCTTAGTGTCATTCGCTTACAACAATGTTTTTATCCCCATTTGATGGATTAGAAAATTGAGGCTCAGAGATGAAGTCCCAAGGGACACAAGAAATAGAGTACATAGAAAAGCAGAGATTCAAACCTGGGTCTTTGAGCCTCTAATGCCTGAGTTCTTTCCAACACACCGCTCAGCTCCTAACCTCATTCTTCCTAATAACCCATATTATTATTGGTGTGAAGAAGAGAGAAACTTTTGAGGAAGAATACTAAGGAATTGTGATTAGGGAGTACGCATGCAGTAGAGGGAAATGTTATCACTTTGGCTGTTGTTACTATGTCCCCATCTTTTCATGAGAATATACAGAGGTTTCCTCTTAGAACCTGCATGTTGGAACTTGCTGGTGCAATTTAAGTCACATCCTGCCGATGTTGCAAGCTCACATCAGAGAAGCCAAAGACGACGAAGCTGCTGGCTCTAGGAGCATCAAGTCTGAAAGACGCACACACCTAAATACAGAAACACCCCATGATGCCTGCACCCGGACAGAGTCTCAGTAAGGTCACCCACACTTCAGCGAGAACAAGTCTTTCATGAGCTGAGTCTTCCTGTTTAGGTATTTCCTACTACATACATGCCCAGCTATACAAATACCTACTTGGCTTACTCTGGAGCTTAGGAAAAGCTTCCTACCTCCGTGGAACAGCCTCCCTTTTTTCATTATGATAGGACAGATTTTGATGATACAAAATGTGCAACTATTCTGTGGCACAACATCGATGTGCATCGCCCCTACCTCGCCGTCCTTCCCCCATCACATCCATACCCTCAGGCTTCTGCTCCAGGAGGCTCCTGGGAACAGCAGCTTTCTGTACACTCCTCCCACCCTAATCTTTTTAAAAGTTGGTACAACATGTCCATAAAGTCCGACTATCTCTTCCAGGGTTTCTAACAGCCATTTTTGCCACCTAAATCTGAGAGAGATAAATTTACAATCCACTTTAGGCTTATGTGGGAAACCATAAATATCAGGCTTGAGCCCTGAGGGTGAGCATTTCATGGGCCATTAAGCATGTCACCAGGTAGAGTGCTGTCAAGAGCTGGATGTGAGTGATACTCAGATAACCGCAGTCGGCCTGGCTTAAGAAAGTGTAACCCCGATCAGAGAGGGGTGTCTTTCTGCCTGCCTCCATCTCTCCACTCACCCATTTTTCCCTCCCTCCTCTGCACTCAGTTCCTGTTAGGGCTTTAGACTTGTCCCCCATGGTAGAAAGCAGGCTGCCTTTCTCTTGTCTAGACAGAAAGGCAAGGTGACATATAAAAAGAACAGGAGATTTGCAGTCAGGCGGACCTGGATTTCAATCTCTGCCATTTGTAGCTATGAAGTGATGCACAAGTTACTTAATCCACCCTAGCTCCAGTTTTTCCAATTGTACAATTAGGGACGCTAGTTAATAGCAGAAGAAAGTATAAGTAGCGCCAACAGGTAGAGATTATAGGGAGATAGATTTCCTGCTTAGTAGACAGAAGAACTTTCTAAAAACCAGTTTGGCTCAGAAGTAGAATGGGCTGCATTGAAAAGAAATGAAGAAGCTAATACCTTTATTTCAGGTTTTATGCCTAAGCTGGACCTGGGTGGAGGGTCCTGGGAATAGGTGGGAGTTTAGCCTGGTTCCTTCAAATTTCCCTGCTAATCTTGAGATTCGATGATCCAATGATTTGCATCTGTGTCCTTCCAGAAAAGCCAAGATAAATCCTCTCAAAATCCCCAATAAAGAATAAAAGTTACAGCGACATTATTTTTTTCTCAAATTCATTTTCCTTCTAGAAAACTAATCCCTCCCATGTTTTTCCCCTCCGTTCAATTAGTCGGTAGAGAATCCCAATTCCACTGAGTGCAAAGAACGCATTTAACCATCGTGAAACACTTAACATTTAACACAAACCACATGGCCATAAGTTTTCGTTACTTCCCACTGCACAAATAGTTCCATTTTTAGAAAAATCAAAATTCTCTCTGCTGCCTCTTGCTCTCCTTCTCTCCATTGTTTCTGTTTGACCAGCTCGGCAGTACTCTCCCACCCTGCCCTCTTGCTGTCTGAGCCTGTGGTACCTGCCAATAAAAGTGATGACAGACTTTAATGTTCACGCAGGTTTCCAACAACAGAGTTCACTTCATAATCACCAGAGTTCAGCTGGTAAGCCTGATCTGAGTGACATTGGATTTTTTACCTGAGATGTTACCCTGTGGGCTTTCATTTCTACAGGTTATGAACCACTTTGAAAGTGAATTTTTTAGCTTACCAGGGGCAATGACCTATGAGCCTGCAGACAAATCCCAACTGATTGGGCAAAACCCAAACCCTTGTTAGAGTGCTTGAGTTTGCTTGGAAAATTGGCTGCCACGTATGAGTCACAGACACAGGGTCGACCTCTGGGGGACTCTGTGTGTGTGTGTGTGTGTGTGTATTTGAACATGCCTGGGACATGAAGCAAATCATAAGTGTACTTTGCAAATGGTAACTTCTACTTGGCTTAAGTGAATATCAAGAGCGGCCTTACATGGGGGGAGGGCCGCAGAAGATGAAGGCCATCATGCGTAGGGCATGTGCGGTGGGAGTGCCAAGGCCGGACTACCATCCTCACCCTGCTTACAAAATGACTATCATCGCTGACTGCCCATCAATCAGCCGGATTCTGGGGAAGCATCAGCTGGCACCCACAGATCTTATTTATTCAATTAGGTCCTATTATATCCCCATTTTACAGATGAAGCTCAGGAAGGTTACGTGACTCACGGCCACATGACTCTCATGTGGTAGTAGAGGTGAAGCGGGACCCCACGATGATATCTCTGCGGCCTCTGGACTTTTCGTTACACCGTATTCTTTTGGCGGCTGGTGGTGACTTTGGGTGCAGAATCTGACTATCTCTGCCTAGCAGGCCATGTTTTAGCCACCTGGCCTCATTTTTTTTTTTTTTGCCTCTTATATTATATTTCTTGCTTTGTAGCCAGGTCCTCCCTCTCCAAGTTGGTTCTCTTTTTTGCCTAATGTTATAATTTATGTTTCGAATACCCTAGGGCAATATTTTTCATGTTCAAATTTTCAAAACTACAAAGAACTTGGAGACAATTAGAGTCTCAACGAGAGCATGAGTTCTACCAGGAGAACCCTGACCTTTGTAGCCAGCACTTACGATGAAGAAGTGGCATCTCTTCTTCTCCCATGAAAGCTGCCTCTTTGGATAGCTGAGATTTAGAATGCCTATCATTTTAATCAAAGTAGCTACTGAATAAAGACTTGTTAACTGAAGTTTCTCACAGGCTAAGGAGAGAGAAGGCTTCTTTCTTCCCTTTGCAAATAAAGATTCCAATCATTTCATGCTGAAATTTGGATAATGCAACAGTTTAGATTTTTATGTTGGATGGTATAGTTAATGTTCTGTTTTGAAGGTAGCATTTTATAAGAGGAAGATTTATATTTCACCTTGACACAATTTGAATTTAACAGACATATTTTCTCCATATTTATTTCCACTGAAACTTTACGGCTAGAATAAAGCATCAAAAACAAACGAGCAGGCAAGCAAGCAAACAAAAAACCTACCCCAGTTTTTCCTTGCCCATGAGACTAGAACCTATGCTCTCCGAGGTGAAGAAGGCTGTGTGCTTTGTTGCAGTAGGCTGAAAAAGGGCCCCTCCTCCCCACTAGGATGGCCACCTCCTAATCCCTGGAACCTGTCATTATGTTATTTTAGATGCAAAAGGGACTCTGCCGATGTGATTAGGTTAAGGACCTTGAGATGGGGAGATTATTCTGGATTATCCTGGTGGGTCCAATGTAATCACAAGGGTCCTTATACGAGAGAGGCAGGAGGGTCAGAGACACACAGAAGCAGATGGACAGAGGCTGGAAGATGCTACGTTGCTGGCTTTGGAAAAGGAGAGAAGCACCATGAGGGAAGAAATACAGGTGGATCTAAAGCTGGGAAAGTCAGGAAGCCATAGAGCCTCTCAAAAGGACTAGCCCTGCCAACACTCTGATTCTAGCCAATCAAACTGATTTCAGACTTTTGACCTCCAGAACTTTAAGAGAATAAATTGTTGTTTTAAGCCTCACGCTGGTGATAATTTTTTATGGAGGCATTAGGAAACTAATGAACTTGCTTCCTATTTATCCCATCTCTCATGACCAGCATAGTGCTTGGCATATAATATGGACTCATAAATTGATATTTACTGAATGGATTGAAAATGTTAAGGAAGGAAATCATGAAAATATAATATACCCAATTCATGGCAACATTTGTGGGTTTAAAAAACTCCTGATTTCTGAGGACGAGAAAAACCTTTATTTTTTTTATTTTTTTTATTTTAAGGCTCAGCTGGGTGTACGATTGCCCAGTTACCCATGACATGGCCCCAGAATTTAGGCAGCTTTGTATTAGCTCTTCAGGGCTAGCAAGCTCTTTCCTGGGAGCAGGTAGCAGAGACCAGAGGGCATGATAAAAAGCATTTAGAGGCCAATTGCTTTACAGTATCTATTTAGTGCTTCCAGGGACTCAAAGCACCCAGGGAGGCAGGGAAGAAGAAGAGGCAGCATCCATACTGTGCAATACTCGCAAATACCAGCACCTTGAAGAATGTCTGGTACACAGTAGGCACTCAACAAATAAATGGTGGAATGAATGACATTCAAAGCCAGTGTAGAAATGTGACCACCCCCCACATCCCTTCCCAAAGCCTTCTACAGAAGTCAGTCTCCCACCTGGTCTGCATTCTGTCCCTCCCTGGATGTAAATTTCGATCAGATTTCACCCATATAAACAAAACAAGAGCAAAGGAGAGAACCCTCCAACCTCAGACACAGATGTGCATACCACACATATTTTGGCCACAGAGACTGCAGACCCCAGGAGTATACCCCACCTTTTCTGGGACTCTCTCACTTGTTCAGTTCTTGCAAGTCTTTTAATTTAAAGAAAAATAAATTAAGCTATTCTGGCTGATTGAAGAATAGTTTCCCTGAGGAACTTATTAACACTTAATGGTTATATTAGTGATTTACAGTAACTTCTCATTCAGGATTCTTTTCGATTTATCATAGAGGGTAAAATCAATACCTTCTACCAAAGTGGAGAAATTCAGGTGATTCATTTTTGAGATACAGGAACAAAGAAAAATTAATGATAAAGCCTGAAAGTAACTCCAGTTCTCCCAATTCAAGATCTAACTGCTCTCTGACTCATAAGTGAGGAAGGCAGAGACCTTGGGGATCATCTAGTCCTGCTTCCTTACTTTGCAGATGAGGGAACGTGAGGCCCATTTGGAGTTTGCCAGGTCAGGCTGTCTGGTAGACAGCAGACCCAGGTTCTGAGTCCTGGATCCAATGTACATCCCCATCTGCCTTGCTTCATTAGATGATGGTATAAGGAGTTTGAGGCACACAAAAATAAACAGACACCGATCTTGCCTTCAAGATGTTTACAGTCTAGGGGAGATAATACATAAAAAATTATGACGCAAAGTCAACAGAGATAAGCTCAACTTAAGAGTTATAGATTAGAAAGGAATCTTTAAATCACTGACCCTTGAGATTCTTTTGTTTTCATTTTTTATAATAGCAATCAAACTTATTAAATAGTGAAATTATTCATTTTTTCAAGATTCATTGAAACCAAGTGTTTGCACTATAATTTAGTTAAAGGATTTCACAACGTACCCTATTTCAGTATCTGATTTGAAAAAAATAAACAACCAAGCCAGACCACACAATGCATGCTGAATGAGATCTTCTGAGCAGGTATCTCCCCATCTGCCCAGGCAAGCCAAACCAAATGAGGCACTGGGTCGAAAAGGAAGGAAGAGTAAAGGATAAATCCACTGACCACCACCCCAGGAGGCCAAGAGACTCTCTCCATCCCCCCCCCCCCCCATTAGTCGTGACTGGCTCTAAAATAAAAATAACATACTCAAGCTGTGATAGAGGAAAGGTCTTGGTTTGGAACCCAACTACAAAGTATAAGCAAAGAGAGATTATTACCCACTAGAGACTCTCTTTTTGGTATAATTAGAAGAATAGAAAGACCACTGAATAGTGGGATTTGTGAGAAATATGGGTCATGTGTCGGCAGCGCTACTTGCCTGCAAAATTGGCTATGTGGGTTGGCACATAACACCGTGAATATTAGAAACCACAAATCTCCAGGGTTTCCTGAACAAAGTAAAAGGCCTTGTCTCCAGATTGATATCTGGGAGGTCAGCTCATGTAAGAAGTCTCTGGGTGATCTCTAAAGCTACGCATGCATTTCCTACTTTTCTCTCTCTTCCTCCTCCTTCCCTGCATCCCCTATTATCTCCCCATGTTCCCCTTCTTCTCTTATTTTGGATATGGACATCTCAGTGCGTCTAACTGTGGCTTATGATGCTTCTGCCAACCTGCCAGAGAAAACCAGCCTTCTCCATGTCAATGACCAATTAGGAATCCATGAGCAGCTCTGGACAATGGGACAAGGCATATTTCTATTAACAAAACCAAGGGAAGCTGATTCTTTGGCCCCTGGAAGACTACAGGAGTTATTCCCCTGTTACATTACACTGCAGCTGAAGGTCCAGAAAAGGAACAAACCTCCCTGTATTGACAACAAAGCCAGTTCTTGAGAAGCTAAGCCAGAGTGGGGACCTCTTCAAAACTTACCCGTGGGAACCTGAAATGGAAATCAAGTACTTCCCTGTTTCATCTGGCTAATCGTAGACTCCTCTATAGGATTATTATCTTGAGTTCTAAATATGTTAAGTAAATGTCTTCTAGGAAGTATAATTTGCAAAAAAAAAAGTGAAATCTGAAATGAGTTTTCAAATCCTCAGGATTAAGTATACCTTGGACACAGACAAATAGCCAGGTGTTCACACCACACTTCCATTTACCTCTGACTGGAATGCTCTCTCAGCTATTCCTTCACCTTCCTTCATGCTCTGAAATATTACTTGGCTAGATCTTCATCCAACATGATTTTCAGGAGCCCCCTGTGGGGTGCAGATCTTATACCATCTCTTTCCTTAGCACTTGTATCCAAAGCACTTAGATTGTGCACTTGTGTACTTTTCCATTTCTGTGTCCCTGTCTCCTTCAAGAAAATGGGGTGGTGGTGGCAGTAGAGAGTCAATATTTTCTTTCTTTTTAAAATTTTATTTTATTTTGTTTTTCTTTTTAGAGAGAGAGAGAGCGCACATGCACATGGGGGGGGGGAGGGGCAGACAGAAAAGGAGAGAGAGAATCTTGAGTAGGCTCCATGCCCAGCACGGAGCCCGACATGGGGCTCAATCTCAGGACCCTGAGATCATGACCTGAGCTGAAACCAAGAGTCAAACACTCAACCGACTGAGCCACCCAGGTGCCCCAATATTTTCTTTCTATATCCCCACTGCCTTCTACATATTAGGAGTTCGATAAGGTCAGGATGATTCTTGAATGAATACATGAAATCTGTATTTCTTGAGCATCCAACAGACAAGAGAATCCAGAGTTCTGAGTAATGGATAAGAGAAAGAGAGGACCAACCCCTGTGGCTGGTCTCCTCACAGACCATATCAATGGGGCAAAGTCCTTCTGTCTCTATTTCTGTTTCCCCGTCTATTTGTATTATTATGCTTTAAAGAATCAGAGGGCTGCTCTTTGTAAAACTCTTGAAAGGACTAGGTAACAATTATTTTATAAATGTCAATCGAATCCTCTACTTTATCCCAACGAGCTATTATGAAGTACAATGCAAAGGAGACAAAATTTAGCAGGTAAGTCTGAGCTTAAAGGATTCGGCCACAAATACAAAACAGAAGTCATTTTTCCATTTGAAGAAAAACGTCCCTATTTCATTTGTGATGTTTGGAATTTCAGCTTCAATTATGAAAGGTTTGGAAAGGCATTACTGAAGTGGCTGATAGTCCTCGTGGAATTACTTGGCCAAGGGCATCCTCCCGTCAGCCTAGACTGTCATCTGAGTCTACTGACTGTCGCTGACGGAAAGTCTATGAAAGCTAGAGGAGGAAGAAGAACACACCGTAAACGGGCTGCAGAGCATTAACAAGAACAGAATTAAAAACCATCACTTCTGGGACTTATCACACAACTTGGAAATGGCGTTCAATAAAGGAAAAGATAATTTGGGGCCACACTACTGGAATGAACATCTTGCACGCAGTCCCTAGTCTGGATTTAGAAAACTGCTTTGATCCCCAGAGAGTAGCTTGTTAATGAGTATTTTAAAGGACGAGATTGACGTGGTATGACAGAGTCGAAGGGTTCCAGTCTTGCTTCTACTTCTGTAAAAGCAAGTGGAACTGCCTCTGAACAAGATGCTTTCTACCTCCTTGAGAAAATGTCCCCATCTCACATAGGGGAGGTGCGAACCACCCGATTCACTCTCTGGTCCACTCTCAAATCTGGGTCTTCATGACCAGAACATTAGAAGGACTTAAAAACAAGAGGAGCTAACACGAATATCCTTTTCCAACCTGAAGCAAAGGTGAGGGAACTTTATTCCAAAAGGTAATTTTTATTAACATGTATGCTAACAATTAATGCATAATTTTTCTAGAGATGCAGGGATTTATGCCATTTAAGAGAACACTATCAACTTTCTGAACTTGCAATGCTCATTGGTGTCACCTTTTTCTCATCAAATACTAATTACCCAAGGTGGTCAAACCTCCTTTGTAAATATAATCATCTCAGAAATCACAGACAAGAAGGTGAAAAAAAGTTAATCTATTAAAAAAATTTCACGTTTACACAAAACTTGAATAGTGTAATACAGCTCCATGGACTCCCTCTCTCCCTCCTGGTAAAATAAATGTTTTGCTACTTTGTTTCACCTATTCCCAGCCCCACCTCAATATAGTTTTTTTCCTGGAGCATTTTAAAGTAAATCTCAGATATCGTGTCATTTCACTCCTAACTACTTCAGTCTTCATCTCTGATAGAGATTTTTAAAAAAACAACTACCATGTCATTACTACACCTGACAATATTAAGGAAATAATTCTTTAATAGCATCTAAAATACCATATCCAAATTCCATTCATCATCTAAAAAAAAAATTCTTTTTCAACTTTTGGCTTGAATCTGCATCTAAATAAGGGTAGAGGTGAAACTGATTTCACTCAATTCCAAATCTTTTGTCTTTCAAATGTTTATTTTAGATTCCACCATTACTTAGACACAATGTATCTGAAACACAGATAATGTGAAGCCCAGCTTCAAAGCTACTAAATATTTCATTATTTGAAGTGTCTGATTCTATGAATCAGATTCAAATGTAGTTAAAGACTCAGAACTGGAAATATATCAACTAATTCTCATAATTTTCTCAAATGCATCAACAATTTAGGCCACTTTACCTGCCTGCCTTAAAGATGTTCTGTTAAACTTTGTAAGATTCCCAGGAAGAATACATCTGAGAAAGCCTAGCAGCCTTCATTTTGCCCATATAAAAGCTGAATTTCCTGGACTATAGAGCAGTCCCAAAGCAGATGTAGCATTTTCAGCTGTAGTTTTACCCAAACTTCAAAAAAAGAGACATCTGACTGAATAGGGTGACAATGAGGCCCGCTTTGTAAATAGGGCAAAGAGCCCTAAGCTGTCATAAACTGGCTCTGGGGAGGAGGAAAGTGAACAGTTTCTACATTCAGCCTTCATGCAGCCTCTCTGCTAACACACAGGCACTGCTGTGACTCATAACTAGAAATACTGTTTTATAACACCAATCTGTGTTTTGTAACACACACGGAAACAAACAAACAAACAAACAAACCAACAAAAAAAGAATGTTTAGAAACCAAAACCAAGCCCTGCATCTGGGCATTGGCATCAAGATCTCAAGATGTCAGAGTGGCTATTTAATCCAGATAAAGTAGGAAAGGCCTTATCCCTCTCTTTGGCAAGAAAGTGGAGGCTTCCTGCCTGTTGCACATGCCCATATAGGAGGAGCAACGATGAATTTAATTTTCTTAAAACAGAAGCATTTTTAGACTTGTGTTTTCCTGGACAGCTGCCTGGTGGCTGTAATACATAATAAGGGCGTGTAATTGACAGTAATGTGAATCACTCACTGAAATTCTGGCAAAAAAAAAAAAAAAGCAAAACCCTATGCGCGCACACACACACACACACACTCACATATACACACATAGCCATTTACATATATATGGAGTTATTATTTTTTCAAGGAAAAAATTAAGCACATTCATCCTGTCCATTGAAAATAGCAATTACATTACATTTCAGTTCATTAGCTACCTTTATATTAAAAAAATCACTGTAATTTATACTAACTATCAGCATGTCTTGCAAAGAAGTGGAGTGGTTACACAATGCATGTAATCGGATGGGTTGGGTCAGACATCTGAGAAATGGCAAATTTAGTTGGGTTACTTGGTAGAGGATACGGGGGTTTCCTCTCCCAAGAGTGAGTTACAGGAGATGGTCCTCCTAGTAATTTTGCCACTTGAAAAGCTGCTGTCAGGACCTTGTAATTATTATGGTAATACCCAGGCCAGACTGATCAGGCTGCCACTGACATCCACGGGCACCAGCAGAATCCCTTTCACAGGGTTCAGACACAGGGATCTCCAAAAGAATGGCTAGGAATATTCCCAGGTAGGAGCTGCTGGAACCATGGAAGCTTTCAGACCAGGTAAAGAGTTTCTCCAATCTATTGATTCTCTTTGAATAAGGGAAAGAATAATCTGAATTAACTTCACTATCCACCTGAAAGGGCCCCTCTTTCCCAAAGCAGAGGCACAGAAACTAAACCTAGGAATGCAATACAGATTGAATTCCATTTAGATAAACCCTGACTCCACCTGAACTCTACAGGTTCAGATATTTGTCTGAACCTTCAGGATCTCTGAAACTGGAAAGCCCTTGTTCACATCTGCAAGGTGTCTCGAGCTTCCGATTCTGGAAGGAATAGGGGTATTCTGAATAACATTTACAGGAAGGAAAACTTGGGACTTTAGAATGTTGGAGTTGGTGGTGGGAGATGTATTTCGAACCAAAGAGGAAAGAGTACAAACAGTTCTGTCTCTCCTGATATAATACTCCACGAAAACAGTTTGGATTGATTTTTTCATATTGGGAACTCTCATTCTTAGAAGTCAAATTGAAGTCAAATTTCACTAAATCAGAGTTTAGGTCAAAATTTTGAGAAATGAAACTAAAATTCATTCTGTACCTTATCACTAATTACTCCTGAGAAACTTTTTCTTTTAAGGCAACAGTTGGGGGATGGGCTTATTGGCTCATGACGATTCTCATCTTTGGCAGCCACCACTAATCTCCAGCTTAATCCTGAGTTCACTTGCAAGTAGTTGCTAACAGGCAAAATGAGGGTGGAGCTCCATAAACCACTAAAAATACATCAGACGGGGCACCTGGGTAGCTCAGTTGGTTAAGCGGCCGCCTTCGGCTCGGGTCATGATCCCAGGGTCCTGGGATCAAGCCCCACATCGGGCTCCTTGCACAGAGGGGAGCCTGCTTCTCCCTCTCCCTCTGCCTGCCTCTCTGCCTACTTGTGCTCTCTATCTCTGTCAAATAAATAAATAAAATCTTTAAAAAAAAATAAAAAAAAATACATCAGACACTGTATCTCAAATGTAAGACAGAAGTCAACTGTCAAAATCTGAAAAGTAACATATAATATGTATAACTAGTTCTTTGCAGGCATCCTCTTTGTTACTATATGAATACATTTTACATGAGCTGAAAGAGTTGGAAATGTGTTATTTTTATAATTGAGAAAAATGTGTTAACTCTCTGGAATGTCCATGCATGGAAAAATAAAACATTACGTGGAGTTGTACAAGCATATGATTTATAATGCACACATCCAGGATCAGAAATTCTAACGAAGAGCCTTATTCAACAGGAAAAAACAACAACAACAACAAAAAAACACAATTTTTTTTCTTTAGCATTTGCAATTCTGGTATACTATAATGCTGAGGCCAAGCATTTATTTTATTAGTTTACATCCTAGCTAAGCAATAAAATGTGTGTCATTTCAAATACAGCAAACATGTTTTCCACAAAAGTTAAATTTAATGTCTATTTTGGCCCCCCTATAGTGATACTGTGGTGTGCCACCCAGATCCCTTCCTCCCTCCAGGATCGAGGCCCTTATTCTCCTTGGGCCCCGGAGTGTTGACTGCCAATGGCTCACACCAGAGACTTGCCTTCAGCGAAGGGGAAATTGCCTTGCCCAACTGTTAAGCCCCTCCCTGTGGGCGGCTGGCATCCCGTGGCTGGTTGATGTAGGGTAAAATATCCAGTCCCCTTGCCTCAATTTAGGACATCTCTCAAGGGTTACCCCTGCTTCTCATCTCCCTGCGGCATCTGCTGAACTCAGGCTGCAGCTGCATGACAGGTCAGTTTCTCCTGCCCAATCCAGCTTCCTTCACCCCTTACAGTGTTGTTCCTAAGAGCACTCCCCAGTCAACTTCCTATATGCACATCTCAGAGTCTATTCTCTGGGGAACCCAATCGAAGCTACCCATTTATTTAAAGGTGGGGGTGACAAGTTGGGAATCATGATGAATTTTAGATGAGAATATGGTAGAACTTTATTTGGTGTGATGTAGACCCAGCCTGGCCTTTATGCCAAGAGGGTTGGTTCCAGAAGTTTTCTAGGTTGACATGACCAGGTGAGCTCACTTAATGGTGATCATACAACGTAAGGAACTTTGTGATGACGTTTTACTATTGTATGACTATAGACAAGTCATGGACAGTGTGTAGATCCTTTGACCATATGCAGAATGTTAGAAGTTGGCTTTTCTGTGTTTCGGGGGCATATTAACTCAACCCTCTAGAATTTTTCCTTGTAAGTAAAACTCTGACCATTAAAGAGTACCTTAAGCACAAGGAGAATCTCTGAGAATGGGACCCACGTTGGTCATTTTGTTCATTAGAAATTTAACTTAAGTGAAACATACCAGTAGCATCTCAGGTAAAGCAACTTAGGGCAATAAACGCATATTCTTCTCAATGATACGGTCCCCCAGTGACTCCCATAATGAAAATGAGAACATTTTCCCATCTCTCAAATCACCCCAGTTATAGGCAGGATTAGGTAACTTCCACAAATCAGGCCATGGAAAGTTCTTTGATTTAGAGGTATCAGTCAGAACTCTTTTGTGTGAGTGTGTGTGGTGGGGGTAGGGGGGTGGGGAGTGTGAGGGCATGGATCTATGTGTGACAGTGTGACAGTTTTCCCTTGTCCAACCTGGAGAACCACAGGTTGAATGCCTTCTAGGACAGTTTCGACTTTGATTGCACTTGGCTGTGCGAAACTGCAGCACAAAAAGGAAGACCACTCCTCTCACTGCGTTATTAAAGACTCCCATCTGAGAAAGGAGAGGGATGAAAGAGGCCACAAGAGATGGTGTTTCCATCAGAAATCAAAGATCTTCTTCCTTCCTCCTGGTCTCCTTTAGCTTGCTGATAGAAGCCTCACGACAGAATGAGTGTGAAGCTGAGAAAGCCAGACTTCACATTTCCTATGAAGGGATGGACTTTCCATTAGAGGCAAGAAAACATTTAGTCTCCTCTTATAATAATTCCAAAGTGCTTTTTGACCTTGGAAGGAAAAAAAAAAATCAGTGTTAAGATAGAATTGGTTAGGTCATTGCCTAAGGAGGCATAAAGGGCCACCAGGAAATAAATTAAAATTAAAATAAAAATAGATTCTTTTATTGGGTCACCTCTCATCCTCTCATTTATAAGCAAGGTTTCCACTCAAGGAATTGATACTGCAGGGGATAATTTGGCTCCTCTTGTTTTGACTCAAGAAATAGTTACAAACAAAAGAAGGCAAGAAACCGCTCATAAAGCTTAAAAGGCAGAGGACTCCAAGGAAAAGCAGACAGAAACCATGGTTGTGAGCAGCTACTTCTGAAGCGGGCCAGAGTTTTGAAATCACCAGTCCCTGCTAAGTTAAGGAAACATACTTACATTCCAGACCAGACAAACATAGCAATGTCACATGCTCTCACTTTGAACAAATAAATGCCATTTATTTCCCCAGAATTTACCTTAAGACTCAGTAAGTAATCTAGGATTACCAAAACATCTACTTCCCAAATTGTTTAACATATTACGATCACTTTTCCCTCTCCAGACCAGACAAATACAGGATATTTTCCTTGACAGAATATACTCTCCATTTGTGGAGAGATTGGCCAATTTTTTTCTCTCATAGTTAGTTTTCTCCTGTGCCTTTATTTATTTATTTTTTTTAAGATTTATTTATTTATTTTAGAGAGAGAGAAAGAGAGCATGAGTATGTGGGGGTAGGGGCAGAGGGAGAAGGAGAATCTCAAACGGACTCCCCACTGAGCACAGAGCCCAATGCAGGGCTGGATCCGAGCACCCATGAGATTATGACCTGAGCCCAAAATCACGAGTTGGACGCTTAACCAACTGAGCCACTGGTGCCCCCTCCTTTGCCTTTAAATAGATGCCAGTGGTAACTGAAAATGTCTCTTTCTTTTTCACTCTGTAGATTTGATTATCTAGTTTATAAAATCTTGTATTGATAAGGCAGACAAATGGTGTTTAAGAGGTCACTCAGAAAAATAACACGTTCTTCATCTTAGAATAAAAGCAAGTATTCTTAAGCCTTCTGGATGAGATGCTGTCTTAAATCTCCAAAAAGAAACTTTAAAGCAATCAGTCCTAAAATTGAGACTCCAGATACATAGGGTAAGTTGCCAGACATTAAGAAGCCCTTTGAGATGTAGTATTGGTTTCCAAAATAATACAGAACAAATCTCACAAGATAATTTCAAATATTAAATACCTGTTCTTCCTTTTAGCTGTTAACAATGAAAAGATTATTGTTTTTCCCTAGACTCAAATTTGCAAGAAGAATGTGAGGTCATAAAATTGTGCATGTACACACACACACACACACACACACACTCTTATTTAAAATCTACCGATATTAATTGAACACATAGTAGATACCAATCATTCTGCTAAGCCTAAGGGATAGAAAGATAATTAAAGCATATCTAGGACAGGGGCACCTGGGTGGCTCAGTTGGTTGGGCGACTGCCTTCGGCTCAGGTCGTGATCCTGGAGTCCCGGGATCGAGTCCCGCATCGGGCTCCCTGCTCAGCAGGGAGTCTGCTTCTCCCTCTGACTCTTCCCCCTCTCATGTGCTCTCTCTCTCTCATTCTCTCTCTCAAATAAATAAATAAAATCTTTAAAAAAAAAATAAAGCATATCTAGGACAAAGCTACATAAACAACAACTATTCTACAATATACTTTCTGTACTGTCACCTTAACCATGTGCTGTGGGGGCAGAGAAGCTGCAGTAACAGTTTAACAAGGGGAGGTGGCTGGAGAAGGCTTTGCATGGCAGATGCTATTTGTGTTGGCCTTTGGTGGAGCAGTAAGAATTCTACAGGTGCAAAAGTCGGTGAAGGGCATTCCAGGACAAACAAGATACAACCGAAGCAAAGGCACTGAGGTATGCCCATGTATAACCTTGTAGAAACTGCCAGCATAGAAGTCAGGGAATGAGCAGTAGAAAGATTAAGACCAGATTGTAAAGGCACTCGAGTGCCATACTAAGAAATGTAGACTCCTCAGGTACTGGAATGCACTAGAAGGTTACTAGGGAGGTGGAATAAGAAGATCCTGCTGGCAGTGGGATTCCAGAGCAGGTCATAGTCTTTCTGTTTCTTTTCTTTTTATTTGAGAAAGGAGGGAGCAGGAATCGCTGCATAGAAAGGTAGTGTTTTCTACTACACCTGGTCTTAGAGAACAGCGTTTAGCCAAGGCATGTTCTTAGCACAACTTAGCACACCATAATTCTTAGCACAGCTAGACCACACTGATCTCGCCACTAAAAGATTCACAGTGGTCCCTCGTACTATTGGTGTACTATATTCACACTGCAGAGCAAAAGGAGTGCCAAGCTGCATCTGGAATACTCTGCTCTGTGGATTTACTGTCTGACAAGCTCTAAAGTTAGAAAAATATTTCAAGCTGAATCTGTCACTAACAACTTTATATGTTTTGCTGTTTCCTGAGTCACCTGGCCATTGGGACACCAAGTCCGAAGTAGATGTTTCCAATGGTAAGCCCTATTGACATCTGCTTTATCATTCTTTATATTAAATACACCAGCACAGGGGTGCCTGGGTGGCTCAGAAGGTTAAGTGTCTGCCTTCGGCTCAGATCATGATCCCGGGGGTCCCGGGATCGAGTCCTGCATCGGGCTCCCTGCTCAGAGGGGAGTCTGCTTCTCCCTCTCCCCACCCCCTGCTCGTGCTCTCTCTCGCTCTCTCTCTCGCTCTCAAATAAATAAATAAAATCTTTAAAAATAAATAAGTCAATAAATATACCAGCATATTGAAGCCTCTTCAAGCCCAAAAGTCAAGCTGATGATATGGACAACAAAAAAATTGATTTTTCTCCTACTTGCCCACATTTGTTAGACGTCTGAATCTATACAGTGCCTGGATAGCAAGGAATGCAATACTAATTTTTTTATTATTTGATTGCTCTTCATGATAGTCCCTCATGGCAGGAAACCCGTTAGTTTGCAGATTGGAGAAATCCAGGACCAAAGAGAGAAAATAATTGGAAGTCACTGTTTTGATGGAGTCAGGGGCAGAGTTAGCAATCGCATTCCCTAGCCGCCGCTCTTGCGGGGAAGCCCGACAGCCTTGTTCCCACCACAGACTTAAATGTCCTCCATCCATGCAGATCAGTTCGATTCCTGAGCCCGGATTGACAAGCTTAACTACCAATAATGCCTTGCACCGGGTTTTAAGCGACATAATCAACCGGAGAGGGACTTGTGTCAGTTAGACTTTGTCTCCTTAAAAAATCAAGAGTAACAGTGGTAAGAGAGAAGTTTTTAACAAGGAGGAAAACCCTAGACAGTTGTCTCTAAGATTCTTCACCACAGCTTCAAGGACAACCAGGAAAAGAGCTGCTATTTGAGGCAACTTCATTATAAAATCATTTTTAATAAGCAATCTTAACAAAGAGAGGGAATACTCTTGTGGAGAAACCCTCCAGGGACCCAGAGGCTGCCCAGTTAAGTTATTAGGAAGTTTCACACAAGGGACCAAACAGCTATTTCATTGGCCTCGGGGGACAGAGTTTAGTTTTCGCCCGTTCTCCAGAGGCACTGGTGTTATCTTGTCTACTAACAGCAGAGACTGGTAACAATCAATTATCCCGACGCCCCGACTTGGTGAGGGAAAGTGGATTTTCAGTTTTGTCGACACAAAAAGACACCATGTAAGAGAGACAGCTAAGTTAGCGCAATATAGTTCATTATATACCGAGGACTTTTGTGAACAGGCAGCCAATGACAAGGCCTCATCTGGATCTTTGCGTTCTTTACCTGAAACGATAGGGACTCATTCTTGGAAAATTAAGAAATCCTAACAAGGAGAAAAAGGAAGTATAATTATCCCCTTACTGTACTGTCCAGCTACGTGAGGGAAAAGATTCTTCGTGCTGATGAACAAAATAATAGTCAACACAGTGTACTTTGCCTACCTAAGGGGTGAGCAAGATTTGGAATTTGGGGTTCACATTTTTACACAGCTGCGTGCAGCCGAGTTAAAAAGGGTTGGAAAGACTTCAGCTCCTGGTGTATTACAGTAGCTTCCAGCCAATTCACAGCAGGAATGAAAGAAAGCCAGGAGGACCATTAGCCACGCAATTCAAAGTGCATATGTATTTTTCAAGCTTATTTCTTTCTTCTGATTTCGACGAAACGGCAAGAACTGGTCTTACAATTAGACCTTAAACCTGGGAAGATGGAGAAAAAGTAAAACACTCTTTCTCTTTAATAATCAGAACAGCCTTCCCTTTTTGGACTAGATCTTTCCTGCTCCATAAGCACTTTTGCTACATAGTTGATCAGAGGAAAGGCCAGAGAAGAACCTCTATCTAAGGATAAGAATTCTTTCTGATTTCGGAAAAGGGACTGAAGTACAGGGACATCTGCTTTATGTAACACTCACTAAATGACCGTGGCAATAAAAGCATTATTTAAAGGTCAGTGTATTTTTCACACACATTCTGTGGCTCCCCACTGGTTCTGAGATAAAGCCGAAACCTTATCTCCGCTCTTCTTGTCCTTCCTTTTCCTTGTTAATACTCTATTCTAGTTAGACAGGTCTACACAATAATCCCCCAAACACTCCTTGGTCTACCTGATCACACCTAATCCTTGCTACCCTTCTAGACCAAGCTTAGCTCACCACCAGCATCCCCAGCTCCGACTTGCATCATAACCCTGCGTTTTCCTGCAATTCTGTCATTACAGAAATTTCCTCGAGGGGGTTTGTCCTTTCTCCTCAGATGCAGAATAATCTATTGGAGAATGAGGGTTAGGAGTTAAACTTTCTATACCACCCTGTGCCTAACGCAGTGCCAGGCACAGAGTAGGGATTAGAAATCTCAAGTGAACAAGATCTGTCTGACTCCCATCCCCATGCTCTTCCTCCAGCGAGTGGCTGTGGTCTGCTTTCCAGCTTTGCTTCCTCGGATCTCAGTATTACAGGGATCTGGATTACCTACCATACAATCCCCTCCCTCTCTCCTACAAAACACTTAAAATAAAAGATTTACAGAGTAGGTCTCTTTCACTGAATCTGAAGCTTAATCCTGCATATCTTAGCATTTTCTACTCCTCAATATGCCTTCTAATCATTATGCTTGGCTGTTAACTACTTAAGACATTAGGAGCTATAGTGAATGCCTAGGAGATCAACAAGTCAAACAAAGGAAAAAATTATCACTCTTGCATAGGATAAATGTTTACTCAAAGGTGGAGGTGGAGTGAGTGGAGAACATTCCACTGTGGGGAATCCAGGAAAAAGGGTAATCAAATAGCTTGGAAATAAAAACCTCAGTTACCATAACATGCAGATATGGACATCAATTATAATCAAAGGGGACCATGTGACTACAAATATACTAACTTCCTGGCAGTGTAGCTGACAGAGTTACTATAAAAAATTTGTGTAATTTATAAAAAAAGTTAATGTAAAACAATAACTTTCTTCATATTTCAAACACATTGGCATCTCCGTTTTTCCTACATTTTTATGCCTTTGGACACAGATCCCAATAAAGAGAGAAGCTGATATAACTGTAAATCTAAGGCTAAATTCAGGCATGCATAAGCATACTCAAAACCTAGATGTTTAATTCTCTTATGTATGCTTTTGATACATATTTCAACTCCCTAGGCATTCTTTTTACTTTCATGGTTTTGTTTGTTTTTGGTTGGGGTTCAGAGAAACCACAGTATCCTGAATCATACTACCTCTTAGTGGCAATGAAAGTTATACACCAATTATCAAGATGGTCTCACAAAAGAATAATGCACAAATTTGTTACAAATGTCATCAAAGTCCATTAAAGACTTTGTGGCAGTGAAAACGGATTCATGCTATAAGAAATATACATTACTACTAGTGTAGGGGACAGAACTATCTGGAAAGCAAAAGGAACCATTTTGAACTATTTTATTATGGAATCAGTTGAGTTGTATGAACAATGATATTAAATGGATGCTGGTTCTTTGATAAGTTAGGTTAGATGGTTAAAAAAGAGAAGTAATGATCATTTTAAAGTAAGAAGGCGGCATGGTTTTATGCAGACGACTTAATTTAAGTGAATTTTTTCATATAGTTTTTTTTTTTTTTTAAGATTGTATTTATTTTTTGACAGAGAGAGACACAGCGAAAGAGGGAACACAAGCAGGGGGAGTGGGAGAGGAAGAAGCAGGCCTCCTGCAAAGCAGGGAGCCCGATGCAGGGCTCAATCCCAGGACCCTGGGATCATGACCTGAGCTGAAGGCAGAGGCTTAACGACTGAGCCACGCAGGCATCCCCACATCCGCCTTTTCTATAGTCAGTTGGTTCACCAAGCTTAGAAGCCTTTATAGGTAAAATAGTCCTAAGTTTAAAGAACCTGAATCAGTTGCAGGAATGACGGTTACACTTGACTTTCTCCCTATAGTTTAGAGTAGAAGGACCACTCTAAGGAATGACATTTGGTACTGTAGCAGCATTTAGGCTCTATGGAGTGGCTGTCAATCCTGGCTCCATCCCATCCTAGCTAGCTATAGGCTCCTGGGCCTCAGTTTCCACCTGGAGAGTGGAGACAGCAGCGAGATCTACCTGACAAGATTGCGGTAAAGATGAAATAAACGAACACTTACGAAGTGCTCAGAAAAGCATTTAGCACTTTGTAGGCGCTCCACAACATTGCGTCATGTTGAGATTGGAGAGAATGGTGCGGTGCTTCTGTGTGTGCAAGGAGTCGATCTACTCTGAGTCCCGGCTCTGCCCAACACCAGCTGGATGAATTTGCCAGTGTTTTCACTTCTTTAAGTTGCTGATCTCTCAGATAAATAGTCTCATCCAAAATGAGGATGCAGGTAGTACAAGGCTCACGGAGCTGATGAGAAGATGACATGAGATAATGCATGTAAAGCACTAAACAGAGCACCTGGATTATTAGAATTAACCGCTCAGGGGTGGCAGGTCCTATCTCCTGGTACTTCTCCTCCTATCCTAGATTCCTGCCATCACTGAACCAAAAGTAATGCGAGACTCTGTGACAGACACCTAGCCTTCTTTAAAGATCGACCCAACCATGTGTAAGAGTTTTACTAAATATATCATCTATCAAGTACATGCCAGCACCCGATAGGCTAGGCACTTGTGTTTTCTCCCTCCTAGTGATCAATACACCCTTTTGAACTTGTGTTACAAAATGGGAAAACAAATACTTTTCCAAATTCAATTCATGGATCTGATGTCCTACTAACAGAGCAAACTTGAATCAACTGGATGTTCTGATGGAAACGCTTAACTACATATTCTGGGCTTTTTTTTTTTTTTTTTTTTTAATGGAATGAACTGTGGGTTTTCAGGCTATGCAAATCTTCTACCTTGGAAGAACTGAGTGGCAGGGCCAAGTGCAGTCCATTTCTATCTTAATATGATGAGACAGAAATCTTGTTAAGCTCAGGCAGGGTTGGCTGTAGTCACACAGGCTGAGTCTAAACAAGGCAAACATTTTCAGGCAGTATGAGGGATTTTTTACTTCCTTGGGCTGGTTGATCTTGAAGGGACTAAACAGGTGTGACTCTGGGTGAGAATGGGAGATGAGCAGCAGGGAGAACGTTCAGCACCCAGGGTTAAATCTTTCCCTTTCCTTTCATCCTGCTGTATGCCTGGATCACAGTACCAGAATCCTGGATCGTCTAATTTTTTTCTCCTCTCCCACCCTGCCAGCTTAGCCTGCTTTCCAGTTGTGAGCTGAATCTTCTGGAAATGGTACACGAGGCATTCGTGTTTTCAGTGACTATATCACCCCACTCACCCGGCCCCCACCCGGGGCCCCACCTTCAGCCTAGTCTGTAAGGTCCTTGAGAGCAAAGAACCTGTTGGCACATAGTAGGTCCTCAGTAAACAGTTGTCCATCGGTTAGCCCTCTAAGAGGCCAGCATCTATCTTTGGTCATGTACCATCAGCAGCAAGCTTTATGTCTGGGATGGCCAGTAGCCTCAGGAAGCCTGAGTAAGAAATAAATCCTCTGGCTACTTTGTGAGCACTGGGTTATCCCCTTTTCTGTTTCTCAATGGGTAGATGGAATCTGGATGAAAGCCTACTAAGAGAAGTTCAGTGTAGCTTCTTCTCAGGCCCGACCTAATGATACACCCTGCCAGCAGCAATTGAAATTATCCTTGCGGTGAGTCACACCATGAATCACATGGGTTGTCACGGCAACCTATTAACTATATAACCAAAGCACCTTCCATTAGCTTTGCCAAGAATGGTTCCTGAGTTTTCCAGGACTGTGAAAATAGTGTGGGTGAGCCCCAAGTTTGGTGTTAAGAGTCTACAATCAAAAGGAATGGCCTCAAGGACAAGAAAAGAAAGCGAGAAAATAGGGTTATGTTAGTTCTTGGACCTCCTGAGTAAATGGCAACAATCGTGACAAATTGTTGGGTTGGTTTTGTGATATCAACAAATGCCTAAGGAGAGGAGGTTGAGGCCTCAAAACTAATTTTCTCTAAGTCAAATTCAAAACCAAGTCTCTAGGGGTGAAAAGTGAATACATTAACCTATTCCACTTTAAATGACTGCAATAAACACTTTTTCTTTTTACAGATACAAAGGATTATTTCTCAAGGAAATATTCTGATTTGTACTATTTTTACTATTGAGAACTAAACTCTCTTCACAAATAATATAGTGCTTTAATTTTATATGTTAGGTATTAGCCTACTGCAAACAAATATTTGAAAATGTACTAAATTGCCTTTAATGGCTATTCATGTTAAAATTAAAATATTTCAGAAGACTCAGAAGCATATTTTACTTTGTTATTTACTGGGGAAAGCTGACATTAAATCGGATTAAACCGATTCATTTTCCTGGTGCTTTACTGAGTTCCCTGCAATTTTCAGGCATGTGTAAGTGCCTGTTCTGAGTGTAGAAGAAAGCAAGCAGAACAAGCTTACACAGGAAGAATAAAGAATAGAAACATGGATGAGAACAGGAGGACATGACAAGGATCTGTTGCCTCCGGAAACTATCCAGGAGCCTACCTGGTATCTTTTGGGTCTACACTGTGGTGGTTGGCTGATATATACCCTAAGGTTATGACTCCATGATGCTAAACTTCCCAGTAGCTGGAAAGAGCTAAGAGGATCTGTTGCATTTGTTACTTTTTCACCTCCAAATCTGTCACATTCTAACATTTTAGTGTATGCGGAACTATCCAAGTAGAATGAGATTAAAAAGTCAGGGGCAAATGACCAGTTGTCCTTGGCAAATAATAAAAACCAAATCAGCCGTTGATGCCATGAAAAAGATACTTATCCAACATGGTACCATTTCAGCAGGAAAGACACCAGAAAAAACTTGTGAAACACCAATCTTTAAAGTGTCCAACCAAATACAGAGGTTGTATAATCACCACAAAGATTAAACTGAAATTCTACACCACCCAGTGTAAAATTTATCTGATAGGTCCCTATCCCACAAGTAAAAACCTCCTTTTCTGTTCACATACCAAAACCAACAGCAACGTTTCCTATCACCAATTGAAGAACATCACAAATGAAAGCATTCTCTGACCAATTTGGTCACGATGACTTTGTACTAGAAGCCTCAAAGCTTTGCCTTCCCCCACCAGCCAAGTAAAGTTAATGACAAACACCACCAGTGCCCTTCTCAGGAACTCAGGAGAATCTAACTTCTCCAAAGACCACGCTTGTGAATTCCTCTGAAGCTACGAATCAGATTTCCTTTCCTGGGAATTTCTGGCTCAGCTCACCCAAAGCATTTTTATTTATTTATTATTTATTATTTATTTTTAAGAAGCAATACCTATGCTTTCTAGATAACAAGGTGGCCTAAAATATTATCAGGTGTCACATCTCTTCAGGTTCATTTTGTGGTTCTTGCACGTCTGACTGGTGTACCTGTGAGCTGACACTCTGGTCTAATAATATATTCTGCAACTGTACATGTTAATTTGTAAGTTGAACCATCGCTCTGTGAGGCCAGTTAGGAAACCCAGATTGAAATTGCTAATGCAGGGTGACTTTAGCTGTCGATGATTATGTAGTCAAGCCTTGACCAAGGTTTCCAGAACTCTGGCTAAAAATGGAAGTCTTGAGACAGTACAAAAATGAATTCACACACTTCACTGATAGTGAACCTTTTTGAAGAACAGATGTTAAGATGCTTTAAGAGGAGCTGGAATTTATTATTTTTTTATTTTTTTTAAAGATTTATTTATTTATTTATTTGAGAGAGCGAGAATGAGAGAGAGTACATGAGAGGGGGGAGGGTTAGAGGGAGAAGCAGGCTCCTCGCCATCAGGGAGCCCGATGCGGGACTCGATCCAGGGACTCCAGGACCATGACCTGAGCCGAAGGCAGTCGCCTAACCAACTGAGCCACCCAGGCGCCCTGGAGGAGCTGGAATTTAAGCTCTTAAGAAAACTTACAGGCAAGGTAGGACAGCTTGGTTTTCAAGAAAAATCTGACAGATGCTAAAGAAGAAGTCATTTGGGTGACTGTTATGGGAGAAAGAACTGATTGATTTTCTTCCTCCTCACAAGTTGTAGGCCCTGTAGAGATGTTAAGATCAGAAATATGATGGGTTGTCTGCTAAGTTGGGTGACAAAAACAATCTCCACATTTAAGTGGCATAGAAGACTTTCACTAACAACTTGGACAATTCAATTTCTCCGTGGCATGTGCAAAGTTTTGTGTCAACTCTCCGTTCGGTTCCTATTCTTCCCAACTTGTCATTGGTCTGTTTTATCATGGGCCCTCTCCCCTAAATCATGAAAGTAAACATCAACAAAAAAAACCCAGGTGATTTCTGATCTCTTTTTGTCAGTTTAATATTTGAATTACATAAAGCGAGCTTTATTTGAAGTCTGTCTACATTTACTTGATGCTTAATGTCTAAGAATTTTCCTGCTGATTTCCATAGTTAGAGAGGCAATCAAAATCTACCCACTCTGGCTATATCTTGATTTCGTTTTAAAGCAGGTATATCTGATGGGGTTAAGTTAAGCCTTCGCTGTAAGGCCAACCTGGTTATATTGCCTCTTACTGGAATACCAGCTTTTCTTCACTAGCTGCCACTCCCGTGCTGCCATCCAAATCCTTCCATGAATTTAAATCTGACCACAAGTTATTATTTCTGCAATAGGCCAATGAAATTATTCTCAGGGATGACAATTTCTTGAAGGTCCTCATGGATGGATGGTCTATATATTTACTAACATCTCTGGTCTCTGTCTTATTAGTTGAGGGGCACTCTTTGTATCCAATGGAGTTGAACTAGTGGTTTTATCCACTCATCCAAGAGCCAAGTCATAATGCAAATAGTCAGTGGCTTTCTGTGTATTGCCAGGTGGCCAGGAGTCCATACCCCAAACCACCATAAACAGTAGGCACAATCATCCGCTCCTGTTTGGGAGAGGCCCAGGACTGAGCTAGCAGAAAGACTGAATTACTTACCACCTCTAGAGTGGGTCCCTCCAGGCCAGGGACGAGCTCATGGGCAAGGCTGTGCAAGGAAGCGCTCTGTACCATGCCTGCCCTGCGGATATACAGAGGACTTCAGTCTCCTGCACTGTCAATCTCTCAGTCATCATGAGCTCAATTATGCACCGACAACAGCAAGAACAACAACAACAACGACGACAAAACAACCCCCAAAAAGCTAAGGGCCACAGACTACCGTGATGGAGGGACAGCCAACGGGAACTGTGCATTCGGAGGTGGAGGTGCTGTCCTGATCATGTGTCCGTTACGGGCCTGACCTTTACTTCTTTCCTCAAACAAACATTCCATTGAAGCCCATGGGAGAGCCAGGTGGAGAAACTGCAGGACTGGGCCCTAAAAGTCAGGCCACCATTGAATTTGGCGGGGTGGGGTTTTTTGTTTGTTTGTTTGTTTGTTTTTGCTTTTTTGTTTGCTACAAATACAGATAGACAGACAGACAAGCCCAAGAGCAGATTTCAAGAATCAACTGAGGCACAAGATAAACTACTTTGATGTTACACAGATTTTTTCCCCCAAATGTTTCACATGAAACCAAACATTTTAAAAGCATAATTAGGAAAAATTTGGGGACACATCTTTGTCGGCCCTAAATTGTGCCATAAATATCTCCACTGCTTGCCTTAGAAGGATGCCCAAACACATCTCATGGGTAGCACATATCTGTGGTCTAAAATAGTTATCGAATTCTAATGACACTATTAATTCAAAGTCTAAATATGCTGGTCAAGTACAGTGAAAGTTGACTGCCTGCATCAATGACGGATTAGTTTCATCCTGAGGTTCAAAGCACAGTCAAACATTATTGCTCAGATTGCAAAATCACAACACTTTACGTTGACGTGAGTTTGTAAACTTATGGTGTAGTTCGAATGAAGGCAACTGATGAAAGCAGTTGAACCTGAGAAGTGGGAATGAATACAGAGTGTAAATCCAGCGCACATTTCCACATCAAACTACCGATGCCATTTACCAGGGCCCTCGTGGGCCACACTCATGGTCGAGCGACAGCACCTAGATTCCCAGTCAGTATCTCTGCGCACAGACACAAGTACAAAACGGCCTAAATCGTGAACTAGTGGTGAGGAAAAGGAGACCAAAGTTTAAAAGAAATCAAGGTGATGTTTCCTAGAAACATACCAGCTCTTCTAAGAAGGATCCAGAATAGGGTGATCAGTAAGTAATTAATTGATCCTCCTGACTAGGTTTTATGACTTTTTTCTAAAGACTAATGACTTGAATCACTAGAATTCATCAGACTACGTCTAGACTCTCTTTAACACACACTCAGTACAAACAGGTGGAGATGTACCACTTCCGACCACTACAGGTAGAGAAGTATGACCTCTGTTGACCATGGATCACAGCTGAAACATTAGTTTATACTTGAAGGGTCACAGCAGCCAGACATATGCGAATTCCAACTCTTCAGAAAACTTTGGATAAAAAATAAAATGCATTACTTACATGTATGTGTCTTCTTCGTTACTGAGATACCTAGAAGAGAAGAAATAATGACAAAGGTAAGAAAGTGTCCTGTGTGTGCTTCTCGGAATGCATGTCATTCACGGTGTACTCAGGAGTGCATTTGCTCAGACGGCGATGCAGTGGCCAGGTTAGTCTCAGTCGTACCTGGCAGGGCCACTGGACCTACCCCAGAACAACAGAACCGGGAGCGACAGTGACGGTAAACACCGCCTATGGGTTTAAGAGGTTATGGGGTGAAAAGCAGCAGCACGGACAGTAATTAAACAGGGTGAGAGAAGCCTCTCCATTTTCATTTTAAATAGGGGAGATGATCATGTTTATAGGCAGAGCGGGGAAGATTTAAAACACAAGAGAGTGATGCCAACCTACTCAGACAAGAGTGAGTTGAGCAACAGAGCAATTAATTTGCTATGGCCATTGATTCTGGGTTAACTTTTTATGGAAAATGACTGCCTGCTCACATAAGGCATAACTTTTTATGGCGAAGGAAAGAACATCCACAAAATGTACCTATCTGTCCATACTCATTAAAGTCAGAAGGGGTATGGCTGTTACTTCTCTGCGAATGGTACCAAAATGAACACACGCTGCACAAAAACACGAGGGATTCATGAGTCAGCACCCTTGCTGCTTCCAAGATGATTTACGGAGAGCAGGTGACAGATGAATGGGACTAAGCAAGATTCGGCACATAAGACCACAGAAGGATAACACGAACACACACTCCAGTGTTAACAGTGTTATCTCTGTTTCAGAAGGACTCCATTTTGAACTCTTTATGCTCTGTTCTTCTTAGGGGATATTCTTGAGACTAAATAGGCTCAAAGTAATACAACTCTTGAAAACATTTAGCCTGTGACTAAGAACTGTGGTAAACCTTGAAATTTTTTTCTTTCAAGTTATTAAGAGAACTATTTAACCCTCCTCTGGAAAGTAGTTGTTGAAAAGTTGTTGAAAAATTTGGCACCCACGTCAGACCCATTACTTAGCTATGGAACAAATCGTACAGGGAAGAAATCCGTTATGAAAATCCACGGTAGACATAAAAAAAAAAAAAAAGAAAAAGTTAATTCCAAAGTTGTGTGCCAAGACCAAAATCACACACTTGCTCCCCCCCACAACTTTCCAAAGGGCTTATTTAGGGAAGCTGAAATTACATAGCCCAACTCAAATTCTTTCCCCCCCCCCCTTTTTATTGAGGAAAACTAAACTATTGTTTTTCATCATGTTTGAGTTGGCTTCTCAAAGTGAAGTTAGAACCTTTTGCAAAGAGCCTTGAAGGCTCTCTCACACGGGAACTACAAAAAATGTTCTAGAATTTTTTTGAAATAAGCTTTATCATGGGAAGGGAGCTTCCCCCAACAGCAACTGTGAGTAAAGTTTAAAATCTGAATACAATTTGCAACTCCAGCTCATGACACCAGCACCAATAAATTGATACATTAGTGCTCTTTCAGCATTATGAGGGCTATATGTGTACTTTCCTTAGGAAATAATGCTTTCTGTAAAATCACTTTGAAGAGAAAGTGCTTATGCTGTCACT
Source organism: Neomonachus schauinslandi (assembly GCF_002201575.2). Lineage (NCBI taxonomy): Eukaryota > Metazoa > Chordata > Mammalia > Carnivora > Phocidae > Neomonachus > Neomonachus schauinslandi. Next base: position 99,539,158 of record NC_058411.1, read on the forward strand.
CCTGATTATTCAGAACCTCCACACAATTGGATTTAACACAGCCCAAAACAGACCTATCTATATTCGCTGAGTGTGGAACTATTTTCTCCTGACATCCAAAGCCCTGATGAAAATACCACTGCTTTGACTTTTCTACTTAAATTTATTATACAGCGTGAGGCAGTGTTCTCATCAAATATTTTCATGATGATTACACTGATAATAGATTCTGAAAATCTTTCCAGGAAAGCTGCCTGATCTTTGAGATCACAGTAGCACAGAGCTAAAACCACTCACGTCTGTCTCCAGGAGCAAGCATGACCCCAGCCAGCATCAGTGCCAACCTAGTCCCCCAGTTTCGGTTAGCGGCCACTTAGTGATCGATACAAACAACTGGGGGATATACCCACATAAAAGTGGCCAGATTTAGCAGATAAAATGCGGGATGCCAGTTAAATTTGAAGTTCAGCTACTACTCTGCTGTGTATCCGAAATTCAAATTTAACTGAGCATCCTGTATTTTATCTGGCAACCCTAACCCATACAAATAAAATGTAAACTATATCTATTGTATACAGTGAAGAATATAAAATAAATTAATAGCACATTTTTATGGAGAAAGGCTTAAAAAACACAACCCTCTCCTGAAAGCAATATTTTTTTTTATAAAAAATGCATTATTTCTAATTATGGAGACAGGACTATGCATAATATTTAATTACTGTTTTTACTTCATAGCCATTATGAAGACAAAATTCTATTACCCCAAAAAAGCAAACAAACAAAAACAACATGAACACACAAAAGACAAATTTAATGGAATGATCAGAAAGTTTATTTGGAATCCCCTTCTTCCTCCTCTCCTGAAAAGTAACATTTGTGATCAAACTAAGGTCTTGAATTTGTGTCACTCCTTTTTCTATAGAAGCTCTGGTACTTCATAGTAACTGACTCCATAGTAGTGTTAAAAAAAAAAAAAAAAGCAAAAAACAAAAAACAAAGCAACAACAAAAAAAGTGGCACCTGGGTGGCTGAGTTGGTTAAGCGTCCGACTCATGATTTCAGCTCAGGTCATAATCTCAGGATTGTGAGATTGAATCCGACGTCAGGCTCCGCGCTGGGCATGCAGCCTGCTTCAGATTCTTTATCTCCCTCTCTCTCTGTCCCTTCCTACCCAGCCCCCTGCTCTCTCTCTCTAAAAAAAAATAAAAAAACAAAGAAAGAAAGAAAGAAAAAGAAGAAAGAAAGAAAGAAAGAAAGAGAAAGAAAGAAAGAAAGAAAGAAAAGAAAGAAAGAAAGATCTTCATTTCACAGATGGGTCAACTGAAGCTCAGGAAAGTTTAATTAGCACAGTAAAAAGCTTTCTGTGGAAAGTTAATATCCTTTTGGAAGCACATCCATGGCTCATATTTAAAAACCCTGGTATAGATAGTGCCTCTGAAAAGAGTAAAGATTCAAAAAAAGATTTACTCCCAGGACCACATCACTCAGCAGTCAGTAAATAATTTAAACCTGTCCCCTGTCTTATCCCAACCAGGGAGCCTCCCCAGGGCTTGGGTGAATGCGGTCCTCAGACAGAGAAGCCTGTGTGCCCTAGTTTGCAACCAGCAGCCATTTCTTCACCCTTCACTGGGGGTGGGGTGGGTCTTCCCTTCTTTCCTCTCAGTCCCTCAGAGGTTGTAAGCTTCCTGTCTTTCCCGCCAGAAAGCGCCTCCTTCACGAGACCACAGCAGTCATGCACTGCCCATTGTTATCCTTAGCACATCCAAAGCTAGCGTTACCAGCACCGCCAGGAGCAGAAGCTCTGAATAATGACTTGTTGGAGAACCAGTTTTCTAAAGAGAAATTATCATGAGTATTTAGTAGGGGCAAACAGCTCTAATTCTACCCAGGAGTAGAAAAGAATATACTTTTTAAAGGCAGCTCAAGATAGCTGAATTTGGAGTCAGGCTGACTTGGGCTTTCATTCGTGGCCCATACGCTTTCCTGACTCTTGGCTGAGAGGCCTTGGGCAAGTGACTTAACTACTCTGGGCCTGGAATTTATAATTGTATATAATCACAATAATACTCAAAAGTCTGCTGTGAAAATTAAAATGAAATCAGGATGTGTAAAGAGCTTTCCAAACTGGGAAGTGTGAAACGTTAAAAGGGCAGGCAACATGCACAGTCTTATTTTAACAAAGGCTGAATTAGAATGTTCTACCGAAAGCTACGTCATAGCTACTCCTGATGTCCCTGGGCTTCATGCTGACGTAGGGCCTAGGACTCTGGTTTTCAGACCAAGTGCTCTGACTTGCAAATTCCTAGTTGTTGGAGCATGAGACAGACAACCAAGTTCCTAAAAGTAAGTGTGTGCTGTTCTAGACCCTGAACTCCACTGGAGTCTTTACTCTCTGAAATCCAGGGAAGACACTTGCTCATTGGCAAGTGGGCTAGCTAGGCTGCTGTTGAGCACGGGCAAGGGACTTTGATCACCACCACCAAAGGGTGTCAAACTGAGTCCAGCTGTTGTGAAGGTTTTGATTCACTTCCAAGTGACTGGGAAGAACACCAAGATCCTTTCACTGAGATTTGCAAACAGGCCACCAAGCAGAGTAATGCTCTCTGCAGAGACTGTGACGGCAGGGAGCTGTGGGAGAGTGATGGGGAGGCGCCGGGGCTCAGTGACCTGAGCCAACAGTGAACTCACTGGTTGATTTGGGCAAGTCACTTAACTTCTCTGGGCCTTAGTTTTCTCATCTGTAGAATGAGATGGTTGAACTGCATGATTTCTTAATTGCCCTTCTAGTTTATTGATCAAGGGCTCCTTGACCTGCTTTCTAGCTATCAGACCAAACCTCCTCTTTTTAAGCAACAGGCTGCCAGATCTATTTCTCACTGTACAAAATCTAATGTAGCTCACAATCAAAGGTAACCCCCTGAAACTTTTTTCTTTTTGCCTTTAAAAACCAAAGAAGAAAGAAGGCAATACCCACAAAAGGTTATATAAGTAAAAGCTACACTTCTTTTGGGTGATATTTTAAAATTATCTGGGCTAGAGAAAAATGGTACCTTTTGATAAAGTTGCAAGACTCCTTATATTTCACCCAGATCATATATATAGAGGGGGGGGGGGAGAAAAAGAGGAGAAAAGAGAAGAGAAACATTTCCAAGTGACGCTTTAAGAGTAATTTCTAATTTAATACCAGAACATCAGTTTTAAATTGTCAATTAATACCCTTAAAATTAAGAGGAAAAATCTCCACAAATCCTCTACTCAAAGGAGGGCTTCTAATCTAGCAAGAGTACCTCTTACTCTATTTAGCCGACCATGCTTCAAAGTAAAGCATAGGAAATGTCATGAAAATACCACAAATTTATCACTGTCACGGTTATCAGTCGTTTCAGAGTTATAGCTATCACAGAGCAGAGCACTTTAGGATTGTAATCTGATATTTCCAATCAGTGCCAAATCTTGGACCAATTAACCTCCTTGATGGACTTCTTACTGTCTCTTGGTTTCTAGGCAATTGTCTGGGGACCAAGTTTAGTTTAACTTTTTTTTTTTTTTTTGGTAAGAAATGGCAACTTTAGGGGCGCCTGGGTGGCTCAGTCAGTTAAGCGTCTGCCTTCAGCTCAGGTCATGATCCCAGGGTCCTGGGATCGAGCCCTGCACCGGGCTCCCTGCTCTGCGGGAAGCCTGCTTCTCCCTCTCCCACTCTCCCTGCTTGTGTTCCCTCTCTAGCTGTCTCTCTGTGTGTCAAATAAGTAAATAAAATCTTAAAAAAAAAAAAAAAATAAATGGCAACTTTCCTCCTCCGCAGACGTCCCAATCACTAAGCTAGCATTTCCGGAGGCCCTGCATTCTAGACAAGACCCTAACTACAGAGGTGTGCCTTTACCACTTTGCCATTATTCAGTCTGTGTGCCTTCTCTTATTCTCTTTCATACAACAGAACAGTTGTTGAGATCCAGATATTTTCCACGAGGATAAGCTCTGTGTTAGAATACAAAAAAAAAACAAAAAGAAAAACAAACACAACAAAGGATACCTAAAATGAGATGCAGTGAAGTTTTCTTTTCTTCTTCCTTTTGTTTTTAAATACGTTAACGTTTCTTGGGGCTCCTGGGTGGCTCAGTCGGTTAAGCGTCTGCCTTCGGCTCAGGTCATGATCCCAGAGTCCTGGGATCGAGTCCCGAATCGGGCTCCTTGCTCAGCGGGGGCTCTGCTTCCCCCTCTCCCTCTCCCTCTCCTCCCTGTTCGTGCTTTCTCTCTCTCAAATAAATAATTAAATCTAAAAAAAAAAAACCCAGAACAACACGTCAATGTTTCCGTATTTCAAGTGACTTTGTGTGGCACGGAGGAGGAGATGTGCTAAATGATAATTAACAAAATCTTTAACTAGCCAACTCACGCATCTACACTAGACCCACACATTAACTCTCAGTTTGATTTCTAGAAAAGGAGGCTCCAAATCTGAAGGCTTTCACAGGATTTATTCTCCCTCTTCACAAGGTGAACGAGTTAAGTAAGATGCCCGTTATTTAAGCTGCGAGGTCTTGGGCCAATGGCCTAACTGCTAAGTCTCCATTTTCTTACCCATGAAATAGGGGCAAAATTCTCAGTGCTGGGTTTATAATAAGGTTTCAGTGAGAGAATTCACCTGGGGCATGTAGCAGAGTGCCTCTTTCCTACTCAAGACATTTCTATTAGCAGACACTTAGCACTGGACAAACAGAGAGCTATCCCCTAGGTGGACACAGGCATACACAACAGGGCAATGAGCTCATTAAAAAGATGTAGAATCTGGCAAATGAGTGTTTGAGAGCTCAGGCAGAACTTTCCAAAAAAAATCTGGAACAGTTAACCTCCTTCCTGCCATATTATCCACGGGCATAGTGCAAAGGTTGCAAGCTGCTGGGTCTGCTTGCTCCCTCCTCTACTTTTTGACTTCCTCATTGTAAGAAGCTTGTAGTTAAAAGAGCAATTTATATGCAGTGAATGAACACTAGCTAAGAAACAAAGCCCAGCGTTTAGGGGTTTTGTTCTTGTTTTTGAATGGCTAACAACTGTTTCATAAAGAAAAAAACTATCACTTTGTGTTGGCCCTATGCCCTCCCTCCCCCAATCCTGAGCTGTCCTATGAGCTTGCTCCATTCCATAAGCAGTCAGGAGAGAATCTATGCAGGAGGAAGAGCAGGAACACAGCCCCGAGTGCGGCCTCACCAAACAGAGTGATGTTACAAAACAATGTCCTTGTCTAGGACAAAAGAGCTATTAATGATAATCAGTACATATTACTGAAAGTGCTCCAAGTAATCTCTGGACTTTGTTTCAAAAATTCTTAATGGACACTAATGCTTAGAGTTCACTCAAAAGAGAAATAAATTATGTGCCAGGGTTGCAGGGACCAAGGACAACACTCGGAAGGCATCAAAGCATTAGCAATGTTACGACAATCAAACATTTTGTAATTGCATAAAAAGCCTTTAAAAATCATTTAGAAATACTAATTATGAAGATAAATAATACTTTAATGTGAGCTTTCTTTTGTGTTGATTTGAGCCTAGGTTGAGCTCCTTCGGTAATAATATTTCAGCTCTTTTACCAATCAAGGTGCTTTATGCAACATGAAAAAAATCTCCGTTTTAGTGTGAAAAATAGAATGGACATTGATAAGAGGATTTTTTTTCTTCTGTTTTTTGAATTAAAACAATTGTGTGTGTGTGTGATTGCCTTCCATCTCTAGGTCATATTTCCTGACATTTGTGCCCAGAAATATCTTCTAATTTTAGGCAGGCAGGCCAGAGCTATACCCGCTCTCAAGCCCTGCCTTTATCTTTGACAAAACAGTACCAAGAACAAAACCTCATTCCCAGTCCCTCAGCAAAAGCATCATAAAGACACCATCAGTCTATCCTAGAACGAAATTTTGAGACGAAACTTATTTGGGAAACATCCATCTTGTCCCTTAGAGATTACTATCTAATGCATTATGAAAAGTCCATACCTAAGGAGGTAATTTCTCCTCTTGTGACTTGCTGGTGCCAAATGCATGATTATTAGCACTAAAGGACAGTAAGAATGACAAGAATTCTTGTTCTTTCAAATTGATTTCCTTTTATCAAGTCTCTATACTGAAAATGGAGCTACCCATTAAATATTACTCAGTTGACTTAAATCTGCTCTTGGAGCTCTGAGCAGAGATGTGAACTGACAACCGTCAACACTTTCAGCTTAGCCTTCTGGAATTGAGTAGTTTCACAAGTGAATAATTCAGTTCAGGTAAAAGTCAACAGCTCTCACCATGCTTTTCCAGGAAGTGCTTTACCTTCTGCACCTCTGAAATTTGTTGAAATTGTTTATCTTTGCCACTAATATGGGCAGGTACTGACTTGAACTGTCCGTAGGTGACTTAGCCTGGATGCTGTCAAACACATGGCTATAGTTGCAATCCCCAAACTCAAAGCTACCAGAACTGGTTGGAGGAGGATGACCTGAAGATTATAGAGTTGTGGCCCCAAAGCAAGTCAGGAACGACAGACGCTTTTCACATATTCTGCCCTTGTGTAGACAACCTAAATCATACCTCATGGAGAGTATCAGGTCAAGGCAAGTGATGACTGAAGAAATCTCACCTAGCCTGAAGCCACCTCAAAACCAAAATCTGCTCCCATTGGCACAAGCATGCGTAGACCAAGGGTATACAAAATAGGAGACAATTCCATGAGTTCACTCAGGTCTCAAATCACCTAGAAAGGAGAGGGAATCTGAAGTGCAAACAATGGGAATTTGGTTCTAAATTTTGAGGATATGAGCTCTACTGTCAGAACCAGAGTGAACACTAACAGCCACAGGATCCAGGTGCTAGGGAGCCTGCGTGGCTCAGTTGGTTAAGTATCTGACTCTTGGTTTGGGCTCAGGTTGTGATCTCAGGGTCATGAGATTGAGCCCCAAAGCCCCATGTCGGGCTCCCCACTCAGCAGGGAGTCTGCTTCCCCTCTCCCTCTGCCCCTCCCCCAGCACGCACTCTCTCTCTCCAAAATAAATAAATAAATCTTAAAAAAAAGCCACAGGGTCCAACGGGATATCAAATAAATATTGATATTTATTTTTAGTGGAGAGGTGTCTTCAACTATTGCTGAATATATAGGATACTATTTAAAGGTCTGTAAAAGATTTCTAAAAATGCCGACATTAATCATCTTGAAAGAAAAAAGATGAAAACTCCAATTAAATATGTATTTTGTAGCCTCTCCTCTGATGACAGAATTTTAAGCAGTTTTGTCTGGATTGGCTGCTGCCGGGTGATAACTCAAGAAAAGAAAGTAGTCACCAAGGTATTTCCTTTGCATTCACAGAATTTATCGAGTACGAAAATTACTAGATGAGATGAATAAACTCTTTTCCCATATGAGATTTAGAGTCGGGAAGCTTCGATTCCAGTCTTAGCTCAGTCACTTGCCAGATGTGTGAATTTGGCCGAGATACTTAATCTCTCTGAATCTTAGTTTCCTCATCTCTTAAAGAAGGGGAAAAAAATCTTTTCTTCTTCCATTTGACCACTAGAAATGTAGGCTTTAAGAAGTAATTATGGATGTACACAGGGTTTTCATGGTAGCATTGTTGCCAACAGCAAAAGGTTAGGGAGGAACCACCCAAATGTCAGTAGTATAGAGGATGAGTTAAATAAACCATGGTATATCTATGTAATGAAATACTCTGCCATCAGTAACTAATGAAAGCTTAATTGCATTACAAGACGTTCTAGCTGTCTTCAGAGAAACAAACAAACAAACCCTCAAACCCCCACAGTACAGAATGACTCCATTTCTGTGAAAAGAAGAAAAAATAAAATAATAAAACTATATAGAAAAAAAGACTAAAAAATATGCACCAAATTAATGAGAGTGGTTATCTCTGAGTGGAGGAATTCCGGATGATTTTTTTCATTTCTTTGTCTCTACTTTCGAAATTTTCTATAATAAAACTGTGTAAATAACATTCTAAGACTAAGAAAGAAAAGCTAAAATACCCACCTCCCAGGGTTACTGTGAGGATAAAATGAAATAATGAATGGAAATGTTGGTTTAATTTTGTTTTTTTTTTCCTTATTATCCCAACATCATCTCTCTGTGACCATTAGGAAACCTGGTTTCCTATGGCAACTCCTAACTGCATTACACTTTCCAGGCAACTCTTTCTGAGTCTGAAGTATAAGCTCCATGACATAGCTGGCATCTTTCGGGAAGGCTTCATGGTGATGGACAGTCTGAGGGTACTGGACAAAATAGTAACCAAACCACTAATCCATGTGCTGAAAAAGGTCTGAAAAATAAGCCTTGTTTAGTTCAGTGTGTTTTATATAATGTCACAGAATCACTGAGAAACCTAGACTCTGATGTTGGGTGACTCTTGACTCCTGGGAAAACAATGATCCTTTAGCTACCAGATAGAAGCTCAGTTTATGCCGATGACTACAAGATATCTGCACCATGGGTTTGTGGAGATCTCTATGGAGCAGGTGCAGCCTCAGAGACTGATCACAAACCCCTCAAGGCAAGAGTGAGTCCTTTTGTCATTATCCCCTGAGAAGTCTCTGGGACTTATTGCCATGAAATGTGAAGAGCAGGGTTTTGGAGACAGGCAGACCCAGGCTGCACGCCTGACTTCATCACCGTCACTAAGTGACCATCGCTGGAATCATTTCTCTTTAGGCAAGTTCCTTCACCTGAGTCGTAGTTTAAATTTCTGTAGGATAGAGGTAAGAATGCTGCTGTCTTTATAAGACAAAGAAGAAGGAGACTGGGATACAGAGACACAGAAGATACACAGAGAAGGTCATGTCAAGATGGAGGCAGAAATTGGAGTCATGTGGCGATAAGCCAAGGAATGCCAAGGATGGCCAGAAACTACTGGAAGTTAGGAGAGAGGTTTCCAGAAATTCTTCTCTAGAGCCTTCAGAGGGAGCATGGCCCTGCTGACACCTTGGTTTTGGACTTTTAGCATCCAGAACTGTGAGAGAATACATTTTTGTTGTTTTAAGCCACTAATTTGTGGCATTTTGTTACAGGAGCCCTAGGAAATTGATTAGAAAGGTCTAGGAAATTTTATGAGTTTATGGTATCTTGACAATACTCTGGGATCTTTCAAAAATACGGTGTGGCAGTTTTCTTGCTACCCCTCCAAATCCATTCTCCCATTCTTCCACAGCACGCACCTTTTTGGTGGGCACACAGCAGCCCAATTAGAGACTACATTTCCCAGAGTCCCTTGGGGCTGGGTAGAGCCATAAGACTAGGTTCTCACTAAGAAATGTGAGCAGAAAGGGTGTGTGGAAATTCCGTGTCACTTAAGAGGAAATTGCTTGCCTGGGATATCCTGTGTCTCTCTTCTCATGGACTGGAACTTGGATGAGGCCATGACCCTGCTCCAACAGTGAGGACTGCACCTTTGGAGACAGGACCCTAGAACTCGTAAGCCTGCTTGCTTCCCTGGCAGTTTCTACTGGGTCAAACACCACAGGAGAAAGAAGCAAACTTCTACCTCATATGAGCCACTGTGTTCGTGGGTCTCTGTCATTATCCTAACAAATACATAAGGTTAAGAAACAACTATAGTTTATAGCTTAGAATCACCAAATGTTAGATCTGGAAGAGACAAGAAATTGTATCTCTCCCTGGAAAAGGACAGAAAACTGGGCCTGAGAGGGACTAGGTGACTGGTTCCAAGTCAGCCAACCAGTAAGAGGCAGAGCAGAGAGCAGCACTCAGCTCTGTCGGCTCCGGGGCCTGGTACATTCAAGTCTTCCTGTTATCGTACAAGACATCTCAGCTGGACCCAAGGAGGTTTCGCCAGCATCATTTACAAGCCTCCTCCAGGCCAGAGCAACTTTTTGAACTGTTAATCAGTTAGTGCTCAAGTTCCTTCCATGGCTCATGAGGTTCTCCACAAGCCTCCCTGGTTCTCCACCTCATGTCCTCTTCTCTCTGCCTCGTCTCTCTTGCTCTTCTACATGGACCTTCTTGAAATTTCTCTAAAGCTCTAAGCTTGCTCTGGCTTGGAATCCTTTCTGCTTCGAATTCCCTCTGCCTGGTTCAATTTTCCTCTACATCTCCCCAGGCCTTCCTCACAGCCACTCAGATCTCTAAGGTGGAATGCTCCCTACCGGCTTATCTAGACTTGTGTTCCCACGTTATTCTCCATTTTGCTTTACTCTTCATAACAGTGTTTCCCTCCCTCTGACATTCTATAAAATAGCCGTTGTATGCCTTTCCAGTAATGTCAAATCTTAAAGGCAGGGACTTCATGTTCCTGGATTATCATTGTATTTTTGAATGCTGACAATGGTGCCTGGCACATAGTAGGAGCTCAAGAAACTCTGTCAAATGAATGAATAAAGATGGCTCCCCAAAGCCACATGTCTAGTTTACCAATTGTGCCCTCAAAGCCTAGTCCTCTGGAAATGTATGGACAACATAGGAGAACAGAAATGGTGAGGCAGGGGCTAAATGAGATGGTCTGGGGGCACAGAAGGAAAGGTTTGCATGGGTGAAGAGAAACTGGAAAGCTACATACAAAGAGAGAGGGGGAGAGAACACATACCAACCCCAGGGCCTAAAGCTGAGGTCAGGCAATCAATAGAAGAGTTAAAATGGCACTCTTAAACACTTCTGATAAAATCAATTTGGTCATTACCACAGCTGAACACAGGGCACAAAGGCCTCATCTGTTAGAAAGATCTTTATGATCTTGTTAACGGATCCCCGACACAGAAGCTGTAAAGGTTATAACCCAACTTGTAAAGCTAATCTCATATTGGCTCTGGGATAATAAAGAACCGACAGAAAAATTCCCACTTAACCGTATGTTAGAGCAAGAAGAAGAGCTTGCGTGACTTGTCCTATGGCAATTCAGAATAGTTTAACTGTCCCATTTCTGAGACTGAGAAAGCAGTTTTGGAAACAATTTTGGTATTCAGGGTTCTTAGAAACAACAGCTCAGAGGTTAACTTGGGTTTAGCCATCTCCCTTCTATTCAAAGTGATTTAAAAATAAAAGTCAGGATTTTTATTTTTATTTTTTAAGATAGCTCTGTTCTATATTTGTATACCGCAGATGAAATCCCTGGATTATTATTATTATTTAATATGTAAGTTTGGGTCATTCTTCAATAGAGTAATGCAGCATTATTTCTCGATCATACTCCTTTGGACCGTGTGGTCCAGATCATGTCTGTGGGAGTTAGTGCAGAAAGGGAAAACCAGTTTATGCTCCATAGCAGGTCCAGAAGACAAAACAAAATAACCATCTCAAAACCTTTCTGAGCAGCCTTGAAAAGAACACAGGGGAGAATGTGAGTGCATCAGGCATTTAGCGCAGACTGAAATCTGAAACATGTAGGGATGAAATGATACAATGTCTGCGATCTGCTTTAAAATGCTGCTTCAGCAAAGCAAAAAGGGATAGATGAAGCACCGGGCACAAAATCTTGATAAGTGTTCAATCTGGGTGTTTGGTACACAAGAGCTCACTGGGCCGTTGCCTCTCTTTGTGTGTATGTTTGAAATTTTCATAATAAAAGGCCCTTACTGGCTGGAAAACTTTAAGAAGAGGCCCAGTCTCCCTCACGTAAAGCGTGTGAGAGATTTTCCCCGAGCATGTGAATAGGCCGCAGTCATAGCTCCCCCAGCTGCTGAAGAAAGTGTTTCTCCCTAGAGCAGGTTTGAATGCTTTGGAGACCAGATACCTTCAGAATATGTATTTTATTTACCTAGCCATTTATTTTATTTATAAAAAGAAACATTTAATAGCTTTTATCCCTCCTCCTTAAAGTCTTGTTTTCAATGGGGTCTTAATCTTGCCAATGGTGGTTCTGTCAACTCTGATACATTTTAGGAACATAACCTCATTGGTTAATGAGAAAGTACTGGAATTTGTTATGGCCATGTGAAGGGAGCACACAGTAGAAAATAAATCAGAAGACCTGACTTCGAATTCCACCTTCCCCTGCCCTGGCTCTCTGCCATCTTCTTACTATACTTCGATGAGTCTACCCTCTTGACAATCTTCTGCATGGTTCCCTTTGTTCTCAGCAGCCCATGTTTTGTGGGTTGGATGAAAGTCCCATCAGTGGCATATAATAGCAGCCCTCCTTAAAAGCGGGCCACTTCTACTACATAGAAACCTATATAAATCAGAGGTTCCTTGGTTAATGATTCCAAACAAGAACCCGAGAAATCCTGGCTACTTTCTTCGGTGGTTATTTGAAGGCAGATGGTTGTTCAGTCCCTTTGCAGGTACTTTCAGTTCATCATTCAGACTAGCAATCTGATCTTCATTCAAACAAGATGTAGCATTTCCCCAACAGGGTGTTGTTGTTGTTGTTGTTTTTTGAGTCTGACATTTTCAAACTCCCTTGAAGATTATCCAAGGTCAACTTGCAGTTTGCCATTGTAACAACATAGTCACTGTCATACAGTTGCTGCATATTTTCAACCCACCTTTCTGATGTCCTCATCTCTGTGAGGTAAGTAGTGAAGATACTGCTGAACCACTTCTCAGTGAGGAAACGGAGTGCCAGAAGGGTGGAGGAGCATGCTGAAGATCAAGTGGCTCTTGTATGACGGAGCTGGGGGCCAAAGCTCAGTCATGGGGCGTTTTCAGTGGTCACTGTAGTTATTTCTTTCTCTGGCCAAATCCTTTAAGTGCTCCTCCTGTGGCCGCACCAAGAGCCAAAGGCATCCAGCAAAAAGCATCAGAGACAAACATGTATATCCTGGGTCAAAGAGTTGCCTGTAGTCTCCCCTCCCTTCCACCAGCGATAACTTTTTTTTTTACTAACAGGCTCTTCTGGCTTTACATTCTGGTGTCCTTTCTCATTTTGTGCAGTTTGGATTTGGTAAACCAGTGTTTAGATGGTGTACAGCTGTACAAATGTCCCTCTGGTCTACCTCCTGAACCAGAGACTAGAGAAGCCTTGCCCAAGCCTTGAGGACACTCCTAACTACCACAGTGAGAGAATGGACTCCCTATGATAGTATATTATCCAAACTCTGTCACACACAGCTATGTCTTCCACCCTCTGGCTTTCACTCACACAACATTAAAAACAGCACTCCCAATGCCTATATGAATTTGGAAATCAACCCATAACCAGTTGAGGTAGCTTTAGTTACCTCTAATTTCAAAGCTGTCACTAATTTAGTCCCAGAGTCGAAGGATAGCTTGAAACTCTTCGAATATCTCACTAACGAACAATGTATGAATAATCTAATTTTTCAGCTCAAAGTGGAATTTGTTCAAGTATGAAAATTCAGACTTGCCAGCTCTGCTGCCCCTGGTTGTCTGTATGTTTGTTCTCTCCTTGTCCCACATTGTCAAACACTATGTTAGGTGATGGGGATGGCCAATGAGATAGCAGTGATCCCTGTACTCATGGTGAGTATGAGTATCAGCCAGAGTCTCAACTGGGGACCCAAATTCCATCCGGCCATCCATTTTGCATGAGCCCTAATCCACATTCCTAGCAGTCACCTCTGCTCCCTCACGAAGCCCAGATATTGTTCATCACATCCATGAGCTTCAAGAACAAGAAATGGTTTGGGGGCGGGGCATTGAAAAAAAATGCAAGCTTATGTTAATTCAGCCCAACTCTGAGCACATTCTCTTTCCATCCTTGGTCACTTGAGGCCCTGTTGACTTTTTTCAGGTGCCTATGTCCATGAAGAAATGCATGGGACAGGGACCTCTTCCCCACTTCCTGCTTATATATTTTCCCCTACAGATGTCTTTTTTTCCCCTATGGATATCTTTTTTTTTTTTTTTTTTGCATTTTAAATGATCCTTATACATGATTTACATATTCCAGATAGTTCCTACAACTACTATATGATGAAGACAACAGATTCTGTTTCTCTGTCTTTGCACAGAAGAAAGCTGTGCTTCAGCTTCCAAGGTAACAGAACAAATAAAACAAGCCATCTCCCTGATGCCAATATGGGAAAGGTCAGAGAGCTCTGAGCTCAGACATCAGGAACCTTTCAGCCAACTCAACATCCTCCTGATTTTTAATGTTTTCCCCTCCGCCATAGTCATACTTGTCACTTACTGAAGAGTGCTTTAAATATTGCTACAGAAGATACACAGATAAAACAAGTAAACTTTCGGGATTTTAGTTTCAGCAAATGAAGGCAGAAGTGACTAATCGGAGTGACCGTGACTGTGTCAGGACCATCCACGTCAGAGCCAATCGGCCTCAGCTGGCAAGTTTGGCACCAAGCATTGCTTCCACGACCACCAATGCCTCAGATAAGCCAGAGAGCTGCAGAGAATTCTAACATCACTTCTAAGCTGACAGACGTCTTATTATGATTATATATTATGCTGAAACTCGGAGCCTTACTGTAAGTCATCATTTTATCTACTTTTAACAATGACAGTAAAATACTGCCACAAGTGTCAACTTTCCTATGAGGGCCACCTTTTCCTCTCAGTGACATTCTAAGTACAGAGTCTCCTTCATCTAAAGGAGCTGTCCTATCAGCCCGCTAATGGGAACAATTCATTGAACCTGCACTCGAAGTACAGCCAAGGAATGGAGTAATACGTATAGGATCCAGGGGGAATCAGTCCTCCCAGCTGGCCCCTCCCGCCATTTGATTCATTGACGAGAGTTCACTTTCCACTCAGGCTGACTTACAGGAAAAAAAAAAAAAAAGGACACTGCAGAAAAATTAAGTGAACTATTAGCCAAATCCCCTCAAGCTGCTTGCCTGGATTATATAACAACTCCTTAATTCCTGAGGCCACGGAACAGGAGGCCCGCATGTCTCCGATTTCCTATCTTTTTAACGCCCCTTCCCTTCGCCCAGCCCACCACCCACCACACATGCCTTGGACAGTCCACGTAGCATATATTCCCTGTCTATTTTAATTATGTGGCATGCTTCTCCTTACACTGCAGTGTATCCTGGCTTCATAAAATCCTCACTTTTTACACGACCCTTGCTGGCTGCCTTCGACTCACTCACCACATCACATTTGCAGAGCCCAAATTCTAGGAACAGCACCTGCAATCATTAATGTATTAAACCGTTGTTCCAAAATGACTAAATGCATTATTTCTGCTGTGGAAGAAAATGCTGAGGTGAAGCGAGAGCAAAGGTAGAAGACCTGGTTTTCCTAAAATGGATACAGCCTTGGAGGCATTTATATTCTCCAAGGACACAGTCACGATTCTTCTGATCATTTTTCAAATCAGCTTAATGAGCGTGAGATGGTCCTCTCATTAAACTGATATAATAGATAAATAGTACCTGCATTTAGGGTGGGCAATTGAAAGAGAGAACCCGTTTCCTGAGACTCGAAAGGGTTTTTAACCGGAGCAAAAAAACGAGGGGCTGACTTTTGAAGGAGGCTTTACGTGGTCTTGCCATCACTCTTCACTGTCTGGCACAATAAACGCGGAGAGATTTTTCAGCTCTCTTGAACTAAAAACAACTCCAATTGGTATGGATCGTTTTTCGTAGGATTTTGAGTAATTCCCATATTGTGACTTTTAGCTTTGCTCATGACTTCCTTAAAAGATACCTAAATGCCAAGCTGCGGGGGGGGGGGGGGGGGCGGGCGGATAATAAACATTTAAAGAGCTACATAAACCCCAACATATTGTTTTTTTCCAAAAACCACAAGCCCAAGTTAGATGCTATACGCCCCACACAGCTGCCCGAATGAGGCCTCCCTCACCCCTATCTTCCAAGTACAGTCCGATAATCCCAAATCTTATCTTTCTAAAGATCTTTTACAAAGTGGATGTTAAAAGCAAACAAAGCATCATCTAATCAGCCGCTCTTATTGCCTCAACCTACAGAGCTATCCACATTTGCTATTTCCTTCCAGAAAAGTGGGTTGACTTATGCCTACTTTCTGGCCCAAACACTGGAAACTTCAGAGCCCCATACTGAAGTATTTCTGCCTGCTCGGGATAAAATAAGGCCTGCTCCTGTGTTAATGAAATCAGGCCTGTTAGTAGAATCTGTGGTCTGGTGTGACCCTGGAGAGACATAAATTTCTCATTTTTAGACTTTCCTCAAATTTCATAAGTTATTTTTTGTTATCGCAAAATCCAGTGCTTTATAATAAATTTATAGGGTGCCTAGGGGGATATCTATTCATATTATATGGTATCTCATTCACGGTTCCTCCGGGATAGAAACACGGAGTTACACCGCTCAGTCAGCCAGCGACTCTCACTTGTGAAGTTCCTGTGTGAGAGGACAAACGAGGCTCCTGTGGGATTCCACACACACGCAGAATATAAAAGCCTTCAAAGTGAAAATGATGCCACTCCACTCCTGAAGTAGGATCACCTAGGTAAGCTGGAAAAACATTTCGGTGTTTGTAGTCATGAAGTGATTATGTATTTTATTGTAGAAACTGGTGTAAGTGCCAATTGCAAGTGATTTTTACATACTAGATGCTGAAGTTAAGGTGTCTCCCCTTCCTCTTTCTTTCCAGAAGTGTCAGCAGCCACAATCTTGAGTCAAGGAGGGGAGAATGATGGAGGAGCAGTTGCCCAGCGTGCAGGGAATGTTTTAAAAACAATGAAAAACCTCATAAAAGCTGGTTTGCTTCTGATTATTATCATGGGCTGACAACCCTAAGCAATGTCAGTGATAAAATATTCCTTCCCCAGGGCCAACCATTCCCACCGCTGGCCCCCTATTTGATAGGCCACTGTGAAAGCGTTCCAGTATCTTCCTCCCCTTCTTCCTTCCTTCCTCCCTCCCTCCCTCCCTCCCTCCCTTCCTTCCTTCCTTCCTCCCCCTCTCCCTCCCTCCCTCCCTTCCTTCCCAGAGTAGGGGGAGGGGCAGAGGGAGGGGGAGAAAGAGAATCTTAAGCAGGCTCCACGTGCACACTGCGGGGCTTGATCTCAGGACCCTGAGATCATGACCTGAGCCTAAATCAAGAATCCAATGCTTAACTGACTGAGCCACCCAGGCGCCCCCCAATATCTTTCTTAAGAAAGATACATCAGTACTTAAAAAAAATGAAAGTAATACATATTTACTGTAGAACATGGAGATGAATTTTATGAGAGTTAAAATTCCCATGAATTCCACCACATACTGATAATTATAGCCCTTTTAGCATTTCCTTTTTTTTGGTTATTAAAAATAATTCTACCATAAATATCCTTGTTATGTATCTCTGTTGACATTCTGTATTTTATTTAAAAAATACATTCTCGAAAGTTTAACTTTTAAAAAGAATTTAATATATATCATTAACCCCGTGACCTATAGAGTTTATCAATTTATAACTCCTGCTGTAGTATACATCCTCACCAACGTGAACATTATCCTGAAAAATAACCCTTGATACTTAGTTGACTCAAAGGTACCATCTTTTAATTTATGTATCTTTGTTTACTTTTGAGATTGCTTTATCTAAGTTTGCTGACTTTTGTATTTCCTCTTTTGTTAATTGCCTGTTCATATCTCTGCTCATTTTTGTATGTGGTATTAGTCTTTTACTTACCAATTTCTAATAATTATGTAATCGTGTGTTGCTATTCTCTTTCTAAATTTTGTGTAGGCTTTATCCACATGTGCAAATTAAAAAATGTTTTATTTAAAGGGGTGGGATCTAACCTTTCATTGTTTTCTGCCTTTGCTTGTATGCCTGTAAAGACTTTGTCTATTTCAAAAACATATTCACCTATATTTTTAAAAATTATTTTTATGAGGGCAGAGGACCTGTAGAGACATTTTTCCAAAGAAGACCTACAGATGGCCAACAGACACATGAAAAGATGCCCAACATCACTAATCACCAGGGAAATGCAAATCAAAACCACAATGAGGTATCACCATATACTGTCAGAATGGCTAAAATCAGACACGAAATAACAAGTATTGGTGAGGATATGGAGAAAAAGGAAGCTTGTGCACTGCTGGTGGGAATGCAAGTTAGTACTGTCACTGTGGAAAAAAGTATGGAGGTTCCTCAAAAAATTAAAAATAGAAATACCATATCATCCAATAATTCCACCGCTGGGTATCTACCTAAAGAAACAAAACAATAATTTCAAAAGATACAAGCACCCCTATGTTTATTGCAGCATTATTTATAATAGCCAAGATATAAAGGTAACCAGTATCCACAGATGGATGACTAGATAAAGAAGATATGGTACACACACACACACACACACACACACGAATATTATGCAGCCATAAAAGAAACGAAATCTTGCCATTTGCAACAACATGGTTGGAACTAGAGGGTATTATGCGAAGTGAAATAAGTCTGAGAAAGACAGATACCATAGGATTTCATTTATATGTGGAATCTAAAAAACGAAACAAGTAAAAAAACAAAAAGAATCAGACCTATAAATACAGAAAACACACTGATGGTTGCCAGAGGGAAGGAGGCTGGAGGGATGGGAAAAATGGGTGAAGGGGAGTGGGAGATACAGGCTTATAGTTATGGAATAAATAAGTTATGAGAATAAAAGGCACAGCATAGGGAATAGAGTCTGTGATGTTGTAAGAGTGTTGTCTGGTGACAGATGGGAGCTACACTTGTGAGCACAGCATCATGTACAGAGTTGCTGAATCACTGAAACTAATGTAACACTGTGTATCAACTATACACAAATAAAAAAATTAAAAAATATTTTTATGATTTTATTTTTCATGTTTAATTTAAAAATTCAAATGAATTCATCTAGATATATTTTTCTTTATCTTTCTTTAGCTTACTTAATAGATAAATTATTCCACTCTTGTGATTTGAGTCCAAACAATATACAAACTGTCTCATGTCTTTGTTCTTCTCTCAAGTGAGGTATGTCCCTATGTCTGTCATGTAAGAAAAGAAAAATCAGGAATATCAAAAGGTTTGAGCCAAATTCTAGCCCCAAAATTTTATGTATAGAATTTGAGTCGACTCACTCCTTCTTTAGAAAATGAGGGCAACATTAAGATTTGGAGCATCCGTTTCTTAAATTTGTTTTTGCTGAAACCTGGGCATGTTTCCTGATTTCTATGTAAAATGGGGATTATGTAGTGAAGCATAATGCTTAACACTTTCTTTAACAGATCACTGGCATCATTGAAAGTTTCACTTTTATCTTTAGTATATTTACTATTGACTCACAGTGAAAATTACTGGTGACATTTTAATACTTAATAGTTTTCCAAATAAGGCTGATTCTATAAATAAAGCTCTGTGTGCTATTTACCCAAATTGGTTTAGAATAGCATTATATTCCAGAAGCTAAGAGGGCTCCATTCACCGACTTCACACAAAGTACACACATAGGACATGATGTGATATTCCTGGTGCAATTTTGCTAGCTGATTTGCTTTTTGTCCAGGAGGAAAGCCGGGGAGGTCAAAGAGACTGGAAGGACCTTGCAGAGAGGCTGACCTGCCCAGATATGGGAATTGTGCTCATTAGGAGAAACAGGGGTTCGAGGTGGGAGGAGGTGGATGGACAGGGGAAGCACGAATTTTATGAAAAAACTAGAGCATGGGAAGAATAATGTGCACACTGGCCATCATGTGGGATTTGAATAACAATTTACCACTCTACTCAAAAGTGTCTAAAATGTAACAACCCTTCCTCATTACTCTCTTTCGCCAGGGCAATTGCCAGCAAAGACGTATTACAGAACACGATTTTCAGCAGCAATGCATTCCTTAAGGGAAGGTAAAGCCCGCTGTAAGAGAAGGGGAGAGGGGTGGTTGACCTTGGTCCTGTCTGACCATAGCCCCAATCCCAGAGTTCTTCAGCTTTGCAGAAATTGGAAGAAGCAGAATCAATGTGATGATGCTTAAGGGAAATCTTTCATTCCACTCACAGAGAACAGGAATCCAAGGGATACTTTCAACTCACTCCTTAAGGATGTGGGAACTGAGCATAATCTAGTCATCCTCTACTTAGTCTGGGGAAAAGAACAGCAAGAAAACAAAGCAAGGGAAAAAGTCAGGTATCTTTTCAATGTATTTCATTTGCCATAAGTGTTTTTCCAATACAGTGCTGTATTTGAGGCATCAAGGAAGTTCTTTAATGAAGAACGGCACCTGGTTTCTCAGCCTTTACAGCTCCCCACATGCTCCATGTACTTAAAGACCTCTGAGCTTTTTGGTCTTGTTTTCTCTACAGGAATGCTATTCCTTTTTGCTTTCTTGGGCTAATTCCCATTAAACTTTCCAGACTCAGTACAGTCTTCACTTCATCATCACACCCTGGCGATGCTGGTTGTCTCTCCCCAGTGCACCCTCAATCCTGCCTGTGGTCTATTGTGCAGCTTGGTCACAGCTCAAGGGAAGTAGTGTGGGATGGGCGGGGACGTATTTCCTTCACCAGTTGCTGAGCCCAGGTGCCATCTGCATTCACCTCCAGGGAGGACCACCTTTTCTAAATTCCCCCTGGAGTTGCCTTCTGTTCTCCGTGCTTACCATTTTCATAGCTATCGTGCTGCGTTATTTTTGTTTGCTTATCTGTCTATACCCATGCCCCATGCACACTCTATTGCCACCATCCTCCCTCCCACAGATATAAAACATCACTCTTTCCAATTAAGTACAGGGACAATACCTTTTATTTCTGAATTCTAAGCTCCTGCCCTTATGCCTAGCACATAGTAGCTCCTCAGAATATATCTTTTGAATACTTAATGAATCAAAAGTGAATGCCTTCTGTCAACTATACCTCAATAAAAAAAATAATAAAAGGAAAAAAATCAGTGAATGCCTGCAAGTAACATGCAGCTCTATGTGAGTGCCTTGTCTTCCTATAAGTCTCATATCACATAATATAATGCTTCATGCTTCATATGTTAAGTTTCTAAAGAGAGGCTGAGACAGGAACCACCAGGGTCTGAAGAAGTTAGTGGAACTTCCACAGAGGAGGTGAGCAGATCTTATTGACTCACAGGGTCTCAAAGAGAAACTTCTAATCTGAGATTCAGTTTCTCTACATTTGGTAAAGTGGGCAAAATTTTTAGAACTCACCAATGCACTGCTTCTCCTCTGCCCTTACAAGTGTGAGAATTCATTCATTCACTCACTCAACGATATTTATCTATTACTCCATGCAAAACTCTGGCAGTGCCCCAGACCCTCCACTGTTGCACATGACCCTGACTCGGTGGGCTCTGATTTTTCCTCATCTTGTCCTTATGTACCCACTTCCGTATGACAGAAAGATGGTGCCCTCCTCCATCTGTAACACTAACGTGCTCACCACTGACCTCCGAAATCCGGCGAGTCGCCTGAAGGGCTGAGAGGTTAGCAGGGACCACTTCAGTCTCGGACTGCTCATGGGCCCCAGAATAACCATAACCTCTCGTCAGGTTCACACTTCTGTCATTTCCTCTGAGTCCCTTCTCTACCAACTGACATGCAGGACACTCCCTGAAAGCCTGTCTTCCCAAGTCCGTGGAGGATAAGGACGAGGGCTGTGTGAGGGAGGGAGCGTAGGATTATAGCTGAGAGCACAGGCAGACGATTGAGTCCGAGGCTGGGGTCAGCACTTAGCAGCGGTGGAACACCCGGCAAGCCACCTCGCCTTCTCAAAGCCTCAGTTTTCTCATCTGTAAAACTGGCATAATGGACTCAGTGATCTTATGTTTGCAAACCACTCAGCAGTGGCCACGCAGGACGAACATTAGGGAGTTATCTGTGTTACATTATTTGTGTCATCTTAAGAAATTACATCATTTATAAGAGAGGATGAATATTAACCTAGCTGGGAAGATTTTTATAAGGATTAACTCAATGCATGTGCAAGTCGCTGCCATACAGTAGATCATAAAAAAATGTTAGTTCATGCAGATTATTGGAATGAGAGTTTTCTATGGTGCTATGTTTGAAATTCTTAACTCAGTTTGTTTGGGAGGAAGCCCTCACCTCCTGTGGCAACTTTGTTTGGAATGGGCCTTTTCTCTCTTGCCATTTTCATTCAAAATATCTGTGGCAGTGCTGCGGAATATTCCAATTCGTCCTCTTGACCTCTATCCATAAACAGCCTTTCTCACAATGAGATGTTCCGAGTTTAGGAGCCTTGCTATTTTCAACAAAGAATTAATTGCAAAGTAATTAAGTTTAGAGCAGGGGAATAGATGAACCCTGTCTATCATAAAGGAACAGTGTGGATGGTGACATAATGAAGCAAAGAGATGATACTTTAGATTAACACACACACACATACACACACACACACAATCTCTTTTCTAAAGCACACAAAGAAACCTCCCGTCACTTATATTGACAAGATAAATCTAAGCTGCTTAAAGAAGCACTTAATTTTGTTCTCATTAAGTCGCAGGGTTAAGGGCTTTACCCTCAATGTCCGTGGAAGCAATGTTAGGTTTTCACCTTGGAAAGTTCTCTGAGGCCCTAAGTCCATTGACAAATATAGCACTAAGATGTGTTACAGAAACATGCATCTGAAAGCCAGTTGCATTGCTGGCCACATTCCCACTTGGCTCCATTTTCCTCAATGAACACAGAATGCACAGAGAACCCCAGAGAGGCACAAGTGTTCACCTCTCTGTCTCGAAGCATGCAAATTTGCAATTAATCAACAGTGGCGGGGGGGGGGGGGGGGGGGGAGGCAGATAAGGACAGTCACCAGCAGGTTTTACCAGGAGAACTAGAAGGCTTCATCTGCTTAAGGGCAATTAGGTTGATGCCATCCTAACATTTTTTCTAGTTGCTTCAGGGACAGAGAGGATGGCAGCTCACATCACATATCCTCTCTGGCCAGTGTGAATGGAGGAGGTGCTGGAGGAGTGCTAAGCGGTCATTTAATTTCATCCTTATACAGCCCTGTGCTTTGATTAAAGCAGCATATTTCCAAATACCACATATGTGAGCCTGGAAACATGGCGTTGGGGATATCAGAAGAATTTGAGTGAAAGAAAGAAAGAAAGAGGAGAAGAGAAAAGTACAGGATAGAACAAAGGAAAAAAGGAAGAAAGTCTACAAGAAAATATTTTCTTGTAGTATTTTCTAGTATTTTCCCTCCTTTCTGCTTTTACATCTTTTCCAGATTTTTTATAATGACTATCGTTTTACTTTTATAGAGGGAACAGTACAATAGACTTGGTTTTGCTAATTTGTTAAAAGCTCTTAAGAAAACACAGGTCAATTCCAATGAGATGGGCTTTAAGAGGCCTCATTTCCCTCAAGGAATTTTACCTCTTTACTTTTAGGTGACACAGCTGTGACAAAGATGCGGGACTCCAAACGTGAACAGACAAGATATAAAACTAAGGTTTTGTTTGTTTGTTTTTTAAGTGCTTACATGTTGGGTCCTTTCTGGTACTTTTTCCCTGGTTTCAGGTTGGAGATGAGTGGTGGGAGGGGCCGCCATCAGCGCGTGGTTAGGAGGAAAGCAGGGTGTTGCTACCAGGCTTTCATCACACCCATCCTAGAAGCAAACACAGCCCACAAACCGTGTTGTCATACTGCCTGGGCGGCTCCCTGAAGTTGCTGGAGGCACACTCTCAGAGGGTGGGGCAGAGGAGCCCGAGATGCGAAGAATAAAAACAACCACCAGGGCTCTCTCCAGCCAAGTGTCCCGTCTTCTCCTTTCTCCCTGCCCCTGCTGCCCCCAGAAGTTGACCGGTTTTTGTTGAAATCCCTCAGAGGAGCGGAACCCTTCTCATAAAAATGAAACAAATAAAATGGAAGAGAGAAAAGCTTGAAAAGGATGACCAAGAATGCAGGGGCGAGAATGAGGAGACAGCACTACAGCGGTGGGCACCTCGGATGCATGATCTAGGTCGGAGGGGCGCTAATCCACAGAGGGCTGTAGCAGAGACACGGACATCGGGCCTCGTGGGCCACCGATTCGGTTCTGACGGCGGTGACCTTCGGCTGTTCTCCCCGCTGGGCTTCAAGCCTTCCACCCTGAACACCCCCGACTCCCGTTCGTAGGGATGGTGAAGGAGCGTGCACGCGACACCACATGGCTCTCCCCGCCGACCCACATTACATTTTCCTGTGAATGAGTTTAATGGATGACAATCTGATTCGCACGAGCTCCCACACGTGACTGCGGGGGCTGGCCGCGCTGCTCAAGCACCACACCCTTGCTCTGGGTCTTCTCCTCTCCAATTCACTCAAAACTCACGTCAGGGGCTCAAGGTTTCAGTTTTTGCTTTGTGTTTTGGTTGGCTTCCCCCCAGCAAGAGGATCATTCTTCACATGGCACTTTTGTGCCAGCAAAAAAAAAAAAAAAAAAAAAAAAAAAAAAAAAAGGTTAAAAGGAAAACAGAAAGTGAGAGGTTCTCTACCGACACGGTGAGGCAACTGAGGCAGTTTGCGGCTCAGTGTAGTGAGCTTTCATTGGGAGAACGGGCTTCTCGTAAGTGCCAAATGAGGAATTTTGACACAATCTGGAAAATGGGGCGAATAGAAGATAAATACTGGTTTGAGTTTTCCCCGAAATCTCTGTGGACCAGAGTTTAGATTAAAATTTTCCACTCATAACTTACGTTGTCCATTTGTGAAATATCACAAGTGTGTGTGCTGTGATTAACCTGTGATTCCTGAACAGCTACTTGACTATAATGCGATTTAATCAAAGGATTCAACAACTGTAGGCTCATAAGGCCATAAAACAAACTTAGAGAGACGGAGCCATCGTTATTATGTAATTGTTATAAAGCAGACAGGGTCATTTTATAAAATCGGAGGGAGGGGGATAGGTACTGTCTACTTTCTTTGGTGACAAAGTCTTTAAACAACGGCTCGAGTTATGGTTAGACATCCACCTCGTTCTCTTTCACCTACCAACCCGCCCCGCCCCCTGCCTTTTTAGAGTGTATATTCAGTTCTATAGACTGTAAGATGTAAGAATTAGGAAACTGAGAGATAATTTCTCTAAAGGGAAGCATAATCTATTTGCTTAATGATCCTACAAGGAGCTAATAAGTATCATCCCTCTTAGAAATAATAATACTTTGCTTTTATGTAGAATCTTTCTCCAAGGAGTGCAAAGTATATTATAGATGCTATCTAATTAATCCTCCTAGGGTCCCCAGGTGGAAGGGAGGTGGCAGGTATTATGAAGATTCACCGGCACCATCAACACGTCCCAGGTGAGGAAATGTATGAAGAGTAGTAAAAAGGGTGCATGCCTTGTAATTTAAGCTAGGTCTGCATGACCTCAAAGCACCTAAACAACTTATGGAACAGAAGAATCAGTCAAGTTTGATACTGGTTGACAAACAAATAATAGGACAAGATCGTCTGCGTGCTTTGTCAGTGCCCCCCAGGTGTGTCCATGGGGTATGAGCTTTAGTGCAAGTGCCAATGAAAGAACCTGCATTTCCTGACTTTTAGCCTGGTGGTCTCTTTAGAAGGCAAACTTGGGGGATACTGATGGTGTGGATTACTTGAATTCTCCATTGGCGCCTTGACATACTGCCCTCAAGTAGCACCTCAGCCGAGGGGCTATGCTTGTGTTTCTCATTCCACTGTTCTCTGCAAAGTGGGTTTGTGGATGGTATTTCGGGGGCGGGGGGAGGTGGTGTAGTCAGAGGGGGTCAGAGGACTTGAATGATCTTTTTGGTAGTCTCTATGTATTAAATGGAGGGGAAACATGCCACAAGTCTATATCTCTTATATCAAGAGAGATGCGAGCCTGGGAGTCTGGAGAGAGGGAACTGTTTGCCCTGCTGCATTTCATTTTGAAGCAGTCCATGGGCAGATTTCAGCTTCCCACTGTTGCACACCCTCTCTCGAGACAGAAGCCTCTGCCAGCCTCTTGATCAATAACTGATGAACCGGAGAGGGTGCTTCTGCAAAGAGTGAGCCAGCCTTAAAATAACAGCCCAAGTAGCACTTCCGAAACTTCAAGCTCTTTTAATGCGAGGCTCTCTGGGGAATTCGGGCTCAGCTCAAATCACTTCCCAAAAAGGAAAAAACCCCAAGAGAAAATTCAGTCAAATTAATAAACTGATGTACCTCTGATGTGAACTACATTTTTTTGACACATTGTGATAATAAATAGCTTCTGATTCTTACTTACCTAGCTCAGGAGAAGCTGTTACTTATTGTTGTTGTTGTTTTTTAAAGACACTAATAATGTCATTTGTTTAGCAAACAGAGGTATATGATGTGCTCTGAGGGAAGATACCACTTTGCTCAACCCTGAAACTTAAGGTGTCAATCGAGTGGCCCTCCCTTGGTCACTGGAGACCGTGGGTCTTGGTCTGCTACCGGAAAAGCGGGCATCTACTGAAGCTCCCCAGAATGGCAGGCGAGTTCGCTGCTGGCTATTGCCAAGGGAAGACCGCCAAGGGAAGACCTCTCCCCCAACCCCTGAATTAACTGTCTGACTCTGGCTGCCCCTCCTACAAGCAAGACTAATTCCCTTGAAGCATCACGATCCTCTCTTTCTTGAAGTCACTCAATTAGTTCCGAAGACCCCCTCCTTTCCTTGCTCCCATATAAATCCTCCTTGAAGGCTCTCCTTGGGTCCTTCCTTGAGGACCCAGCTGTGAACTGGTGTGCTGGAGCCCACAATACCACTCCATCAGCCCCAGGTGAGCCTTTCCCCTTGCTCGCGCTGGGAGCCCACACTACTTTCCCCCAGACTTGCTCTTCATCTCCATCACCTCTGCAGCTCTGGAGGATTTACATAAAACTAGTTGCATTCCTACGTGATTTCATGTTTGTCACCCATTCGCATATGTTTTTTTATGGATCTTTGCTCAGCCTGCTCCTTCTGAACAAACTCCTGGCTCCTTAGACTGAGGCTTAAACTTGAGAGATTGTCCCCTGAACTTCCCCACAGCACTCTGGCCACAGAAGATGCCTGTGTATTATGTGTGTGTATGGCCCAACTAGGACCTTCCTGGGCACCTACCTTCTTTTCAAAACCAAAATGTTACTAACTTCTCATCCAAGTGGCATTCAACTGTGGCTTAGCATCAGAAGTTGAGCTTCTTTGTCATTTTATGCCTGTGTGTGTCCCAAGGTGGGTGGGAGAAATACTTAGAAATAGCTTCTATTATGTAAAGGACCACGAAGGAATTTTCCATACTATTTGCACAGAAATTCTTTCATTTAACTCCCCAGACTCTCCATAGAAATTCTGGCACCCTCCCCTCCCCCCCCCACCCCCGGTCCTTTCAATTCTCCACACTTTCACCCTCCCTGTTCCCAGGGCATAGCGGCAATACTGCGGCTAAGTCTGTTTGGTATCAGAGTTAGAATTATTTATATCTTAGGGCTTAGGCTTGTTTATGCAGCAGAATTCTGAGAAGGAAGTGAATCAGGAGATCTATCCCCTAACAGGGGCATTCAGGGGTCAGGCTGAAAACAAGTACTGATGATAAGGTAAAACCCCGAGCTGTACGGTAGGTAGGCCTCACGCCAGACCTCGAGCAGCACAAGGCATGCAAGGAAAGGCCTTAATGTGGTGCCAGGCAGCCAGCAAAGGTATGTGAGCAGGGAGACATGATTAGCTCAGCACCATTTCTGACAGTCCATGGGGATGGGAGAATCAGAGGCCTTCCAGAAACCACTGAGCTTCAGCCCCTCCCTCCAGGTCTTCCCACCCCAAAACTTACTTCAGGAAGATCAGTGGTGGGATTTTAAGAGATAACATACCTTAATATTTCCTCCCCTAGCTTGATGAACTTCATGTAAACTCCTTTTTAACTAATTATAATGTAAGCTTCTTAAGTAGCGGTAATTAATAGCTACTACCATTCACTGACTTCCTACTGTGAGGTATTTTGTATACAGATCTCATTTAATTCTACAACCCTGAGAAATGGTTATTATTACTCTTGTAACAGACTGGGGATTCAAATTCAGGCCCATTGAGTCCCAAACCCATCAGTTTTCTTTAGACCACCCTACCTCAGCATGCTGCAGATGGGGCCATGGCCACTTCCAGTGGATAGGGTCTGAGGGTTTTGGTGTGGAGAGAAGTAACTTAGAAATCAAGTGTTTGTTTGATTGGAGTTTTTACCTCGATTTTACTGTCTCAGGGATACTTTGGCATTGGAAGCTTAGTAGTGTGGAGACTGGATTCAGACCCAGGCTCTGCCATTTTGGACAAAGCCCTATCATGCCTTGCACTTGAACTGGGGGAGATGAATTCCTCCTGACCTTAAGAATTATCCATAGAAAAACAGAACAGATAATCCTTCCACTGGAAACGTTCAAGTAGATCACAGATAGAATCCATCTAGGATGTGTATAAGAGGTGTTTAATAAAAAGGCAAGAACCATGAGATGAAGAGTTGGATGTTAATGGCTGGTTGGCCTTCACTCATGTTCTCATTGTTGAAGCTCAATTCCCCCCCCCCCCCCCCCCACTGCCCGAGCAGTGGGAAGACCAGAGTGGCCCTTCTGGATGACTCCATGGTGCCTCTGGAGAGCAAGGCTCTTCTTACTGCACTGGTCCCAGGTCAGAGAAGAGGGAAGGCAAGCTGTGCATGAAGAATCCCAGCAAATCCTTGACCCTTATGCTCCAGAACACTTATACAGGCAGGACCTGCAGCCCTTTCAGCAGAAAGGGGCATCCAGGATGATTCCCCCAACTCCACCACTTAACAGGTGGGAGACCGAGGCAATGCAAAAGCAAGCTCCTTGCTGAGCTGGTTACACTGCTAGAAAGTGGTATGCTGAGCCTAGAATTCCGGAGCTCCTTTCACCCCCCAGTGTCAGGGTAGCCTCACGCTTCCCCTGCAGCCCCATTTACTCCCAGAGTAGGTTTTGCCTCCATAAGATCTCCTAAGGATGGGTCACTTCTGCCCTTCCCATGTGCAGCT
>NC_058411.1:99567943-99676573 GCF_002201575.2 Neomonachus schauinslandi
AATGCACACTTCTGTAGGCCTGGGACTACACGTATTTCTTCACTGACCGCTTCTTTTTGCCCAAATAGCTGCCAGCATCGAGCAGGTAATCAATACATGTTTATTAAATAAATGAACGTATAATGAATAAATGTCAAAAGTTGCCTACCAAACTCAAGAAGATGGACAGCTTGAGGCAGTGGTTAATTAGAAACCAAGTGGTTAAATGAGGGGTGACATGAGGTGACTCTTCTTCCCCATTATTGTGCCCTGCCTTTCATGAACACACACACCATGAACCAGAAGGGTTTATTTTTAGGGAGCTATTCTGTGGTTGAAGAAAAAGCTAGATTGAAGGTTGCCTATCTTGTGAGAAGCACCCCTAATGATGGATTTAGTTCTGCTCCCATTCATTGCTTGTTCTTTCCCACTGTTTTCAGGCCCTGCTGTCCCTCTTCTCTGGTCCTATACCCTCTAGTTCAAGGGCTGTGGGAAGAGGACACTTTAGGGCAGATGGCTTAACCTCAGATTGGTCCTCTAGGTTTTTTGAAAGCTTTTAGCAACACATCTTTGTATACACGACTTACTAGAAAAATCCCAAATGTAAAACACCTTTATTGAAACAAATTACATGATAATAAAATGCCAAATTTCTTAGCCTTCCCACGCTCACTCTCAAGATGCTATAAATTATAATAGCAGTGGTTTCAATTTTCTTTTTTCCTGCTACAGTACAATAAAACTACTTTGTGATATGTAATCTAATAATACATAGAATTTTCTTTTAGAAATGAAATCTGAAATGTCAATGACAGTATATTTTTCTTCTATGAATATTAGAAGTGATGTTTCTTATCTCAGAAAGAGTGGCTGATATTTTCAAATGGAACTCATACCCTAAATACAACGTGCTGAAAATATCCTTGTGTTGATTTCGAGATGAAGACTTATTCCAGAGGTGACATATGGGCGGTTCCCTACACATTCTATTTGGATTACCCATGGTTGTCTACCACTTTAAAAAATATTGAATTATATTCTAATATTTAAATATCCAGATGTTTCCTTTAAGATATATATATATATTTCTGTCTTTTCTTGAAAACAGAAAATATGGTGACACAAAGCCTTTGTTCTAGCATCATACAATTACACTGGATCTCAATGAGCAGCTGATATCTTTAGCACAAGTTCTCTAGTTGACACAATCCGTATCATTTCCTACTGCTAGTGGAAGTGAGGCCTCCGTAAGATCTCCTAAGGATGGGTCACTTCTGCCCTTCCCATGTGCAGCTCCCCAAACAGCCTCTGGGCCTTCAAGGCCATGTTCATCTCTTACTTTACTTGGAGTTAGTCACGAACGTACATTTCTCACTCCTACTTCTAAATGCACACTTCTGTAGGCCTGGGACTACACGTATTTCTTCACTGACAGCTTCTTTTTGCCCTTGACCCTTATGCTCCAGAACACTTATACAGGCAGGACCTGCAGCCCTTTCAGCAGAAAGGGGCATCCAGGATGATTCCCCCACCCAACTGACCCCCAAATGGGTCAGTTACCATTTATGATCAGGTGTGCACCATGGTTTAGATTCATTTTGGTTGGTCTTTTCAGTAAGCACCCAGCTGGCTTAAGGTATCCACCTAGCCTCGGTGCTCATTTGCATTTAGGATCCCAGTGTGCTGCAAGGCATTATGTGATGGATGGGGCCTGATTTAAGCTCTGGCAATTCTGAAGGCTCCAAGGCTAGCCTCAATTCCTAGTGCTTCCATGATGCCCTTTCTGACTATTGGCACCCAGCTTCTTTCCCTGACTTGGGATATCCCACCATTAGAGTTAATAACACACCATCTAGGGTTAGAATTCGCATTGTCTTCCAGTTACTTCACTGAGGGCAGACTGCTCTCCTCTGAGGGAGAAAAATCTTAATGATGGAAATCCTGTCCCTCAGACTAGAAAGCCTGAAATCTCTCTGGTCATGTCTACTGGACTTACACCCTCTTCAACAGTCAGGGTGGATACTTTGAACCTGGGTTAAGCCAGAAAAAAAAAACCCGTTTACGTTACATTCATCAGCAAAACCAACAGATTCTCATTTCTTTTACTTTTTTCACACTGTGGCCAGGGCTTCACTGGCAATAAAAGATCACACTAAATTGTGCTAAATTATGTAGGAAGATTATAGTCATTAATGCAATCATCTTCCATAAGAAAACAAATGTGCTAATTCCAGAAATCCATGCGAGTTAGCCTACGAATTGCACCTTTTTTTTGGGGTGTCCAGCCAGCCTGGGAGCATGCAAGTCATTACTCAGACCACTGCAACAAGGCTGAAGAGGGAGCTCTTCTGGTTCGAGGAAATGGCTCCTCGCTTCTTCCTACCCCCCTTCACCCACTAAGAAAACCAGTGGCGCCTTCTATCAGTGTGACAAAAAGACAAAAGGAATGCTTCATTCTGTCCTTAGAATTCTTGGTTCCTACTGTCAGCGTTCCTAGTTCTCAGACAACACTGCATGGATATTTGTAGGGTTTTGTGAAACTGAAACTGAATAGTAGCAATGAGGAGAAGATCCCAAATCAAGAGAATGGTGTCAAATATACCCCCATGAACATTCCACTCTCTCCGCTTTTCTTTTCTGCTCAACCAAGTCATATTCAGCCCTCAGCAATATTCCCACAGGAAGGGAGTGATGAATGTCCCCGCATGGTCTGTGTTCAAATTCCCATCCCCTAACTAGCTGTGGGGCCTGAGGTAAGTAACTGAACATCTCTGTGCCACGATTTCCTCATCAGTAAAGTAAGGTTAATGTCAGTCCCTAGTTCTAGTACCTGTCACATAGAAAGGACTCAATATATATATATGTCAGCTACTGTTATCTCTTTAATTTTCTAAGGAAAGCACTCAATTTCAAAGGCACGCTCCTTACAACACGATTTACAAGGCGGGACTAATAGCTGCCGGCTGGCAAACCGATGACCCTAAGCATCTCAAGCTGAGATTTCACAGAGTAATGAAGTAAAGCTCCGCAACCACCTCAAATGGATGAGGTGCTTTCACTTGGCACAAGTGGGCCCTACAGAAATCCAAGAGCAACTTCTAAAATGTTTAAAAAATCGCCACCTTTTAAATTTCCTTTCTTGGGCACCTGGGTGGCTCAGTTGGTTAAGCGACTGCCTTTGGCTCAGGTCATGATCCTGGAGTCCTGGGATCGAGTCCCACATCGGGCTCCCTGCTCGGCGGGGAGCCTGCTTCTCCCTCTGACCCTCCCCCCCTCTCGTGTGCTCTCTGTCTCTCTCATTCTCTCTGTCTCAAATAAATAAATAAAATCTTAAAAAAAATAAAAAAATAAAAAAATAAATTTCCTTTCTTGTTGAAAGAAGGATTTTTCTTCCCAGATAGAAAATTTGTTTATGGGAAATCCTGGGATGTCAAAATGGGTTTCTGCCATCCCAGTGTGATGGTGTGCTGATGTGAACTGTGACCAGAGAGAAAAGGAGAACATCTAATGAGCCCAGCACTGCCCTCAAAAGGTGGGCTCATTATCTGGTAGACTGAATAATGGAATCCTTAATTCGAAAGCCAGAAGGGGCCACCTTTGACCCTCATTTTGTAGAAGTGCCATCCAATCCTCAAGAGTTGAGGGGCTAAGACCAAACTCTCTTAACCAGTTAGGGGCAAGGGTGGGACTAGAACCCTTGTGACTTCCTGTCAGGCTGCCTCTGGTAACTGGGTGGCTTGTGCTATTGGAGAGTGTGAGGCCTGGCAGGACTCTCCAGTTCTAGCTCGCTCTTGTGAGAGAGGGTCAACTTTAACAACTATATAAAACATCCCATTCCTTCCTTAGCAGGCTCTGTGATACAGGGTCTTGGCCCCACCTCCCAGTAGATATGGCTCCTACATTTCCACAGGAAGACCTACGAGCAGCAGGAATCCAACAGACAAGGACACAGTGAAAAGGAAAGGAGCAAATAAGGGGCAAAAAGCATCCCAGTTGTGGTGGAAGTTTGAAAACACTGAGAACCTCCTGTCCACAAAGTGATGTGGCAGTCAGCTCCTGAAACACCTTCCTCTTTTGCTAACTTGCTTGTAAAGCTTCCTGGCAACAGGTAGGTGGTAAACTCTCACGTTGTTTTTTCCAAAGACCTTCACACGGTGTCTCATGGCGGACTGCAAGAGCTTCCCTGGAACTTGTCTAAGGAGACTAGAAGAAGCCTGGATGAACAAAGCTGTGAAAACCACAACTTTATTCATCCCTTAAGGTTTGCATTTGCATACATTGGGCGAGTTTTTCTGCATGTTGAAAAACAATCAAAACCAAAATAATATTTTTAGAAAGAGAATACAATGAAAACACAATTGAGTTTCCTTTAAACTTCCACACAGTGCTCAACAATGGTTTCTAAAAAATTCACAGGCTAGCTTTTTTTCTAATTGTATGTGTGTGTCTGTGTATGTGCTCACACTCCTGGTTTACTAGTCCAAAAGCAGTCTAAAATGTCAGAGGAGGGAGAGATCCATTTCCTGGTTGAAACCACCATCTTGAGATTCACAGCTGGAAGAAATTCTGTTACCTTTTTTTTTTTTAAAGATTTTATTTATTTATTTGACAGAGAGAGACACAGCGAGAGAGGGAACACAAGCAGGGGGAGTGGGAGAGGGAGAAGCAGGCTTCCCGCAGAGCAGGGAGCCCGATGCGGGCCTCGATCCCAGGACCCCGGGATCATGACCTGAGCCGAAGGCAGACGCTTAACCGACTGAGCCACTCAGGTGCCCCCCCTTTTTTTTTTAAAGTAAAAAAATTATGATTCTTCCTCTCAGCCTAATGCCAGAGAATTGCCTATACCCAGAAATGATCTTGTGCTACACTGGAACTATTCAGTCAGCATCTTTAATTATCATTTCCCACAAGCCTCTAGGCCAGTGCTTCTCAAAGTGTAATGTGCATATGAATTGCCTGGAGATCTTGTTAAAAATGCTGATTCTGATTCAGTAGGTCTGACCTGGGCTTGGAGATTCTATAGTCCTTGTAGGTTCCAAGGTGATACCAAAACTTCCAGTCCATGGACTAAACTCCGATAGAAAAATTCTAGACCAAGCCCTCAGAAAGCTGTTCTCACCAGGTCAAGAAATGGGCCGCAGATGATGATAGTATAAACAGGCTTCGATGAGCTGCTATGTTCCTTGTAAATCTTCCCTCATTCAGATACCTCCCTCAGGTCCATCTTCCTTCCTTCCCTTCTGAATACACTTGCAGTTACTCACCTAAAGGAGACACAGTCTACTGCACTGGCCCAGAGAGAAGAGCATGCAATCTTGTGCTTCCCTTTCAGCAACACCATTCACTAGTCAGGCAATTCTCATCTCTGAGCCACATCTGTAGTATGAGGCTAAGATACCCTGCTATGTGCTTGTGACTGTGGATAAACAAGAGCAGGTACAGAACCCAGCACAGTGTCCTGCATGCAGGAGAAGTGCAACAAGTATTGGGCCCCTTTCCTCTTTCCTTTAAAGTATTATATCCCAAATCAGGGCATCACGGATGACCTGATCATCACAGACTTAAGGGGTGGATGGGGTCTATAATATATAAAGCATGTTAATAAAGTCTTCCCATGATGTTGGAAGCTAGAAGGCAAGGCGGGTGGGAGTATAGGTACAATCTTCCACTATTGGCAGTAACTTATAAAACCCTTATCTTGCTTTGTTATCTTCTGTCACCACTCCTAAATGGGCATCCTTTGGCCTCATCAATTACTTAGGTAACATATTTTTATGAAGCTGCCATTAAATGCTGACACTGAATCAAATACCCAGATGAAGCCTCCAAATAAAACCAGCTTCCAGATTCACTGGATTTTATGCAGAAAAACTCTGAGTAATTGATCAGAATGTTGCATTCCATTCTAGTATTTGGTGTTCTACAGACGGGGCCTTCATATCAATGAAGATATGTCAACAGGGTAAATTTGCCGTAATGAAAATAGTTCGACATACATGCAAAAATAAATGGTGGTCAGAGTATCACTAGGCAGAGATTTATCCTTCTGTCCATCCATCAGTCCCTGATGGGAGAATCTTTCTAGAATGCTCAAGTGTCTCACTTCATCCCTGATGCTACATTCTGATGAAGCCACTGTACCTGCCACCTTCCTAAAGGTTTTTCTCTTGTTGTGGAATTCAAGGTGAATGTGACTTGTCACCTAGAAAAATGTGATCCCACTTTCATCAATGAGCCCAGTAAAGGAGAAAAAAGCTATATTTATAATCGGACTATGAAAAACCACTTTAGAAGAAGAGTTTCTGGCTAGATATGAATGAAAGACTTTGGTTTAATCACATTGGAATAATGCTCATTTGCTAAGTTTGACTTTCCTGTCAAAATTGTCACCATATTGCAAATACACTTTAAATAAGTAACTGGAGCCAGAGAGGAATACTGAGAACTTAATACACAAAGCTGGGGTAACTGGACATTCATTTAAACATCCACGTCTTGACCTCCTTCTAATCCAAAGTACGGAACTTGGCAGAAAGTGGGCAAGGAAGTCATTAATATGTGGAAAGGGGCTCTCTCAAAGGCACACCAACACCGAATGCCTTTCATTGCTGAAAATCAGGAGGAACTGTACAAATATTTACCACAAGAAAATAATAAGTTCTGTCACAAAGCTGAGGTATTTCCACAATCAACACCGGGCACTGTAGCGTTACTGTTTAGGACAGGCTCCAAATCCATTTTGAGAGCAAAATGTAGAGATCAGAGTTCAAGGACTGACCTTTCTTAGGCTTAAAAAAAAAAAAACAATCAGCAGAGTGTGTGTGTGTGTGTGTGTGTGTGTGTGTGTGTGTGTGTGTGGCATTTCTAGATGATGGTGAACAACCCAGTGAAAGCTGCTAAAAGACCTCATGCAATCTCTTCTGTTATGATTTCATGCTTTCCTTTATTTGGATCTTTATTGGATCAAATCAAGTATAAATTTGAAAATGGACTCAATAGTGTATGACATTAAGGAATTATTAATTTTCTTTCATTTTGATAATGGCATTATGGTTATATAAAAATATTTCTACAATGTGTACCCTGAAATATTTAGCGGTGAAACAACCTGATGTCTGAGGTCTTCATTAAAATATTCCAGCAAAACTAAAAAGTGTATGAGTGTGTGGGGGAGGGGAGTAGGAAAAGCAACTATGGTAAAGTGTTGATGGTTGTTGAAGCTGAATGATAGGCCCTTCGGAGGATTGTGGGTTGTTTTGTTTTTTCCCCCAACTCTTGAGTATGTGTGGAAATTTTACAGTAAAAGTCTAAAAAAAAAAAAAATCCAGCCCCAAATAAAAAGGGTTACTTTAAAAAGCACTAAAAACGGTTTACACAACAATACTGACTTTTGTGGTGAAATTCAGGGAATACGTGCAAAAACCCAAGAGCAATAATTAATGGCCAATCCTATGTGCGTTCCATTAAGCCCAAGCAGCTGTCATAAACATCTTAATTTAAAGAGTTGGGGTTTGGGGAATCATGGCAAAAGCGACATCCTGCTGTTGCTACACAGAACTGGTACATACCAGACCCTTAAATTTTTAAACACGGCTTTCATGTGTTTGAGAGCTGAAAAACCTTTGAAAAGTCAGCTTGTTAGGAAATTCACCTTGCAGACTCCCGCTTCAAGGATTGGTGGAGGTGCTTGGCTGAGGCAAAATTGATTTGGGGGTTGCAGTAGGTGTTCACAGGTAAAATAGATGTGTTGGATGTTTAAGAAGGAGTAGCGAGAAGCCTCAGAACGCACAGGCATGGCTACGCTACCGGAGTACCTTCTAGTAATGCAAGAGAGAACACCTTGCAAGAGAGGCATTTAGAGTCTACAAAGCCTCCTCCTACCCTTTGTTGTTCCTCTCCCAGTGGCTGTCAAAAAAAAAAAAAAAAAAAAGAGAGAGAGAGCCAGCATTTTGAGGGTGGAAGAAATGCTAATCCGGGAGCAGGAGCCTAGAATTTAATCCCCCTATTGCTGCGTGCTAGCGCAAACCTTAGGGGATGACTCTGCTGTGCGTGCCTCCTCTGGGACATGAAAACGACTTCTCAACCCACGAATGTCTCTTGGGTCCCTTCTGGCCCTAAGACACCTGAGTGCATGGGCTATGATTTGTAGGAGAGCTAGTCTGATGCCTGCCCCCACCCCAACCACCCCTCTCCCCTTCCCCTAGAGCTAGGTGGCAAACAAAAGTCCTATTTGGGTTGCAAAGTTTAACGTGAACAGAAAGGCGCAGAAGATAACCAACGCAATCTAAGTCAACAACTTAAAAATCTAGACTCTTTAGTTGAAAATATCTGAATGGACCCAATCACCTTTTATCAGTAGTAAATGTAACAATCCCCCTTTGCGGTTGCCTCCATTCACGGCATGTTTACTCTCTTCCCCCTTCCCTCAAGAACTACATTTTTGCCCAAATAAGTGAGTGGCTTGGGATTCTGTACATTAATGAGTCCGCACGAACTTCAAGACACCTGTGTGCAGGCTGAACTTGACAAGAAACAAAGCTTGCTGGCTGGCAGCACGGAGCAAGGTCTCCTATTAATTTCTTGAATCCATCCTGGCAATATTATTATCCGGTCCAGGAAAGAACACCTCTTTACTCATAGCATCAGATTTGATTTTTTTTTTAAACACCACTCTCTATTGCCCGTAAGAATGACTAATAACCGTTGGCTGTAATTTCCCAGAGTTTGTGGGTATGACTTCTACAGCGTTCCTTGCGTTTGATTTTGCCATATGTCGTCTGGGGGCTTGTGAGGGCTTTCAAGCCCAATTTAACCAAAACCCCCGGCCAGCTCTCGGTTTTGCCGGCAGAACTTTGTGGTACTCTTGAACTTACTACCTCCGCCCCCACACCTGAGAGTCTCCCTGAACGCTGCTTTCCCTGCATCACTCATCATCAATCAAACAACAAGAGAAACACAGAAACCTCAGTTCTCAACTGCAATCAATACAACCACCTTTCCTGGAGTAGCGCTGTCTTCGTTTTGAAGGTCACAGAATGAGTCAGGGGCAGATGAGAGCAAAAGAGGCCACGGGTTCTCTGACTCTGGGTCTGAGAGAGATCAGCTTCTACCGAAGAATTGCTTCATGAAGCTGGACTGACTGTCGGGGAGGGCACGGATCAAATTAACAAAAACTGTGAATGATCCAAATACTGTTTTGTTGTTGTATATATACGGTCTCAAGAGCCACACAAATAAATTTGCCTGCCTTAGGTTTTGATTCACAAACAGATAAGAGGAAATTGAAACCACAATAGCCAAGTACCTCTCTGAGGACAGCGAGGCTATGCTTCCATTGCAAAAATACTCTTATTTATGTATTCTTATGTATATTATTTAAGAATATATTTATTCTGAGGACAGCGAGGCTATGCTTCCATTGCAAAAATACTCTTATTTATGTATTCTTATGTATATTATTTAAGAATATATTTATTTACTCATACAAACCAGATGTGTTGAGTATCACTCTGTGCAGATCATCAGAAGAAGTGCCACGGGGAAGGCAGATAGGGGTATTCTTGAAGAGCTTGGTCAGAGCTATTTCTTAAGTGCTGGCAAAATTTCTTAAGTGTTGCTCTTCTAGTGGAAAAAAACAATTGCTGGAAACCTTATTTACACTTATCTATATATAAAAGGGTATTTAAACAGACCAGATACACGAAACATGACGAATCGGGGATCAGCCTTCTTTATTAAGACAAAAGGCAAAACCCTTTGCAGTTTGAGCGAAGATGATTTCTGCAAAGGGACATCTCCAACAAGACGCACCTGATCCCTCAAAAGAGCCTCAGTCTTTGGTGGCCGTTCCTTACAGGCTGGTGATTTATTTTACTGAAGGATTCTTCACAGAAGGTGTACAAATGGCTCTTCAGAAATGCACCATTGTTTAAAC
Source organism: Neomonachus schauinslandi (assembly GCF_002201575.2). Taxonomy (NCBI): domain Eukaryota; kingdom Metazoa; phylum Chordata; class Mammalia; order Carnivora; family Phocidae; genus Neomonachus; species Neomonachus schauinslandi. The sequence goes on from NC_058411.1 coordinate 99,577,857, forward strand.
AAACGGTACCTATATTTATTTGCTTAGCAAATAATTTTGTTACAGATTTGTCCAGCCAGAGTCTAAACAATCACCATTGGTGACATTATACCAGCACCTTTTCTATAGAGACCCTATCAAAGAAATAAAAGTAGCTCACATTATCACTATTTATTCTTGACTTTTTTTTTGCTTGACTCTATTCTCTTCCCTCTCAGTTTTCCAAATACTATTTATTTTCTTAAGTTCTGAATTCCAAGAAAGCCCCCTGTTTGACAACATAATGTATATCATTAACATAAGTGCAGGAAATTATCTACATATCATTAAAGAACTGAGCTTCTGCTGCCGTTAGCGAACTGAAGAGGAAACAAAATCACAAAGATAACCTAGCAAACCAAGGTGCAGTTAAAATAGTTGCTCCCTCTCATCACCCACCACCCACTAACCATACTATTTCTTACAACTTTTATCTTTACATATGTACAAATAAACAGAGCGTTTCTGTCCTGCCTTATTCATGTAGACCGCTTACCTGCAGCTTTCTGGACTTCTTCTAGGTCTGATTAACCCCTAGGGGACCTGGGTCCCCACATGCAATAGGCTGATGACACCAGCAGAAAGCAGCCTTTCTGAAGAATGAGAGTTCTTGGCTCACTCCGGCTGCTCTTGTCACCTGTCTGACCTCCTGGACTCTAGGCCCTGCCCACCTAGGGCATCACCTTCACTCGCCTCTTCCTGTTTCGGCTGACTTTCCTGGACTAATTTCCTTTTGGCTCGGACCTGTGCTATATGCCGGATCCCCGAGAGAGGCTGGACTCTGGTCATTCCTGGGCAGTCTTGTCCTGGGGTCATCCAGGAAGAATGCAGAAAAGGAGGACCACACTCTCGGTGGATGCAGACCTTCTGGTTCTGATGAACATTTCCAACATCAGACACGAGGCACCTCCTTCCCACTCCTCATCCCTCTCTGCATCTGACAAGCAGTGAGAATACTTCCCAGGGAAGTGGTCTGAGCTTCCATGAGATGAGCATCACAAGAATTCCGTGTGTGAACATGTCACCCCTGACCATTGAGTTTAACATCTCACCGGATCTTTGCAAAGAGGGAATAAGATTGGTTTTCAAGAAGCCCTGAGTTCTCCGAATTATCTGTCCTTAGGTCACTGAGGTCTTTAAGGGTGTAGAAATAATGGAACTTCACTTTTTTCTATAATCCTATTATGATAAAACATAGATGTTTTCTTAGGATACAGAACTCCGTACTCAAGGAAGGAAACCAAGGAAGATAATGCCAAGACTAGATTTTATAGCCTTGAGCAGTCATGCGTAGATTAATATGTGACATTCTACTTGAGTAACAGCAGCTACCCTTGGAGGTTGAAAGGTTTGCTGAAAAGAGAGAAAAATAAAGACCACTGTTACCTCAAACCTGGTTGAATTTGACAAATGTGACCCTATCAAACCATTTATACCCACGCACGGCCATTCTCTTTGAATATTTTTGGAAAGACACCCTCCTCAGGTCAGGAGAAGGAAAAAAGCAAAGGAGAAGAAGTAAATTGGACTAGTTGAGCACTTTCTCAGTGAAATTATTTGAAAAATGATTTAAATAAAATAAAATAAATGACAGATTTTAAACACATAATTTTTTTCTGGAGGTTTTCCCATCTAAAACAAATAGGATATGAACTCCTGAGAGGTTAGTAGGGTCAGAGTTATAACCCTGGGGAGGACTATATCTAACTCCATCCATCCATCCCTGCACCCATGCATCCATGCACCCATTTGTCCAACAAATCAAGAAGTATTTATTAAGTGCTTATTATGTGAAAAGGTCTGTTCTTGGGGCTTGGAGGTTACAAGAAAGACCAAGGCAAGCTCTCAGTCCTTAAGGAGGGTGAGAGGAAGACAACAGGGTATGTGCCCATGAGCAGGGCTCTCCTCAGCCACACCAGAGACCAGATGGGTCTATCCATGCAGCACAACTAACGCTGGAGCCTTAACTTTGTCTTAGAGAGAATATGTACTTAGGTAAGGGAGTTAATTCTCTCTTTTTAAAAAACTTGAGTACACTTGACAAAAGGTGTTAATTCTCTCTCTCTCTCTTTTTTTTTTTAAGAGAGGAAGAGCAGGGTGGGGGCAGAGGAAGAGGGAGAGAGAATCTTAAGCAGGCTCCCTGCCCAGCACAGAGTCTAACTCAGGGCTTGATCTCACAACCCTGAGATCACGACCTGAGCCGAAATCAAGAGTCAGATGCTCAACCAACTGAGCCACCCAGGTGCCTCATGAGGTGATAATTCTCTTAGGGCTTAGCAGATGTACCAAATCTGACAATATGCAATGTGTATACCTACTTCACCGGCTTCATTTAATTATCCCTGAGTTTTCTTTCACTACGATTTAGTCACTGAATTTTTACCTTGTATAAGCCACCTCAAATCCTCTTGGGAAATGAATACAATTACCCTAGTACATCCCATAATAACAATAACAAAGATAGTCACCTTTGTTATTACAAGTGACTTTCACTGAGAACTCCTATGTGGTGTCAGGAACCATACTAAGCACGTTACAACCATTTTCTCCGTCTTGACAATAACCTTCTGTGACTATTACAATTACTACCCCTATTTCATAGAAGAGGAAAACAAGCTAGAGAGTCATGTAAGTGCGAGTAAGTGGTGGAGCCAGAACTTGAACCCACGTACTCTGCTTGTAAAAGGACTCCTTGTGGTTTATCTACATACTGGAGCTCTCCAGGCCTCCTGATGGACAGAAACCCTTTGCCTACTGGTCCGACTCAGCAGGTTTCCCCTGTTGTTTGACTTCGGGACCTTATATTGTGCCCCACCTTGTCTTGGGGGACCTTCTCGAATATTGGCCCCATCTTCTCTGTGATGCCTCCCTGACCCATGGCTGGGTTAGTAGGAGCTCCCACATGTGAGCATCTACATCTCTGGGGGGTGAGCTTCTTCAGAACAGTGGCTGTATCTTCCTCACTTTCAAGCTGTCAGTGCTGGTAGCCTATATAAGCCACAGCAGATATTTAGTAATATCGTTCAGTGGGTTGACTGAACAAATGAGGGCTCCAACACTTTCCCACAAACACTCTCCCAGAGAAGCACGTCCAGATCTTGGTCCCTTCACGATGGCTCGGAAGCTTCACCTACTTGTATCTGGATAATTCTACATGGCTAGGTGATGCTTCTAAAATTAAACAACTATTAATCTGTGAGTTGTAAAGATTTGCGTCAGGTTTTATCAAATAGAGAGAACACATTTTGCAAGAGAAAAGGTCTTCCTGATTAGTGATTATAAAATGGACCCGATTTCAATCTAAGTATATTCAAAAGTGCCATATTCAAAATTGGGATGGGCCCTTTTTAATTATCTTATGAATTCGGGCATTTCAGTGTTTTTTTTCCCCCCGATTTGCCTTAGAGCAATGCCACCAGCCCCAAAGCCTCTCTTTTTCCTACTTTGACATGGTCATTCCTCTCATCTTCTATGCTTTTATTACCTGGGCTATTTACTTGACAATTAATCATGTTTTGTTTAGAGATATATGTTATTATATCCAATTATTATTTAACTCTTGCATTTTTTCCCTAAAGGTTTCATTTACTTATTGTAGAGAGAGAGAGAGTGTATAAGCTGGGGGAGGAGGAGAGGGACAAGCAGACTCGGCACTGAATGTGGAGCCCGACCCCACGACCCTGAGACCATGACGCAAGCCGAAACCAAGAGCCGGTCGTTCAACAGACTGAGCCACCCAGGCGCCCCTAAGTCTTGCATTGTTAATTCAAAGTCCCCATGTTCAAGAGACCACTGTGACTTGTGCTTCTTGGAATGCTTCCTGGAATCTAGTCACTCAAGGTATCGGTTCCATGTGCTTCTGGAAAGGCCACGGAGTATCATAAAAGGTTATGTCCCTCAAATAAAGTGAATATAAATGTCCTCCAGTACTGGGCCATTCAATGTGAAGTGAGGTAGGTTCTATAGAGCAGTCTCCAGGCAGAACTATAGAAGTTCTGGTCAACTGCGAATGACAAGAAAGGTCGGGGTGATGGTGGTAGGGGTTGGAGCGGTGCACAACATTTCCTGAATAGACCCATATGCTAGGTACTGGGCTAAATGTTTCACACACCTGAATTATCACAACAAGCCTTAGATGTTAATAGAATGCCCCCCTCCCCTTCTACCCATGATTAAAATGAAGCTCAGAGAATTTAAGTGACTCAGCCAAGGTCACACAGCTACTAGGCGGAAGGGCTGGAGGGGGACTCCAGGTTTATCTGACTCCAAAATTACACTCTTTCCTTTATACTGCTTCCCAGAATCACCTTCATTCTTAAATGCATGCATTGGCTAGAACCCACCTTTAGGCTCAGAATGAAGGAAATAAAGGTTAAAAAGACGCCTAGCTGGCAAGTCTAACAAATGAATGGGTATAGGACTGACAGGGAGAAGGAGCTGAAATGTCCAAGTTCTTGGTTATTATATACCAACTGCAAAAACAAAGATGGCGAATGGTTCTAAGCAGGTCATTAGTGGACAGTTTTGAGCACCTACTGTGTGAAAGACAATGTGCTAGGGCAGAGACGAAAAAGAGTGGAAAAGAGTCAGGGCAAGGTCTTAGTATCCAGCCAGCGACTTACACGAAAGCCAACTGAGCCGCGAGGGCTCCTTTTCGCCTTCCAGTCCTGCTTGAAAGTCAGCATCCAATCCCGGTCTTCAACAACCCAGTAATGGCAGTCCCCAACCTGGGCGCGGCCTGCGTAGACGCTCCTCCGCCTCCGCCTCCCGCGGGGGTGGGGGCTGCAGACGCGCCTGGGTGGCTGGGGTGGGGGTGGGGGTGGGGGTGGGGCTGGGGGTGGGGCTGGGGGTGGGGCTGGGGGGCGGCTGTGCGGGGAGATGGAACCAGACTGCAGGCAAGCAGGGGGTTAATAGCTCATAAAATAAAACCCTCTAACACAAAAATGTTATTTTAATTGTATTACATTGAGGAGCCCTGAGGGTCGTGGGGTAGATAATCAAAAAGGACAAGGAGGAAATTAAAAAAGGGAAGAAGGCAATCAAAAAGGCCATTTAGGAGAGCCCCTTAATCCTCCATAGAAAGAACACTAATTATACTCCAGAATCTCCTTATAATTAACCCTGATATAAAGTGTTTTTTGAGCAGTAATAACTTTCACATTCACAATCGTTTTGATCGCAAACTCCCGTGAACGCCTCACAAACAGGAGCCCGCACCGGTTGGCCGGGTTTCTTCCCCAGCGAGCCCTGCGATTACACGGCCGGCCACAACGAAAAAAGACAAATATTTCTGCCCTCAGCTCACTCCACGGCTCTGTTGAACTCAGCCCGTTGCTTTTTTTGTTTTAAAAAAAAAAATTTTTTTTTTTTTTTTTGGCAGGAATAGGCTGAAACACAGCCATACTTGTGCTTCCTTTCCCTTCTTTGTAATTGCTTCCCTATGCTCGCTGTTAGCCTTTAATACGCCTTGGACTCTCCATTGGTTGCAAACCCACGAGATTCCCAGCATACCTTCCTTCCCTCCCAAGCCCCTGCTTAGATTTACCTGCACTCCTAAGCCACTGGGCACACATCGCTATAATCGTTCTTAACGTTTCCAGACAAAAGCAAGGATTCAGACAGACTGCCCAAATCCCATCCAAAACAAGAGCCTCACATTCCTCTCCCTGACAGCTGATCCCTTATGAACCAAAGCGTCTAGCTGTCCACTAGAGAAGTTCAGGAGCAAAACAGAGCAGGAAAAGAATGAAGACAGTTCTATGCTTCAGGTGTCCGGGCATCGCTGGGAAGAGAGCTGCAAAGGAAAGGCACCTGGGACCAGTCCTGTGACGGGAGAAGGCCCTGGAATAGTTGGGTTTTTTTTTTGTTTTTTTTTAATGGCATTAAAATGAAAAGAATCTGTCCCTGTCCTCACATGAACTGGCCATTGCTCTCATCCCACCCAGTAAGAGAAGGAGCAGGATCTCAGATCCCATGAGATCCCTGGGGAGATGGTTTCAATGGAGCACCTGCCTGCCAAGTGAAACCTTAGGAGAGCTTCACAGGGCTTCTGACATTCACATGCCTCAGGAAGGTATTCGTCCCTCTTTGAATGGACTCCTGGGCCTGGCTGCATCTCCTCTCTACAAAGACCCAGCAAACGTATTTGAAAGGCTTGCCTGCTCACACTTGGCTCCATCCCCACTTTAACTGGAGATGGGAGATGGGGAAACCAAGGTCTGCAAGACACTGAGCCCAGTGTTTTTCCTCTGTATCAAGAGAATGCCCGCCAAAGGCATTTTTCCATTTTTTTCTTGCATGCTACTGGAACTCAAACCTTACATCTACTTCCCATCTGGATGATTATTCTTCAGGTAGAATTTAACAAGATAAGAAAACGCTTCCTCTTTTGTTTTTTAAATCAGAATCCAACACTGTATATTAACTATACTGGAATTAGAATAAAAAACTTAACAAAAAAAGTAAACCAGAAACCATAACCGAGAGAAAAATGTTCTCTTATCATTCAGCGCTATTGATGAATGACCTCCAGTATGCTCACCCCCTTGGTCCTAGGCAATATGTAATAGATTACATCGTCCCTACTTGTATAGGGACTAGGTCGTACCTATTCAATTTTATATTTAGTTGGGCAGCAAAATAGAGTTCATTAACACAGACAAACCTAGGATGTTAGCACATTTGAACTTTAAAATACCAGTTCTATCATTCTTCTCATCCAAAAACACCTATAAAGACACACCATTCATTTGTAAAATTGAACAAAGAGATTAAAAATGAAGAATAGACTATGAGTCTCCCACTTTTAAATTTTACAAGTATAATGCATTTATAAGTATAATACACTAAAGAGAATTAAAAAGATCTGTGCTAACATCCCTGATCCATGCATTAATGCAAGAACATGTTGAGTCCTATTCATTTCTCCATACCTAAAGATGAAGCAGATACAGATCCCACCCTCAAAAAGGTTAAAGCATAAAAAGTGCCATTAAGAGAGGTACAGATTAAAAAAACAACCTTATAAAATGATAAAGTTTTGCTGTATGAATGTTAAGATATTATTCATTTCATCTGGTAGGGGTCTCCCCTTACTTTAACCCATTTGATCACAAAGTGACATTTTAGTATCTCCATAGATGGGTATTTACAACTCCCTTTGATGGGGCATTTATTCTAGGTTTAATTAATATTAGTAGATAGGAATTGGAAGCCAATAAGAAGAGGTGAAGCTAATGCTAATCCTTATCTCCCATGTTCTGGTGTCTTTGCTTCAGGATGCAGGTCTCTACACTGGGCTCTCACCCAGATCCCTTCACCCCCCCCTCCCCATATTCTGGAAGCCTCCACCTTTATTCTGCTCCATCAAAACTTCATTGCCAAAGAGCCCCAGTGTTGCCACTGAAGAGGGCAACACATTAACTAGAAAGGCTCCGTCTCTTGGCTACTTTCCTCATTCCAAACTCCAACAATACATAGTTTAACAAGGTCTTCTGGGGATGAGTCCTGAATCAAAAGAAATACCATATTAGCAGAGCTGAAGAGAAGATAGTCAGGATTCTGGGATTCCAGTCCCAGATTAGTCACTCGCTATTGTGACTTGGACAAACCCATTTACTTATCTGAGACTCCATTTTCTTTATTGTTAAAATTCAACAATGACAGACACTCTCAAGGTTGTATATAGTATGGAATACAAAACTTACATCAATTATATAAATGCATTTTAATACAATGGTGGATGGGAATTTTAGCCAGGTGCCGGGAATCTTTTTGATAAAACCTTGTCTACAGTGCCGTGGTTTGTCCTCCTGTCTCAACAAACGGCACAGCATTCATCCTAACTGGATTGTAATAGTTTAATGCAGTCCCTTGTTCACTTGTTCCTCTAACTGCATTAAGTCTAAAATGTGAAGTCCAATTCAACTTGCACTTTATATAGTCAAGCGGTAGGACTAGTAATACAGCATTTTCTAACATCTTACCTCTGCTTTACCACTAGTCGCCGACAGATTTAGCTTCAACATTAAAAACATTGCTAGCGTCCCCCTTGTCCAGTTCCACCTCTAGAAGTAGCAACACTAAGTAGTACTGCATTGAAGTGACCCTTGTTGTGATCTGTCACTCTACATTTTTCTCTTGTTATACTAACATCAACAAAGCCTTAAACAAGAATAAGCAGCTAGCGTCTGGGAAGCAATTTTTAAAAAGTAGGCCTTGGGATCATATTTAAATAGTCAACAGTGGCACACGATGCTCCCAGCAGCGTATCTTCGTTTAGGTGACCACAGGAGAGGGCCTGAAGTGAAGGTGCTGGAAGGCTTTCCTCACTGCCCGGGAAGATGGCTTTCCTTGCACCTTTCATATGTGCACAGGACCCTTGGAGATGACTGTTAGCAGCTGGAAACTCTGGGCTTATCAAGGACAGTAGGAAATGCCATTCTTCTCACTCTGAATAACTGTATTTGGTCCGGTGGCCTTAACCTTATATGCCCTGATGGCTTTTGCTGTTGTCTTCCAAATAATTTAAACTTTTCTTTCTTTAAATGATAGAAGTAATATATGCTGGCTGTAAAAAGCTAAAAAATGCAGTTGAGTGTGGAATGAAAAAATCAAAAGACCCCACTCACTCCCCACCCCTCACCCCCCACATTCCCTAATCCCTCTCCTTTCTTTTGAGGTAAAACTTTTTAATGTAATTTCTTCTAGGCTACTTTAAGTGCCTTAAATATAGGCTGAGAAATATGTGTATGTGTGTGGATGTGTTCACTTACATTTTTCTTGGTACATTTTTCTATGATTATTTTATTTTACTTAATACACCATGGATTGGTTTCCAAGTCACTGTATCTATATTTCCATCCTTCTTTCTAACTGCTGGGTAGCATCATATGGAATAAATAAAAAGGTATACTACAGTCTGAATTTTTATGTCTCAACAGCTCCTTTTATGCTTTTATGTGGAAAACGGATGCTTCTTTTGACAAAAAAAAAAAAAAATTTTTTTTTTTGTTTGGCAGGGCCTGAACTCATTCACAGCCCTGGGATCAAGATCTGAGCCAAGATCAAGAGTCAGACGCTCAACCCACTGAACCACCCAGGTGCCCCTATATTGCTTTTTGATAATAATCTGGCATAGACTGAGGCTAACCCAGTAAGCAGTGAAGCAGCGCATCATTTTTACCTCAAGAGACTTGAGATCTCTGATGGGCCATATGGGGTGACCCACCATCAGCAATGGTGAATATGGTCATTTGAGTGATGTCAAGAAAAGGGCCATGTCCCAAACCTCCAAATAGTATACCTGAATTTCACCATTAGAAATGCATTCCTTTGGTCTAAACATGGCCAGCTCTAATCATTCCCTATAAACAAGCATATGTTTTAGGAATAAACAACCACTCAGTTTCTGCTTCTCAGAAAGCATGATTCAATCAGAAAATGTTCAGTGTTCCTGGTGGCCAATGATTCTAAAGCTGGGGGCGGGGGGTAGAGACACAAAATAGAGAGATATGCTAGGAGAAGAAAACGGGAAAAAAAACATTAAGAGTTCCAAAATTGCTGAAGTATCAGTCACCTGTCTAGAGATGGCCCAACTTGTAAGAGCAAAGGTCAACTTTATCGGGCAAATAAAAACAGGCTTTTATAAAGATGGTGTCTTTCTTTGGTTAACCAGAAGAGAGGGGGCAAGTACAGCCTGCATGCTCACACCCCCACGCTCACACCCCCACTCCTGTTTCTGGCAGACATCACTTATCTATTGTGGTACTCTTTCCTGCTGAACCAGGGCTCGGCCTCGATTTCTTCTGCACTCAGCACTCCAAGCAGCCACTACCAACTGACTGTAGTTGGCACCCAAAATGAAACCAGTTTGGCCAACCAGTTTGTCACGGGAGCCATCACCTTCATTGTGACCAACCACAGGTTTGAATTTCACAAGCATGAACTGTAGAAGCTTAAATTTGCTGGTGGGATTCTTCTTCAGCCAACTGTCTGCGGAGGACATGTCTTAGGGAAAACAGGACGTCTCTCTTAGCTAATCAATTAGGATCCTTCCATACCAGACTAGAAGTTCCATGGGGGCTAAGGCTTTGTTCCCCATTTAGCCTAAGAGAACCTGCAACTCAGAGCCAGTGCCAAGTTGAATGACTGTCTAAACCTGGGCTAGAACGCATCCCTAGCAGACATTCGGCATACAGAGTTCTTGAGAATTAAAAAAAGAAAAGTTTGCCTTAAAACATCTTGTTTGGATAGTGCAGCCTCTGCATATGTACCCAAATTAGATATCTTTAAAAGAACTTATTATGTAAAAATATGAAATATAGTAACCATCAAGGAAAACAGGAATGAGGATGTGATTGTTAAATCGTTGGTTATATAAGATGGAAAGGTAGGTGAGAGCAAGCCAGCACCTTCCAGATTCCTGCGAGGCGGCAATATCAGTTGCACTGAAGTCAGGCCAAAGATTTTTCTCCCTGCGGTGAACCTTCAGGAAGCAGCCGGCTTCCTGCACCCAGATCACACTGAAGAACCTACCTCCGTACTTCAGGAAGCTTTCCTGGAGAAGCTGTCCCAGTCAAAAAAAAAAAATTAAGCAAATAAAATAAGCCTTTCCTTCATTTGGCCGGCTTTGTTCAGCTGCGTCAGAGAGAGGTCAAGCAAGACCGTCCAGCTTATCTGAGATAGGATAATCATCCACATTCTCACTCACTTACCTACTCACACACCCACCCACCCACATGCTCCCACACACATGCATGAAAACGTTCACACACACTTATTCACTCACATAGACTCACACACACTCACACTTACACACCCTCACATCCAAACACACATATTAACACACGCCTGCACTCACGCACCTACTCACACTGTCCTGTTATCATTTTCCCCTCCCCATCACACCATTTTCCTTCTAGACAAAAACAACTCTCTTTGGGTAGAAATCTTCTCGTAAAGGGACATGCTCATAAACACCAAGCCCCGGGGACCGTGAGGAATAGAAGCACACACCTGCTCTGCTGCTGGCCCCTTTATTGCTGAGATGGTATTAGCTTGTTCCTCTGGAGGAATTCTGGCTCGGAACTTTTATAAGTAGGAGACTCAATTATGCTTCTTATGAGTTCCCTAAATTTGGAAATGGAGCTAAATAAGGAAATACATTAGTCAATGTCCTTTTCAACCTCCTCCCCTATTCATTTCTCAATCTTTTTTCTTTTTTTTTTCCTGCTGCTTTCTGGGGGTGATTTCTTTGAATTAGTAAAACTATCAACGGTAGCAACCACAAACAAGGTGCCATCCTGAGATGAAAGGGAGGACAAGGGAAGAAACAACTGCCAAACTTAGTCTGTGTATGATTAGTACATGGCTGAGGGCTGGAGGGATCTGTGGGAAGTGGCATCCTTTTATGGGCCACATGGAGTCACTTCGGTGCTGAATTCTACTGACGAGTGAACAGTGTTACTATGAGAAAAGAACACATTTCACGTAGGAGATCTTTATACTTTAACTACAGTGCAAATATTAATGGTGTCTGTATTTGGGGATTACAGAGGTGACCCCCAAGAATGAGTTCTAGGAAGGAAAAAAAGACCATGGCCGGAAAGTTAAATTGTATGACCCCACAGAAAGGGTCGTGGCAGAGATACACAGTTCCCTCATAGAGCTTTCTGGAAGACAAATTTTGGAGCCTGCTTGAACTTATAAATACATCAAAAGAACGTATGATAATCAAGTCTGACCAAGGAAGCAGAAAGAAAGGAAGGTCATGGGGACAAAGAGGGTAATGCCCTTCTAGGGGTTTTTCAGGCCAAAGGACCCAATCAGTTGTTCCCAGTGGCAGGAAAGTTGAGTTGCCCAACTTATGTGTATCCAGCTATCCACACACAGGTGAGGTGTTGGAGTAGGGAGCGGGGAAAGGGAGAAAGGGAGGGAAAGCGGGAGGGAGAGGGAGAGAGAGAGAATTAAGAGGAGAGTGAGGAGGAGAAAAACAGAAGAAAGCAGAGGGGGATGAGGGGAGAGATGAATATAGGAAATGTGATTCCACACATCCTCCGATCAGCCCCAGTTCTTGAGCCTATGAGCATCTCTCTGTGCTTGAGATGATTTTTAGTGTTTAATTTTAGCTATTCATTCTCCATGACAAGTGTTCTCCAAGTGTGGTCCTTGGGACAGCAGCATCAGCATCACCTGGGAAACCCTTAGAAATGCAAACTTGGGTCCCACCCCAGTTGGAGGAAATCAGAAATTTGGGGGGGTGGGCCCAGCAATTCATATTTTAAAAACTTCTCTAAGTGATTCTGATGCATGATAAAGTTTGAGAACCACTGCCCTTAACACAAGCCAATTACTGTTTCTGGAGTTCCACTGAAGAAACAGCTGAAGAAATCTCTCATTTAAATAAACAAAGGAACATTATGGTTTTACACATCAGTTGTGGGAGCGTGTTGTCTTTGAATCTGTCCTCACATTTCTGAATATTACAAAGACAAGTCTTTGAACCTGTGGGACTGAAAGCTGGTTTCTGCAAACAGGAGAGAGTCACAGGTAATGGCCCACTATTAGGCTTCTTGGGACGTCTGACCTCGCCATGTTCTGGGCGGGTCCTTCTCCATTTTCAAACACTGACAGAAAAGTAGGTTTCCGTGATTGGAAAGAGACCCACACCTTGGTACCATGCTTCAGAAAGGTCCAGGGCACTCTTCCAAAAGGCCATCCAGCTCTATGTGTAATGTCATGGTAATCATGTAGCCACTTTGAGGTGATAGATGGGGCTAGAAATTTCTGTAATACTTTCGGCAATGGCTAACAAAATTGTTTTCCTGCAATCCAATAACCTCAATCTGGTGTTTGTTTCTATACTATTTTTATTGTTTCCTTTTCTCTGCTGTGTGCACTCAGCCTTGACTTGTGGACAACTGTGGGCAGCACAGTTGGGTATAAAAGAGAGTTATTTAATGGTGTTATTTAAGGTGTGCACCTTAGCCATGCAGTTTACAAAAGCAAGTCCCTGTGAGGGATAAAGCATCAGAGAGCAAAACAACGGTCGTTGACATCTCTTTGGAGGAGAGAAAGAAGCTGAGTCACTGAGCCTGCAATTCAAGAGAAGGCAAATATATCACAGAACAAAGGATAAACCTCCACCCTGGGTCACAGGACATCTGCTTCAGAGATGTTCACCAACACAGAAAGATTTGTTGCTTATGATAAAAGACATCTGTGACAAGACATACTGAACAAAGCATCATCTGACCCCTAACTAAACATAGCTTGCTTTATAAAAGGTTGTTTTTTATATAATATTGCCAAACACTATTTCTGTAGCTCTTTAAAGAAGAGAGAGACCAGTTAGTGATATTGAATCCGTGGCAGACATCATTCTAATCTGTGTCTGGGAAAGCATATCACACCTATACCCTACCTGCCTAATTTGCTATTTAGGGGTAGAAACAAATGCTATTTAACTAAACAAAACAAAACAGTTATACGACGGAGAACCTACCATCTTTAGGACGATGCAAGGCATCCTAAGGAAAAAGAGAAAAAGAAAAAGACAGGTACCACGTTGGCCTCCAGAAGAGACAAGGTAAACAGAAGTTCAGCACTGAAATGTTTGTGTTTAGAGAAGCCCACGTGAATTGGAACATGGCAGGAGAAACGTCCGTGGAGGAGATGAGCATTGCTTAGTGGATGAAATTTCCCAAGGACGTTTGGCAGGACATATAAGCAAAGCAGAACGACAAAGTCAAGACTCAGTGTTTTTAAGATAAAATGCAATTCCTCACTTCCATTTGGGATGAAATATTGGGGAAGCAGCAAAGTCACCAATGGGAAGGGTGATTCACCATCAGAGAAAGATGTATTGACTGGACAGGCCAAGCCCACTTTAATCCCCCATTCTCAATTCTAAACACATAGTAGATTAGGTGTATCCGTGCCCTTCACAACAGGGTATTATCTAGCACATTTCATCTGTCACCTCTCCTAATTATCTTCCTTGCCTGTCACCTCTAAGAAGTCATTGAGGGCCTGAGCAGATGCTATCAGAAGCAGGGGCTGAGTCTGGGGGAGGCCTTGCTCAGGTTGGGGCCGGGGCGGGCGAGCGTGAATAGGGATGTCAGCTCGCTGCCGCCTAAGTGTCGCCACATTTGATCTTCCGCTTTTCCCCTGGTCCCAAAGTATGCTGGAGCAGTACTTTCTGGTTGGTGGCAATCTCGGCTGGTCCAGGTTCTTAGGGCAGAGGACAGGTAGCACGTGGCAGGAGGTCAGAGTCGTTATGGAAAACATCTCCAAAAACATACCCTCTTGTCTCCCTCTCCAAACAGCACTGATAAGCAGGGACATTCGGCATTTAAGGACTCCTGCACCCAGAGGAAGACCTTTGCATATTCCTGCATTCAGTTTAAGACTTTGAACTTCAGTGTCTCTGTTCATGAACTGTGATTTGGTATCATCTGATTTGAACGCACTCTGACCTGATTCTTTTTTTCCCTCCTGAAAGATAGCTACTTTTGAGGTATGATGATTTCTGGAGCATCTTGGGCCCTTGTGAGTTTGCTTTTGAGGCACAGTCTTACCACATATAATGATCTGTGCGCCTGCCTCACTCTCTCCTCTAGGACGTTAGCTCTCCTGGATGAATGCCCTTGGCACTCTTCACCTTGCCCAGCACAGATACTTGCACAAAACCAGCGTTCAATAAATACACCTTGGCTGAAGGAACACAGCAGAGAGAAGTCAGGTTCTTCCCACCTTTCTACTTCTCAGAAGACTAAGGTCTTGCTAATAAGCCTTTACTAATGCTCCTTCCCCACTCTCTGCACCCTTTCTTGGACCCCCCCCCCCCCCCCGTGCAGCTTTTCCTAAGTGCCTCAGCACCCAAGTGTACTTTCAGGCCTCTACCCCTGCAGTTCCTTTTTCCTGGATCATCCTGCTACCACCATTGAATAATCTATCTACACATCACTAGAGGGGATGCCGATGCAGTCACTAGGGAGGGTAGCAATTCACATAGAACAGGAGCAGGATACAGTCATGTTGATCGTGTTATTCCTGTTGCATGGGTTTGTAGCCAAACTGCATAAAACCCTTCTGCAAAAGGGATGGCGTCTACTCTTACCTATTTCCAGGAAAGAAGATTCTATAACTTCAGGCAGCTAGTTCCTCTGTTAAAAAGTGTCCTTTTCCACCTATTAGTGATAGAGACCACTTGAAGGCTAGCGCCTAGACCAGGGGTTCTCAAAGTGTGGCCCTGGGCCATCAGCAATGGTATCCCCTGGGAACTAGGTAAAGCACGTTCTTGGCCCCCCTATTCAGATGCACTGAATCAGAACTTGTAGGGGTGGAGGCCCAGCAGTTTGTGCTCTTAACAAGCCCTCCGGGTGACTATGATGCTCACTACAGTTTGAGAACCACGGGGC
This sequence comes from Neomonachus schauinslandi, assembly GCF_002201575.2. Classification (NCBI taxonomy): domain Eukaryota; kingdom Metazoa; phylum Chordata; class Mammalia; order Carnivora; family Phocidae; genus Neomonachus; species Neomonachus schauinslandi. The sequence continues at coordinate 99,593,297 of NC_058411.1, forward strand.
TGTTGACTGGGGGATGGGAGGGTCATGGGTACACATCACTTGTCAATGTAGAATCACCTGTTTGTTTGACATTCGTTTCCTCTGCTTATGGCGGCTTGTCAGGAGAAGATACTTGCTTTCATTCCATAGTCTGTGTGAACTGTCAACTGGAGAGGACAAGAAACACTCTTCACAGGCCACTGGGCTCCTGGAAACTCAGACTATTTGACTTCGAAGAATGACATACCAGATCCTAATTAATGAATTTGTCAAGAGCTGCTCCCCTTTGTGAGGATTTTAGCAGAGACTTCGGTGACAGCCGTCCACTTTTATGGATTTTAACTGAGTAATTAATAGGATAACAGTTACAAGTGCAAGTTAAGTGCATATTATTTCTACGGGATTGGGTCATAAATAAGTAATAGAGCTTTTGAAAGTGAATGGGAAGAGACGGTGGAAAAGAAAGACCTATTGGGAGCTGAATGAGGGAGGCCAGACTTAATTTGAAGCTCTCCCTTCTCATTTCAGTGAAGCAAGCTGTTCCACAGGGGACGCGCAGAGAGGTGGATTCTGTTCCACTTTGTGCTTCGGCTGTATCTGCAGACGCATCACCTACCAAATGGGGACATTCTGGAGACTCTCCTCCCACACAAATCAGATGTGAAAACAACTCAGTCTGGCAGAGGTAAAGAGGCAGTGTGAGCAGCAAATCCTGAGGAATAGTTTGTAACATATATTTTGTAACACAAGGTACTGGGCGGTTTATCTTTTTTTGGGGGGTGGGGTGGGGTGGGGTACCTGGCTACCCAGCCACAAATTCCAGGGATTCTCTAGCAACACAGAGGCCTCTCACCTGTTCTGAATCAACTTCGGGCCTCAGGGCTGGAGCATTACCTTTGTGGGTCCTGGGCACTTTTGCCTTCACAGACCCCTTCCTTGATTAAAAAAAAAAATTAAAAATTTTATTTTATGACTGCGTTGGTATAAAGACAAATATAATGCAGGCTGGACTTGTTTGTTTTATATTCATTATTACTGTATTCACTTTTCCTTCGGATTTTGGAAGGAAATCTGAAGGAAACATTATGGGAACCATATGGTTTCCATAATGGAAACATTATGGTGGGTCCCGAATAGTACCGTGGCCTGTCGTAGCTTCCTATGGCTGCTGTAACCAAGTACCCTAAACCGAGTGGCTTCAAAACGGAAATGTGTTGTCTCGGATCTGGAGGCCAGAAGTCTGAGATCAAGGTGTTGGCAGGGCTTGCTCTTTTTCCTTCGGCAGGTCTCTCCCCTAGCTTTTGCTAGTTCTTTGGCTTGTAGGGGCAGAACTCCAATCCTCCCCGTGTGCATGTCTGTCTCCAGATTTCCCCTTTTTTTTTTTTATTTTAAAGATTTTATTTATTTATTTATTTATTTGAGACAGAGAGAATGAGAGAGAGAGAGCACATGAGAGGGGGGAGGGTCAGAGGGAGAAGCAGGCTCCCCGCCAAGCAGGGAGCCCGATGCGGGACTCGATCCAGGGACTCCAGGATCATGACCTGAGCCAAAGGCAGTCGCTTAACCAACTGAGCCACCCAGGCGCCCCAGATTTCCCCTTTTTTATAAGGACACCAGTCCTGTTGCATTAGGGGCCCACCCACTCCAGGATGACCTCATCTTAACTAATTACCCTGAATGACCCTATTTCCAAATAAGGTCACAGTCCAAGGTACTAGGGATTTAGGATTTCAGCATATGAATTTTGAGGGGACACAAAGCAATCCATAATAGGGAGCCTAGGCCTTGTGTCTAATGGAGAGAGCATCCCTGCAAAGCCTTCTCTGGGATTCTGAAAGTGAGGTGCAAGATTATGGTCTCCAAAGTACCAGAAATGAGATAAGCACCCACTGGAGAAGGAGGGGGGCGGGGGGAGAAGGACATGTTTTATGTTTTACCTTGTTTTTATTTTTTTAAGATTTTTTTTATTTATTTATTTGAGAGAGAATGAGACAGAGAGAGCATGAGAGTAGGGAGGGTCAGAGGGAGAAGCAGACTCCCTGCTGAGCAAGGAGCCCGATGCGGGACTCGATCCTGAGACTCCAGGATCATGACCTGAGCCAAAGGCAGTCGCTTAACCAACTGAGCCACCCAGGCGCCCTTTACCTTGTTTTTAAAGGAAACACTTCAAGATTAAAAAAATTCTTCAAGGAAAAGTTTCTATGGATCCACTCAACCTGGACGACAGTTAACTTCTTCTAATGCCACACTTCCAAGTGCAGGGTGAGCCCTGCCTCAGCTCCAGGAGTAAGCAACCAGCCTCCACAACAGGATCAACCCTTCCTCCATCCGGGAGGTTTCGATCCTGTGTTTGTTGTTCCTCTCTTGGAGCTGAGCCCTCTTAGGAATTGAGGAAGGATACAATTTCATTTTTTTACAAATCTGATTTTCACTGAGACAATGTACTTCCCATGATCTTTTCCCCCATATTAGTCTTTTCTCTTCCCCTGCAAGTGATATTCAACTTGCCCCATATTTTCTATTTTTTAAAAAAGAGACAGAGATGGGGCGCCTGGGCGGCTCAGTCAGTTAAACGTCTGCCTTCGGCTCAGGTCATGATCCCAGCGTCCTGGGATTGAGTCCCGCATCGGGCTCCCTGCTCTGTGGGGAGCCTGCTTCTCCCTCTCCTCCCCACTTGTGCTCTCTCTCTCACTATCTCTGTCTCTCTCTCTCAAATAAAATCTAAAAAAAAAAGAGAGAGAACATGAGCAGGAGGAGGGGCAGAGGGAGAGGGAGAAGCAGACTCCCTGCTGAGTAGGGACCGCCCCCCCCACCCCCCAATGCGGGGCTTGATTCTAGGGTCCCAGGATCATGACCTGAGCCAAAGGCAGACGCTTAACTGACTGAGCTACCCAGGTGCCCCTAATTTGCCCCTAGGTCTTGATTGATGACCCAGAACAGAGGCGGAAGAAAGAGAGGCTCGCTCTGGAGAGAGAGATCTGCTCATTGCCCCCGGACCCCAACATTTTCCCCTCTTTTCTATTGGACAAGAGAGATAAAGAGTGAGGGAGACTGGAAAGGATACCTGAGATTATCACTCCCTTGTTTTGCTTCCATTTTTGCTGCTCATTGCAACAAAGGGCTCCAAATTCTTTCTCAGTGGTTCAATGGTTTAATTCCCAAAGGATTCTATAAACCCAAACAAAGTGTGGCTACCTTCCTCGAGCCTCCTGCCTCCCCCCGCCACCACACATTCAGAAGAAAAATCACCTCACACAAAACAGCCAAATAAAGCAGCACAGCCCAAGGGGGCCCATAAAGTAAGAACTGAAAAACAGTACATGAACTTTGCCTGTCCATTTAAATTGCAAAAGCTGATCCCAGACACACAGTCGGGTCTGGCAATACCATTCACAGCCCTGGATTGAACTGGAGTCTAAGACCATCGTTAAAGGCACTGATGACAATGCCAATTAGCCTGTGTTGAAAGCTGAACTGTCCCTGGGAAAGAGTTCTCTTCGAGCGGGCCGGGGTAAATAACAGCAACGGCTTTGAGGGGTGCGTGCCAGAAACGAAGCACCTCACGTTTACATGGAGAAGTAATGGCAGCCACCCCCCAAGAAGAGCTTTTTCTCTTGGCACATATTATAATAAAATAATGGCAGTGGTTACTCTGAACCATAAGTCTCTTAGACCCTCGTTAACGTAAAGAAAAAGAAGTGATTTTGCTACATACCTATCCAAGATCAAATGAATTGTGTGTGTGTGACCAATGACTAGCATCGTCCTCCCTTCTCTTCAAACAAGGATCTTCCAGTTGGTTTACCTACCAGATGCAGCCCAAAGTTTGCGCAAACCCTGGGTGAGAAAGAAACTGTGGTACTTTCTGAGGCTATGCACTCGGATCATCTCTGTTTCCTGCATGGGGTTCAGCAAGTGCAAAATAGGAGCCCCAGGCGTTCTGCTTGGGTAGGGGAAATGGTGTGGTTGAGAATGAATGGACATTCTAGGCTCTGGGTCCATATATGATAAACCGCTAGAGGTATCCCAAAGTCCTCTCCAAATGCCTCAGCTGACTAAACATGTATAACACCGACTGTTAGCAGATCATGCGGGACAGGAAAAGAAAGTTCAGCGAGCAAATGACTCCGATTCAATTCCGAGCCAGAAAAACTTCACGAGGCACAATATGGATTTCAGAGGACAGTGTCCTGAGGAACAGTGGTTTCTGCTTAATACAACCTTGAGCTTTTCTTTACCTAGGAGGAAGGGCATCCACTCCCATGCTTCTCCCTCCTCAAAAGGAGTAAGACGGTTTACTCTCTGCCCACATGACCTCTGATAATATGGCTTCCAACAGGCCACAGGCTTCAGGCTTTCTTTCTGGAGGCTATAATAGCCAGGAACAGAGCAAAGTGAGATGGGAAAAATGCCTCCTTGGGGTGCGAGCTCCCAGAGAAATGGAACAGGGTAGAGGGCAGAGTCAGCAGCTGTGAAAATGCTCATTGACACTACTCCGAGGGCAGAGTTCCAGGGCCGAGATTACTGCTGCTTCTTTCTTGTCTGGCCCCGGGAATATGGACATTTACACCTAGGGCGTGGGGTAAATGCCCATCATTCACTATAGCAGGTGCTGGGACAGAGTACAGAGACGGGGGTGGGGGAGGGGCACAGCCTCCCTGATCTAACGGACTCCAGCGACTTGGCTATGGGGGTCTAGCCCTCTCCCTTGATCTCCTCTTTAGAGCCCCAGGGCATTTCTCGCTCTCTTCACCTCTTCCTTATTCACGTCAGAGGCCTCGGCAATCTCACTTTCCTTGTTTTCTTTCCCCACTTCCTCCATGGCCACAGCTGACCTCCATCCCCCCACATGCCTCCGACCAACCACACAAATCTCCTTGGGAACCAATATGCCACCCCTTGCCAAGCTTCCTCAGAATGCTGCCTTCCAGCTCCTTCCCTCCCAGCTGAACAAAAGTTTCTCTCACAGCATTTATGTAACTTCTGAAATCTGACCTCCTCCAGGAAGCCATTCTAGATTGATTAGAGAGAAATGGAAACGATTCTCATGGCCCCAACTGAATCTTTCTCTATAGATACAGATCTAGATAGCTATCCATCTAGATAGATCTACTGTGAAGTGGAAGGGGAGGAAGATGAAGTTCAAGCCCATTATCACTTTGCCACAGACACTGATGAGTCTAATAAAGGTGGGAAACACGAGTTTGAGGAGAAGAGTGATTGCGGTTGACAAAAGAAATGTAAACAAGGCATGGTGAATGAATCTGCCAATCTCACTGCCCGCCATCGGAGAGCACGAATCTGATTCTAAGCCCAGATTCACTGGGAGGCTCTGCTAGTCACACCTTATGCCCTGCCTGCCTTGGTTTGAAGGTCTGAGGCCATGCTTGCTAGGTCATACATGTCACATACATGTATAACCGGAAAAATAAAAGTCTCACAGCTTCTCCCTCCCTCCCACCCTCCAGAGAGAAGACAGCCTCAGTCCAGTCTGATGCTGGGGTCTTGTCGTTCCAATCGGAGGAATGGATGAGGGATGAAGGAGAAGAATAAAAGGAACCAAGACTGATTGGTTTACATTGGAGAAACCAGACTCAAAGAAGAGGAAATAACAGATTTGGGAAGTAAGAGGTAGGTGTGAAAAAGTTAAGAATCAGAACGCACTAGATTTGAGGAAAAGTATGAGGGAGTGAGGGAACTTTTTTTTTTTTTTTTGTGGAAGGGGAGTGATTAAGGCAGTTGTCATATTGTGATGGGTGGGGTTTTGGGGAGATACATGGCTAAAGAGATATGTCAGAAAATCTGCTATAAGCTATATATGGAACCCTTCCTGTAGCATTTTCTGAGAAACTGTAGTGAAGATACAAATTGCTTTTAAATCCTTTCTGGAAGTCAATGTGTGTTTCTTTGGAAGTGACACTGGGCTGATGCCGGGGACATGACACAGCTCCATTTAATATGGGTTATATATATATCCCTCTGTTGTTTGCTCTGTGTTTGCAGTGTCTAGAGGGCAGGGACCCATAGCCATGTAGCTGATTGGGGTATCTCCCAGGAGGCATCTTGTCATAGTTCTAAAAGGCCTGAGTCCCGGTTCACCCTCTTACTAGCCGTGTGGCCTAGGACATATCACTTAACCTCCCTGGGCTCAGTGTCTTCACAAGAACACGGGGAACAATGATGGTGACATCTGTGTGCACCTTGGGCTCCTGCGAGGGCCAAACGAGACCAGCGAGCGTGAGTGCACTTTGCGAACCATGAAGAGCTCCTCAAATCGTCGCTCAGTCTGGCCTCCCGCGCAGCGTGACGTTAGCAGCCTTACTGTAACGGACGGTAACAACGGTGCTGCGAGGCCCCAGAACAGATTCTGCCCAGGGCGATCAGAGAGTCTTCTCTGCTCCTTCCTGGTATCTCCGCCATGCTGGGAGCCAGGAAGGAATAAACTCAGTCCTAGGAAACCTACGGGGAACTGCATGACTTCCCTACCTCATTTCACCCGGGGCCTCCGCCACTGATTAAATGGAAATGCTGGAGGGTGTGATGGGCCCCGGCCAGGGTTCTGCTGAATCCAGCCTCAGCCTGGCCACCGCACCCTGTGCCGATGGTGACTTCACCGGCTGGCTCCCATCTCAATGGACGGCTCTTTCTGAAAGGCCATTTTGTGACCCGTCCTGGGAGCACTTCATTCATGCTGGCTGAAGTTCTTTTCCCTTTCTTGCTCAGGGTTAACCCTGCTCAGCCCAAAGCATCCAAAAAGAATCTGAATGCAACAGCGGCGAGCGAAAACCTCGCACACTCCGAGTTCATTTCCCGGGGAGTTCTCGCTGCTTTCCAGGATTCCAACAGAATCCCATGTAACCATGGACGCCAGGGCTTGGCCGGAGCCAAGAGCCCGCTCCCCATGGAGGTCTCTCCCCGTATGTTCCCGTGCCTCCGGAGATCCGCGCCTCCCCATGGAAAGGAAGCCGGACACGCGTCTACCTGCTGCCTCAGATTCAGATCCTGCCTTATTTTTTTGTTTTGTTTTGTTTTCAGTAGCCGAGACCAAAAGGCCGGCCCGTTTTCTCTTTGGTTTGAGGTGAGAGTCCCTGCAACTGATTTTCCTGAGCGGCAGCCCAGAGGCTAGTGCAACAAGGACCTGGCCTGCGTCCCTTGGCCTCTGCGTGGCCGCTTCTGCACTCGTCCTGAGCCGGGCCAGCAGAAATCTGGGCCCAAGGCAGCGCGAAGACCTTGAATTAAGACACAGGCGACTCATTCCACTTTCCTGGCCGCCTTGACACATCTGTCTTGTCGGCCTATGTCTAAACCTCTTGAGTGATTCCAGCTGCCGCGCCGGCCCTGTGGACACTGTGACATTTGGTTTCTGTTAGAACACAACAGATCAGTGTGTTCACCTGCTTCATTTTTTCCCTCCTGCACAAGGAGGGGGACAAAGGCAGCCAAAACCTGATGCTGCTGATTTGGAGATTTCCCATTTTGTCTCAGTGACTTCATGCCTTGGCCTGGCCTCTGCTGAATCTTCCAAAACCACTTTATTTCCTGTGTATTTCCAGCACTTGGCCAAAAAGAATGTACAGTATGAAAAAAATGTCTGCTACCCTCAGTTGCAGAGACCCTCTGGAAAAAAATATCTGGAGGGCTTTTAAATAAAAGAAATAATTACAACCTGCTGAGTGCCTTACAGAATCTATGAAACTCGACCTTTTCCAAAATATCATAGTATTTCCTGTGGCTTCTGTAGGCTAAGCCTTCATGGATTTATAAATATGTGTCCAACACTGTCTCTGGGCTCCATTTTTTTAATCCAAATGTCAGATTTGAAAAGCACAAATACATCCTCTTGGAAGACAACATCCCAAAAGGTGTTAAGCTAAAACCCAGCTGGAAAAATGTAGGCTGCCAGCAGTCAGGGGTGGTGGGCCATGTGCATTTATTTTATTTTATTTTTAATGAATGGAGGCTTGATTTTTCCAGCTTGCTGCCCGGTTGTAGCTTTTCAGATGCCGAAAATGCCAGGTATGCCTTGCAGATGTGTGCGGCCAAAGCTTACAGCTCTATGGTGGGTGGAGAGTGGTTTATGAGTCTTGAGATTCATAAATTCTAGTCTTTAGAACTCTCTGTATAAACATGGTTAAAGCTTGGAAAGGGAGAGAGAGAAAACATTCTGACCTTAAACTACCTATAATCAATGATCCAGACTCCCGCTAGCCTTTCCCAAGAGAAAACTGAAACCTTTTGAAAGAGAAACTCAAGGAGACAGAAGCCTCTACTGACTTTCCGGAAGAGATAAAGATTCCAGGCCCGGGTTCAACGTGCAGGATTATTTCTTGCTAAGTCTGTGTGGACAGACAGGAGGAAGCGGAGGGCAGTACAATTAACTGGACACTTAAATCTGCACCAACCATCTCAAATGGGTAGTCACAAAAAATATTTTTCCGTTGGTGGCTTTGAAAAAAATAATCCAGATTCTTATTTTAACTTTACATGGCAGGTTGCCCACTTTAGTCAATCCTGTGGAATTAGGGACTTCCTTCCCAGTAGGGAAGAGCTGAATTCCATACCAAATGATGCTGAATAAAATAGTGAACACACACTCACTGATTGACTCTGGTTAGTGTCAGCCTTGGGCTGAATTGTGAACTGGTGATCATTTGTTTTCACAGCCCACAGGCCCTCCCTGCTTGCACTCCTTATACCCCAACAGTAAGGACCCTTCATTAAAGTTTGGCAGCATCCCAGGCTGGGAATAGCCCCTTGCTCAAATTAAAACCTATCCAGGAGTTCTCTTCTTCTTAAGACACCAACCAATAAATTTCTGTTGAGGTGAGAACAGCTGAGCATGGCTCCTAAGGCAGATTCCAAAGAAAGTCAGAATCCTTGGAACCAAAGCGAGCTGGTGAGAGAGATTTTTAATTGAGAGATGGCCATGTTCAGCCCTTCTCATCCATCAGCTTCAGGGGAGTAGTAGAACATTCCCTGAGAGACAGAAGCGTAAGGCTGAACTTGCTTTTACTCTGTGGTATAGAGTTCTGGTGCCTGGAAGAAGAAGCAACATAAAGGAACAGGCTTGAAATAATTGACATCTCTTTCTTTAATCTTGGCCTGTTAGGGAAATACAGGACTATTTGATACCAAGAGAAAAAAGGTGGACATGCCCACAATCATCTTCCAGAGACACTGTATAAACATCCTAGAGCTTGCCTCCACCATGTCAGGATTTTAGAACAGGTGAGGCTTTACCAAATGGACCATGCGAATGAGCGCTGTGCGTGAGGAGAAGCATTCTTCAGACACACAGCGTATGACGGCTGCAGGACACAAGCAAGGCACGGAGTAGAAAGTCAACAAACCATGGGAAGTTCTTGGATGAGTTGTCTTGGGCTCCCAGGTAAGCCGCAAATCAAGTGTCGGTAACTAGGTGGAGCCTTTCTTGTTTCCATGCCTTTACTTTAGAGATCTAATTCTTAGCAAAGCAACTCAGGAAGTAAAACGAATACTTCTTTGTTTCTAGGACTTGGCTCTTTGTTTTATAATTAATATGGATTCCCACCCAATGCATAAATGTTTAAAACATCATTTATATTGCATCACCTACTTGTTAAAGTTTAAAATGCTGCAAATAGCCAAGAGTCTGTGCTTTAGTTACAAGCAAACTTGCTCACCCCCTGGTTTTAATCTCTGGCAAACAGTGGCATAAACTGACCTCTAGGTCAGTTTTGTATTTGCTGCACATTCTTTGCCATTATAAAATAAGATATAAAGATCTGGTTTTGAGTCAATGCCTAGCTTAAAATATTCTAAGTATATACATACACATGTTGGTCTGAAATGTGTGTGTGTGTGTGCACATGTGCACATCTATATGATATATTGTATACAGAAATGGGTGGAAAAAAATGGCACAATTAGTGAATAATCATCTAAAGAAATATAAACCAGCACCTTCAGACATAGGGATTACTTTATGAACAAGGGAATGGGTACAATACCGAATAAGCCATGCACTTGTGAAAAGTCGAAACCAAACAGAGTAAAGAGATCGTTCCTCATATTGTTCTCAGATGTGTTAAGGTTTCATGTCACTTTGGCTTATGTGTCAACTCAAGAGTGGACTGTTCATGCAGAGGCTCTAAATCAAAGGCAGCCTCTTTGCCAACCTGTCCTGAGCTCTGTTCCCATAACTGGGCTCCTAACCTGTCCCTTACGACCATGCCTCTCCTTGTTCCGTAACCGAGTCCCTGGCATGTTCAATCCTGGTTCTCTTTCCAGGCCTCCCAGGGTCCCAGCCTGGTTCCTTTCCTTTCCTCACAATCTCCTTGGATCCCAATCTTGCCATCATAATTTTTAGGCTATAAGGTCTTCTGACTGCTAGAGGGTTATGATGTAGGCAGCTTGGCAGTGATCATGGGAAGGGGGAGTACGTTTCAGTGACAGCTCTCCATTATGGAGGAAGATCAGTCTGCACTAGTAGAAGAGTTTGAATTCTGGTACACAAAGGAGCTCTGGACAACTGCTAAGGAGACTTTTCCAGGTTACTTCAGTCAAGGCATACGTGATTGCCTATATATGTATGTATGTGTGTGTGTGTGTGTATGCGTGTGTGTGTATATATATATATATATGGATACATATATATATATAATTTTGGCCAATATTATGTGTAATAGCTATTCTTAAACTTTAGTAAACTCATGAATCACCCAGGGAGCTTGCTAAAATGCACATTCCTAGGTTCCACCCCCAGGGATCCCGATTCAGAAGTTTTGGGGGTATAGTTCAGGAATCTTGGACTCTCTCTCCCCATGATTCTCTTTGATGGAATTTTGAGAAATGCTGCTGTATGCATTCATTGAACAACACCCATGTATGAATTATAAGTTTTATTTTCATACAGAGCATTATTGTTAGAGAAATACTTGCTGCCTTAAAGAAGTCTAGTATATCCCCTATCACCTCATTTACACCATTAATTCTTTTAGTAAATTATTTCTGTAAAACATAGATGTAAAAGTTAATGTAGCCTGATCCAGACTGAATTACTGCAAATTGCTCTAAGAATGGATGAAATGCAAATTAATGGGATTTCTGTAAATGCTTGTTTTTTTCCTGACTAATATCCTATGGTAGTCAGTTATGATACATAGTCAAGTATTTAACTGTTTTAGTTATTTTAGCATATTAAATGAAAGGCTATTTTCACAGTAGCTAAGAGAGGGAGAATAGTTGATAATCGCTTTAGTAACCCTTGCCTTAACGGACCAAGTTTTGCAGGACAAAGTGTATATGAACTGGAACTGCCCAGATGAATGTTTCAGGATGCCTGTTAGCTCGTTCAGAAGACATCTCTTTTACCAGGAGTATGACAGAGATAACATCTGCTTCATGATTTCAGGCATCCAAACATCCACATCTAAACAACAACAATAATGCTAATAGCTAATATTCATCAAGGCCTTTCTATGTGCCAAGTACTTTGCGTACCTTATTTCACATAGTGTTTGCAATATTCCTATAGCTGGATCCTGTATCAACCAGTTTACAGATGAAGAAATTGGGATTCAGAGAGGTTAAGTAACTTGCCCAAAGTCCCACAGCTAGGAAGTGGCACAGCTAGAGTGTGACTCTGAAGCCCACGGACCACGGCTGTGTCTGTACCTGAGAAAGAATTCACTCTCCTCCTACTGGTCTCCTCCACCAGGGTTACCTTCGCTAGAGGCACAAACCAGCTAGCTAAAATGTGCAGCTTGCAAAGTTTATGGAGAACGAAGTGGTGCACAGAAAGTAACTGTCCAGATCATTTTCTTTAGGAAAAAGGAAAAACAAAATCCCTTTAAAATTTTACTTTCAATCTATTTTTGCAAACATAGTTTGGCCTGGTCGCCACAGAGCCCTGCTTTGTCTGGAACTGGTGACCCAACCTCCGTTAGCATTCCTTCCAGGTAGAACAGCTGCTTTGGGCAGCCTGCTCATCAGACTCTCCACGGAGAAAATCTTTAGCGGGGTAGGACATCAAACTGAGATTAGATTAGAGGAAAAAGAGTGAAAGATGACTATGGAAAGTGATCTATTCTGTTCTGTGATCAACGTGCAGAGAACAGTCTTAGAAATGAATTTTTATGTTTTACTTAAAAAATACTTCCATTCAAGGAAGGTGAGGGAAGTGGCACTCTGGGTCCTAGTAGATGCTTCAGAAACAGGGGATCGGCTGGCGCTCCAGCTGACATGTCATACCCCTGTCGTCTGTGTCCGCAGACAAAACCAGCAAGGCCCATGGACAAAAGTCTCCCAAGAGTTGAGGGGCAGGAAAGGATTCAAGCCTCCTAATCCCCAGGCTGGGTGCCCCTCGTTACACCATGAAAAAGGGATTACTTTGTTCTGATGTGAGGACTTTGTTGGCGGAAGGCATTTCAAAGCAGGCAGTGGTCAGAGCAGGGAAACAAGGCAGGAGGGGACCATATATGGAACATGGCAGAGGATTGCGGAGACCAGGGGAGCAGGAAGAGGCCTCTGTCAGAGGCTCCAAGGAGAGAGTCTCCTAAGATCCTTCAGCTGAGTGTCCTTTCTCTCCCATGGTGGGCGTCCCTCCTTACCACCTGTCTGTGGTTTAAATCGTTCTGCTTCCTTCAACCCCATGTCATGTCCTGATTACTTATGGCCAGTAACACCAGGGGCGATTGGCAGTTGTGCGGAGATAAGTGGTGGGAATAAGAGGTGGGGAGAGTTGGAAATGGATCATCATTATGATTATTATTTTTGTTTAATTAGGTTTTGCTATTATGACAATAAGTAATAATAATGAGAATGATAATAATGCTGAGAAGCTAACATTTAGTAAGCCAGACACTATGCCAAACATTTAAAATATGCAATCTTATTTAACTCTCTGCTCTTCTGATCAGTATTATCATGATTCTGCTTCACAGATGAGGACACCGGGGTACAAAGAGGTCAACACCTCGACCAATGTCACAGTGGGGGGGGGCAGTGAGTAGTAGTGCAGGGACCCAAACCCCAAAGTCTGGCTGCAGATTCTGACCCCAGAGCCCATATTCTTGGCCATCATGTACTGGGCTTTCATAGAGGTTCCTACCTGAAACCCCATAGCAACAGGCTGAGCTGGGCTCTGCTGTCCCCTCTTACGGATGAGGGAACTGATGCTCAGAAAAGATAATCTGCCCAGGATGAGGAGTGGAGCTGAACTTCAAAACCGGACTCTAAGCCATTCATCCACTGTCCCATGGACCACCCTGCACAACCCATTCTCAGGTCAGGATGGGACTCTATTTCTCATGTCTAGGACTCTCTGAGCAGAAAGGAGAGCACAAGAGCTTGGGCAGAAGAAAGAGAACCAGACAAAGTGTGGGAGAAGACAGGGAAGCTGTAACCATTTAGCATATGTCCTGTGACCCATCAGCTGGGGGAGGGGAGAGCAACAAGGATTTGCAGAGGGGCCGCCTGAGTTAGGTTGAGGCTTCTCTGACTTGCTAGAAAAACACAGGGAGGGAAAAGGCTGGGGGAGCACAGGGAAGAGAGGGAGGCAGACATAAGGGAAGAACATCAGGCAAAGAGAGGAGCCTCTTACAACAGCATGAACATCACCAAAATTCCAGGCATCGACCAAAACCCAGTGACGCTCAGACACCGACTCCCTGCTTTCCTTCCCCCAATGACACCACTGGGAAGCTCTGAATCCATATCTCCTTTTACTTCTGAATGATGCACCCGGACAAATACAGTATGTAAAACGCAGGGACGTGTGAAAGGGGAGTGTGGTGGGGGTTGTTTTCCATATCCCAATAATAGCGTCTCAATTTGGTACCTAAATAAACAATCTATTTTAGTGGTTCCCCTTTGATACCGCGAATGTTCCCTTCTGTTATTTCTGGCAGTTCCCAATCCTGTGATGTGATTAGAGAGGATGATTACACTTACATAACAGCATCAAATTAATTTGCCGCCAAGAACAACAGCGGCAGAAAATCATTGGAGTCCTCCAATCGCTCCCCTCCCCCACCCGCCTCGAGTTTGTTTAAGTGACATCAAGGGATTAGAGCGAAGTCGGTCAGTAGAGCACTGCTGGAAAACAACCAAAACATCGACTCTGACCTTGTAAACCAAAGAGCGAACGGAGCAAATAATGAAAAGTGCTGGTCCCAGGCCTGGTGCAAGGGCCACGGGATGAATCAGCCTCCCAAACACCCATTTCCGTCTGCAGGAGAAAGAAACAAACTGTACCTTTCGGTGAAGAGTATTTTCTCGAGCTAGTCCAGCCAACGGAGGACTGTCAAAACCCAAAACATTTGAGATTCTGCTTATGTTTTTGTTTTTTTTTTCCTTTTGGCTCCTTTTCAAGAAAAACAATTTAGAAGTTGACTTGAATTTTTTACTCTCTGAGCCCTGATCCAAAAAAAAAAAAAAAAGAAAAGGAGGAGGGGAAGCAGAAGCAATACTCTTTTCTAAAAGATAGGACAATAACAGCTCAGAAATGTAGCCCGGGAGCTTGCCAAAGGCCAGAGATTTACAACAGAGGGCAGCACATGGATGCTTGGGGAAGGGGCTCACAACGTGAATCCTGCCTGCAGTTTTTTTTTGGCTCTGACACTAAACCTTAGGCAGACATTTAAACTCTCTGAGCCTTGGTTTCCTTACCCAGGAAAGCAGCTATTACCTTCTTTCATCTCTATGACAGAGTTGGCGTTCACCCATCCGGTCAACAAACATTTACTGAACAGCAACTCTGTCTCAGGAACTCTGCAGGCCACTGGGCATACCGGCCATCAGACGGAGTCTTAGCCCTCGGAGCTCCCGTCCTAATGCAGTGTGAGACTGAAGCCAGCCACCGTGAACTAAGGGCTGGTGTAGACCGGAGCTAACCTCCATTCACTATTGCACCAAAGTCTCACAACCGCCCTACCAAGGAGGTAGCGCTCTGCCTATGTTACAAATGAGGAAATTGAGCCTACATCCTTGAAAGATCTGTATGCCAAACCACATTAGCAAGTGACAAGATTGCAATTCAAACCCAGGTTTTTTTCTGGATTTAAAGCCACACCAAGTCCCTTTATCTTTTTTTTGGAACCTGATAAACTCTAAAACATTCTGCAAATACAAGGAATTATTTTAAGTGTGTTTGCACAAGCTGTTCATATACCAGACAGACATCAAAAATGCACAAATTTCTGTTGCCTCATTCCAGCAATTATAGCACTTGATTCTTTTTAAAGCAAATTCATTCCCATTATCTCATTCGATCCTTGTGACAGTGTTGTGATGTACACGGAGAAGGTGTTGTTATTATTATTCCCATTGCACAGATGTAGACACCGAGGTTAAGCCATTTGCCGGAACTGGACCTGGAGCCGGAACAGCAGCACCCTGGTGCCAGCCCCCTCTCCGTGGGTCTGTGCAAGAGCAGGCTGAGGTTTCCAGTTTGGGCTTCAGGAGATTTCTGGATGCTGCCCACCTGTGTCCGTCTTTTGGGTCTCACTGGCAGCCCTTGTTAGGTAGAAATCCACATTAGAGATAGAGCATGGGCTATTTTTACACTTGTCCACTTTGAGAATCATTTGCTGCTATTCCACCTTGTAAGAATTTGTAGCATTTTCCCATCACCTTTTATTAACATCATCATCATTCCCTAACATGGAGATTTCACAGTGTATTCTCTCATTTAGCTGTTTTGTAAGATTGCTCTTAACATCGGTATATAGGGTTCCCAAAGCTGGTACTACTCCAATTAGACTATTAACCCTTTGTGTCTTTTTATTTATTTACTTGAGAGAGAGAGAGGGCACGCACGTGAGAGCTGAAGGGGTGGGGGGGAGGGTGGGGAGGAGCAGAGGGAAAGGGACAAGCAGACTCCCTGCTGAGTATGGAGTCTGATGCGAGGCTTGATCTTACGACCCTGAGATCATGACCTGAGCCGAAATCAAGAGTTGGATGCTCAACCCACTGAGCCACCCAGGCACCCCTAACCCTGTGTGTCTTGTAAGTAAGTGATAAAACATTATGACAAAGAGAGTCATGCTAATTCCAATGTTAGCATGCAATCCATCATATCACTTGACCCTGCTTGTTCATACCTCTCTTCTCTTATTTATAAAATGGCTGTCAGCAAAAAAAATATTGTACAATTTTACCCTCATGACTTAATTCATTGCTAGTCCTGCCTGACATGCTCAGCCCCAACTTTGACAATCCTCCCCCATTCTCCAAGGCCAACTCAAGTTCCATGTCCTTGAGGATGCATTTCCACAACGCCCCTGCCAACACCAACATCCCCCTCTGAGTTGCCCAAGCCCATGGACTGTTAATGGTTTACTGGGTAGGCACCTTAGAGGAGATCCAGTCCTAATCCCTTTGAACATAGACTAGGACACCAGAGTCCAGAGAGGTCATATGCCTTTTTGGTTGATGCTGAAGCTGGAACAAGTATCCCACTCTCCTACTTCTTGAGGTCAACACTGCTACTTTGAGACCCCTCTGCTTCTTCCCTAATATCTGTGGACAGCAGAGTGTGTACATGGTCTAGAATGGATATTTATCTCCTTACCCCCATAAACTTAGTGAGCTTCTCCTGAAGGCAAGGGTTGAGCCTTCTTCATCTCTGAATATTACAGTATCTTTCACAAGTCCAAACACATAGTAATTGTTTAAGCAATAGTTTGGGGATAAGTGATGGTCCTTTGTGGACACCATGTCCTCTGTGAAACCTGGCCTCTTCATCTCTAATGGTGTTTGCTAACCCATCCCTTGTTACTTCTCTCTCTTGTTCCTCCCTTCTCCTCAATCCCTCCTCCACTCCATTCCACACCTCCACAGAGGACTTGGCTTTCTTCTTCACCATGCATCCATTCATCTGCTCCTTCACTTATTTAGCAAATATCTGTGCCAGGCACTGTGTTCGGTTTGGAGATGAGCAAAATAAAGTCTCTGCCCTCGTGGTGTTTATCATCCCTCAATGCCTCTCCTCAGTAATGCTTCCCAACTTGAAGGAAATCAGAGTGACATATATTTCAATCCCTACTTAAATTACTGGATAAAGATAATGACTACTTAAATATGTTTTCCATGTAAGAGAGAAGAGTTTGGGACCAGGCACTTGGGTTCATCACTCGGTCATTCTCCAGTACTGGGGGGTGAGTTGAATATCACCAACTGCAATGGCAAACTCACTGTCATACAATTTTAATGTTCATTTTTTGTTAGTTGCTTACTTGATTAAGCTGTCTAATTTTTGCCCATAATGGGCCTTTGGGTAAAGGCAAATAGCAGAATTCTGCAGTAAAATGTTGAAAAGTTTATGAAGATGGTACACATGATAGTAATTCTGCAAGTCGCTCTTCACTAGGTTTCATAATTCCACATAATCGATGGACCTCTCCTATAACCCACTGAGATCTCATCATCATTTTAAAAACCAATGTTAATAACAGAAGAGCTGGTGCTGCCGATACCCAATTTGGCTTTTAATTATCTGTATAGAAATGTTTATAATTAGTGGCCAGAAATGTACTTAAAAATTTCACTGTTTAGAAATAAAAGAAACAAAGGATAAAAATAAATCTGATTTTTTTTACCCAAAATGTAAGGTTTCCTATCACTACTTATGAAAGCAGATTTTGTTCTGTTTTTTTGTCCGTGTTTGATGCTGTGATACGCAGTTAAATTTCAAGCCTCAGCTTAATAACATTTATTTGGTTTCCAAACTAAGAACGCTATTAGATGTCATTTTAATGTCTGTTTTATAAATTGTCATTTCTTACATAATTAAAGTAAATTAAACCATGTGCATCACTTGTTAGATGGAACTCATTCAGAATTTATTATAACCCATGAATATTAGTAAATATTGTATTCAATTAATTTTGTAATAAAATCTTTAATATACACTGATCTAAAATGATACATATATTTTAAAACATTAAATCACTTCATTTTGTTTTGCATGCAAGATGATCAGATGATTAAAATTTTTTCCAAATAATATACATTACTAAGAAATGAGTTAACACGTTTAAAAATGGTTGGAAAGTGCTGTTCTCAACCGTTTATCTGTCCCTGCTCTTACCATCTATGCCCCTTCTCCAAGATGAATGTCCTTCTCAGCATCATCTGTCATCCTTTCTCTCTTCTGTATAGTCTTTCTCCTTTTCCTCAGTGTGCAAACATTATCAAGTCCCTCCATTCTAAACAACCAGTCAACCGACTATAAGCATCAGGAAACCTCCTCAGCCCCGTCTTCCCCCTCACAGGGCCACCTTACACAGACGAGCTTTAGGGAAGTATGTTTTGCTGCCATCTCCTCTGCCTCAGGGCCTTTGTACTAGCTGTTTCTTCTGCCAGAAATGCTCTTTACCTAGTTTTTTGTTTGTTTGTTTTTTTGAATAGCTGGCTGAGTCCTGCCATTCAGGTCTCAGCTTCTACAAGAGCTGACCAATCTCACTCCAGTGCCCACCCAACCCCTGTCCACACGTTACCCTCTTCCGATTCTGAGTATTTATTACTATCTGATGTTTTTGGAACAATTCCATAAGAGAGAGCATTGCCTGCTTCCTGGACGTGACTGCAATGCGTGTAACAGTGCCTGGCACCTAGAAAGTGCCCAATATTTATTTGTTGAATAAATGAACTGATGAATAAATGAGGATCCGTTTCAGCCTCCTTTGCTGGTTTCTTTCTCCTGTGCTCACTCCTTAAATGCTTGCTCTGTCTAGGGAGCCTGCCTTTCAACCTCTTCCTTTCTCCCTTCTCACATTTTCCCTGGGTTATCACAGCCACCCGAGAATCGGAACACCCATCTATATATGGAGATGGCAAATATAGAGCACGGTACTGCCCAGAGCAGACATTACTAGAGGAGTTCAGCTCTCTTCTCAAAACAGTCTAGTCCCGGTGGGCATGGTGCTCCAGGCAGGCTCTGCCAATTGATAGGGCTTCGCACTCCAGATGAAAGCTATTTCTCTGACCTACATGTCAACGTCTCCCCAAATCTATATCTGGAGCACTGGACTTTTCAGACCCCCTTTGCAAACTGCCTCCTAGACACTTGCAAATTGTTCACATCTACCATCTAGCCTCAGGCGTGGTGAATGCGCTCAATAAATGCTTTGTGTAATGATAAGCACATATTCAGTGACACTATCCACTCAGCTAGTCTCTAACTAGCTTGCCAGGTACACAAGTAAGACTCACTATTTGTACTTCTCTTCTTTCAGCATGGCCCTGGCAATTTGCCAGGTCTGGAGCACAGTACCCATTTGTAACGAGTTACACATTTTGGCCAACAGTTCCACAATTTTACCCTTGAGTTCCTTCAAAACTCTTGGGTGGATGCCCTGAGTTCCAGTGATGTATTTACACCTAGAGTGTCATTCTAGGACATCCTGTCCATTCACCACAACTCATTCTGACGCTTTAGACTTTTCTGTTTTCAAATACAATTAGGGAGCGGGCATTTTCCTTTTGGTTTCTTCAGGAACAGCTAATGCAAAGAATTTGCTGTGACTCTCTTTTAACTTTATAGCAGTGATGACCAAGCGGGTCCAAATGACCCAAATGACTCCCTCGTTTTCTTACTCCCTTCACAAAAGAATGTTTTCTGAGCGGCACAGAAGTCTCCTGCAAAGCCATGCTCAGGTTATCTCTTGCAGCACTGTGCCAACGAACTCTATAAGATTCAGGCTGGTGACTCAAATGGGGTAATAGCTTTCACATCCACCAACTCATTTGATCTTCACAAAACCCCTAAAAGATTGATAAGAGAGGCTAGACAGATTATCCTGTTATAGACAAAGAAACCGAGGTTCAGAGAGGTCAAGAGATTTGAATGCCACATAGCAAGTTAGCAGCTGAGCTGAGGCTGCAAACGTCCTTTGGATTTACAATCTAGTGCTTTTTTTCCTCCCTCTTACACCTCGATTCACTTGAACCGCATCAACCTCTCCTAATCCAATCAAATGTTCAATGAACAGTCATTAGGATAACTGGAAAGAACTAAAACTGACGTCAAAATGGTTGATTCAGTGGCCACATGTAGCTATGACCTCACGTAACAAAAATGTGCTCTGCTAGGAAATACTCCCCCAGGAGTGCCTGAGAGAATATACTGAGAGTCCTGAGCCACAGAGGCTGGCCCAGACTACGTGTGAGAGTGAATATCCCATGACACGTAAATACATACGCAGCATCGTGTGTTTCACGGCTCCAAAGTCTTCGTTGCTGGAGATGAACCCAATTCTCATTATAGGACCCTCAACGGGTATCCAGGCCGAGGTGAGCGCTAGGGCCATCTCTAGCAATGAATACATCACCAAACAGAGGGGAGGGGGGACGGGTTTGAGTCAGTAGCCACCATTTTTCCCACCAGGGAATAATGAGGAAGCTGAGTAGCTGGAAGGATTAAATGCTGGCATTTCGTTTTTGGATCACAGTTTGCATGTAACCCCAGCTCCAGACCTGAAAGAGTGGCCGTCTCGGATTTGTCCATACACATAGAGCAATCTGCCTCTGATGTAACCTGACATCATCCCTACTCTCTGATTAACCATTTCGGGGTAGGCCTCAAAGAACTGAGTGCTGAACTGTGCCCTGCGGAGCCCAGGGGCTGCTGGTTTCATTCCTCCTTCTACCCAGTTTTTCCCCAAATATTACCTTGCCAGTTAGCCAATCTGGTTAAACTGAAAGGAGTATTTCACTATCTCTGGCACAAAAATTAGGGGAAATTACCATTTGATGTCTTATCCACTTCAGCGCCCCCCACCCCCCGATTCAAGGAGATACCAAATAATTTGTTATTTTTACTTCAATTTCTTTGGTACAAAGATCAGCCTGACCATAATTTTGGACTTGCTAGTCACTCAATAACTCAGTTTTTAAAAATCTGTAATGTATAACCTGGGACTGTTTTAATAGTTTTACATTCAAGCACAAAAAAATTTGTGAGTTTTTAAAAAATTGTTTCAATATGCTTCATTATAAGTTCTCCCTGAGCTTGCTTACTTTCTCTCTCTTTCTCCCTTCCTTCCTTTCCTCCCTTCCCTTTCCTTCCCTTCCCTTCCCTCCTTCCTTCCCACCCCCCCGTCAAATTTTCTAATGTTCCCAGCCTTCCTTTGGAAGAATAAAACACCCTTCTAACAAATGTCAATTGAATATTGGTGCTAAAATAAAATTCAAAATTTGCTGGCATGGGAGAACTGTGGAGGGGCTGAATGTGGGCTGAACATTCTCTGGGCACCCAGTTGATTTGTCTCCTACATTAACAGTACTCGCTAATGAAGAGAGGCATTGGTATGGGACTGAAAAAGGATTCCCTTGGTCTGTTAATTTACTTGGAATAATTCATTAGCTGACACTTTTAGCTGTGAATTTAGCTGGTAAATCCCAGGTCACCCCAACATTATGTGTAAAAAGGGTAGAGCGGTTTTTGTGCGAGAACTTCACGACGATGGATTAAAGCCCTCTCTCCCATAGTTACCCTTACTTGAGGGAGCTTGTTAATAAAGCGCTCTTTGGAGCCTTTCAGTAACAGGCACTATATGAATATTTATAGAATATTCCATCTGTAAACAGCATTAAAATATAAACAGAGCACACTAAGAAATAGGAAGGCCATTTTCACCTAATACATAGCAGTGCTGTGACACGCTGGGGTGCCATTCCTGGAATGGCTAAAGATCATCACAGAAGGAAAAATCGTTTGCTTAACAAACGAGGGGGCAGCACATCGAGTGGTCGGGAGGAGCCGTGGTGTTCTCATTAACCGCGTCTTCTGAGTAATTCAGTGACAGGTGCATGTCTGCACACATAGGCACACACTCACGTGCACACACCCAACACAGGCACCTGACAATTTGTAATCATTGCACCTGGTGAGATATGAGATTGCTGCTTTGGTAGACAGGAAGTGGTCAAGTGGAAGAGTTTTCTTACAGTTCAACCTAATTAATGCCACCCCGAGTTTCTGGCTCTTCTCTCTTTGGGAGCAGGGAAGGGGTGGGAATATGGAATTCTGTTTACATGTGGGCTCCAGCTTGCCAGCCGAGCAGGAAAGGAAGGAGGAGAGGAGTTGGATGGAAACCCGAGTAGAGACCAGTTCCTGCAGACTCCCTGGGCAGCATCTCCTGCCTCGTCAGAAGCAGCGGGAGGGAGGATGTGGAGGTGGCAACCAGTGTGTACACCAAAGAAACTTCCCACTCACCGGCTGCGGCTGTGTGCTCTTGACTGCAAGCCTCTGCTACCTATCATAGGTGCGTTACCAATTTTCAAAGGGATTAGTATACAATAAAATATACTCAACAAGAAAACCACCCAGAACTCAGTGAATCATTCTTTGATGAGTCAAAACGCACTTTGGGATCCTGTGGTGCCTTAGGGTCAGCATTACAAACATCAATTATCTTATGGTAAATGTGTGGAAGAGCCAGTTCACTGGAAGTACCAGTTAAGAAAGTGCTGGGCAGCCCTCTCTTATAATATTAAAAAAAAAAAAATACTGTTCTATCTCAGACCTTCTCTGCTTTCAAGCTCTTGCCCAGATACTGTTTCTGTTCTCTGAAAGAAAAAAAAAAAAAAAAAACAAGGCTCATTTATCAGTTTGGAGAAATACCTATTCTACAGTGTGCCTGTGTAGGTAAAACTGAAAACCCCTCATTTTCCTATGAACCATTTTTTTTAGGGAGCACTTCTGCCCTTCTAACTTAACTGTTTATAGATGCTTCAAATTAAATTCAAATCACCATATAAAAGGTTGGTCTGACAAAGTTGACAAGATTATTATTATTATTTTTAAATCAGAGTCAGGTGGCACACTTGTGCTTTGTTCCGTTTCAAATGCTCCTAAAAACCGGGAGGACGTGACTCCACTACACTCGAGCCAACCACAAGTGGAGTTTCTCCCGCCCTACAAACCACAGTGGTTGGTAATGAAGAAAAAACATCTAGTCCTTGGAAACCAAGTTCGTGGGCACCTTTGAAAACAAATTAATTCAAAACATCTGCAAGAATTTTATCTTTAAAAACTCAGGTGTCTAAAACTGAAGGGGAAAAATACACAAATGACGCTTTGCCAAACAAGTTTTTGAAAAACAGGTTTCTAGCAGCAACACAACGCCAAAAATAAAATGCAACTGGCTTTATGAACCCTTGTGTTCCATGACGGTTCCTCCCTTTGGCCTTCCACAAAAAATGGAATTCCTAGGTGAGTCTCTTCAGATTTTCTAAAGGGCTCACCTAAACGTAAAGATTCCAGGCAAAATAATGTCTCCCGGAGGTTCTCTCTTCTGGATTTATTAAAAAATTCTGGTTCTTCTTAAATTTGAATGGTGGTAAACCCAAAGCAGCCAGGCATCGAGGTTATGGTATCAGGCTTGAATAACTGAAAACGTGTGTTGTCTTTCTGTCAAATGACAAGCTTTGGTCTTACCCAGTCTGTGGAGAAAGATCGCCAAGAAGCAGAGAAAGGAGGCCCTGTTACTGCACAGGTGGTTGACTATGGGTCTTGAAGGAAATATGTGAAACACACACACACAGAATGAAGAAGCATCTTCAGGTCCCTTGCACACACATTTACTACAATTGCTATGAATAGGGGAGCCTACACACGATCTTCACAGATACCATTCTGTTTGAAACAAGTGTGGCTTTGCAGCTACAAGATTTTGTAACGTCTACAAGTTCAGCACCGTCTTAACTGCTACCCTGAAATTATGTCTCCAAGAGGGACACTACTGGTATTTTGTAAACTCTTGCGGCTTCTCCTTCTCAGTTAGACATGGTCTAATAGGTTTGGAAAATGGCATTCGAGATGCTGCTTTGCCAATTAGAACTTCCGCTACCTGATTCTTGAAGGACATAAGCATGCCTAATTGTGTTCTCAGACATTTTATTAAGTTGTTTTGAGTGTTGAGAGTCTCTTAACCTTCAGAGAGACCCATATTCATAAAAAATAAAGGTTTTAGGGAAAAAAACAACTGGAGAAGAAGGGCATTTAATTCCAAATGGAAGTTCTATTCATTTCCAAGATGCACAGAATTTTACCGTCTTACAAAAAGCAAAGGCAGGTTGCACACGTTGAAAACTGAGTTAGAACGCTTGGATGCATATTTTCCCCAAACTTTCTTGACACTGTGGTAAATGCTATTCTGGGCAGCTCAGGGGGAAACACAGCATCATCTTGCCAGGGGCAGAACTTTCAAACCATTTCCGATAGCCATTACCCAACAGATGTGATTTCGATGCTTCCACTGCCCTCAGTTAACTGGTCCTTGGGCAAATTTAGGTCCAGGGTCTCCTACCAGGGAGATGATTCCACTCCCTCAGGACCAAACTCCTTCTCCTTGATTTTCTTTTAGATAGTTTCCTTTTCAAAGTTTAGGAGGTTACACAGTATGCTAAACTCTTGACAAGTTCTACGGCAGAGAGACAAGACACGCGGCTGCCAACCCTCCAAGAGGGCCCAACCCGTTAACCAGCCCCGACTGTCACCAACCATATGGGTCCCCATGTAGGACACACTTAGCATGATCACAGCCTCGCCTCAGGAAGTGTGTGAGGTGAAGTATGCCAGACGATATAGCTCCCCAATCTCCTGCTCCGTTTCAAAGATGCTTCCCATAAACCACACTGACGTGCCCATTCAGGAGGACCACAGGCTCCCACCGGACCTGCCCCTCCAATTCTAGATCAGCCACGTGTGTTCCCCGCCTCTGGAGGCTTCCTTTCCTGCTGCCTACCTTCTTGCTACGGTGCCAATCACCGCCGTCCCCCTGCCACCCCCTCCCCAAAGGCTCTCTGAGGCTGCTCCCTTTGTGATTGGCGTCTCATTAATGAGGAAGGGCTGGTGTCTCTCTCATTACAGTTACAGTGAGTGAGAGGACCTCAGAACTAATTTACTTGCTCTCACTAGGGAAGACACTTTCCTCCATCAAGAAGTTCACTTTCCTGCTGCCTGTGGCAATAAAAGAACCCGTTTTGTTTTAACATTAATAAGGTGAGAGAATAGAGAATTTCCAAAAGAAATTAAGAAAGGCAAGAGGGTAGGTGTTGGCCCGTGGAAGTTTCCCCAAAGCAGTCCTGATCCTGGAGTTCAGTGAGGGACCCTTGATTCAGCAACATATGGACGACTCCAAAAAAGCCTGGCAGGCAAATGAGAAACCGGCCATACAGGGAGCCCGGGGTGAGAAGCAGGAGATGTGGGTTCTAGTTCTGGGTCTTAAGTCCCTGGGTGACCTTGGGCCAGTCTTCGATTTTCTCTGGTCCTCGGTTTTATTATCAGGAAAATAAGGGGAGTGAATAAAATGGTACCTTAGGGTTCTCCAAGCTCTAAAATTTTAATATTCTATAAATGGGACTTTGGACTATTTAAAACTCCCCCCCCCCCCCCGTTTGGAGTGAGTTTTTATCTCCGGCAACAAATTAGAAATTCCTCCAGAATTAAAGAGCATGGAATGGAAATCATTTGGCTTCTCCAGCTGAAAAGGTCAACTAGATTCAGAAATGTACTCCAAACCTGCACCGTCTGCGTGGAAACCTAATTAGAGATCATACTTCATTGGCTAAAAGGGATCAAACTTATCCAAGCTTTCATCTGGATATGTATTTTTAAAAAATTACTCTGAATTACTAATTCATTTATCTTTCTACTTACAGGAAATTCCACTCATTGATAAAGCTCTGCTTTGACACTCCTGCTCACATAAAATAGCTTCCTTTCCATCCACATTACTTTATGATCGTGCCCCTTTATCACGTTGTGCTTAAAATGCCTTGTCATTTAAGGAGCCATAAAAAGGACATCTTAAAAAATGTGTTCATTAGGTAGCTGGAGATGGCGTCTGTGCCTGGAACCAGAAGCCTGCCCTCTTAGGGGCCGGCCTCAATGACAGGAGGACAGCCTAGAGGTTGTTACCACAAAAGCTAGTGTCCGGTATTGCCCTGATCCTATTTGAGTGGGGATGTCGGTGCCAAATTTCAAGAGAAGTGACCAAGCGGCAGGTATCAGAGATGTCTACTTGGGGGACAGGAATGGCTTTACATTGGGAAGATCCTAGAACCCACAGCACATTCCTCATTCCTCTCTCCCTTGCTGACACAGGTTATTTGTGAAACGGCAGAACTCTGGCTCAAGTCAACAGTTTGGCTTCTTACCTTTCGTATCTATGGGCTGAGCTAGTACTCCTCGCTCTCCTGACCAAACCGAAGGAAAATAAGCTCTGTCTGTGCCCACCAAGTTTGGCCTGGGAGTGCTTGAGTCAACTCAGAGTCACCGCCTTCCTGTCCTTCCCAGGACGATCCCACCACGTCAACCTGCTCCTCAGTATCGCCTTAGGTACTCACAACCTTTTCTCCTACTTAAAGCTTTTGGACGAAATTAAAACGAATCCTCTGTGGTTTGGTTAGGTCTTGTGTAAGACTTCCACACCCCACGATCAAGGCCTTGCAATGTGGTGTCAGAAGAGATAGCCAAGCTACCACACCTCTGTCATGATGCAGACGAGGATGATATTTTTTGCCTCCTATGTGGCAGCTTTGAAAACCTGAGTCACAGAACCTCCCTTATGCAAATCCTTATGTTTTCCTTCTTCTAGCCAGGACACTGGCATCTCCTTTTAAAAATGGGGCGCCTGGGTGGCTCAGTCAGTTAAGCGTCTGCCTTAGGCTCGGGTCATGATCTCGGGGTCCTGGGATCACGTCCTGTGTCGGGCTCTCTGCTCAGCGAGGAGTCTGTTTCTCCCTCTCCCTCTGTGCTTTCTCTGCCTCTCTCGCTCTCTTTCAAATAAATAAATAAAATCTTAGGGAAAAAAAATGAGCAGAGAGATGGATGAACAAGAATCTGTGTACCTGAGAATGAAATTTAGGATCTTTGGATTTCCATCCCAAATTTCACCAGGCCAGAACGGCTCAGCTTCCTTTTTCCCTGCACCATGGTGGTGTAAACCCTCTTAATGCTGGTATTTTACTCACTTAGCTAGTAAGGAGGATAAGGAAAAAAGAGAATCAAAGGGAGGAAGGCTAGAGACAGGGGACCAATTTTCAGGTCATCCTTTCCTTCTTAAAAGAAGGAATTTGCCTGCAGTGTCTGTAATTTAGAAGGTTTTAATGAATGGCTTCTAAATTATTTATTACTCTTAGAAAGCCATAAACATCCCTCCCTAAACCATTATGAAATTATCTAGGCAGGAGTCAAATGGTTCAAACATTTGGCACTTTTTACTAGACTGTTGTTGAAAATAGTTCTGATCTGTGAATAAAACTTCTTTCCTTCCTCGTTACATGGGATTGCATGTGAGCACGCGAGTCTGCATTTGATTATTGACTTGAGATTGTCAAAGGCACCTTAGCTTTGGAACTTGCTCTTTTGCAGACTTGCGACTTCATAAACGATTCCAAAATTAGGAAAAAAAATAAAATAAAATAGAAATTTTTAAAAAAGGCATCAGCAGAATATACAAACTGGATATTCAAGCAGAAGTGTTTGAAATGCCTCAGCCTCATTTCAAAGAGCTTCCCACTGTTAAGCCCAAACACCCAGACAGGTAGACCTGCTGGGAGGTATGTAGGCGATGCCCGCTGCCTGATTTTCAGATGGCGAGCAGGCATTTGAAAGCATCAAAGTCCCCTGTATAGATGTGTGTACATGAATCCTAGCCTCTGTGATCTCTGCACTTGCCTATTGTAACTTGATGTTTAATAGACTGCCAAACTTTGCCCTTCACAGACTGCACATTTTTTTTTTTTCCCCCAAGGATCTGCTCCTCCCCCAGGAGCTTCTTGCTGGGGCTGAGTTTTAAAAGTTTTCATTCCTGGGCTTGTGCTATGGCGCTGGGTCACTCTTTGAATTCTGCATTTTTGAACACCTCACTTGTCGGCTGGCTTTTCCTCGCTCCTGGTGCCGATGTCTCTATGTGGCTAAAGTCAGTGCCCTCCAACCACGCAGCATCCGCCATGAGCCAGCCCTGATACGAATCATTAGCAACCACAGCCCTCACCCCGTAAGAGCCTGTAATGTGGTGGGAGAGAGGAGATAGAGATCAAAGACCCTAAACTGGCAGGCCCACAGGTGGTGTATGGCCCAGAGATGTGTGCTGTTTTGCCTGCACTGTGTTTTAAGTCTGGATTCGTAGCTAACACAGAAACGTTGGGAAGTTTTGCTTAGACATTGGTTATTTCCAGCTTCTTCTAGAAAACTAGAAGATGTGATTGTGAAGGGCGGGCTTCCTGCCTGGGTCTGTTTCAAATGGGACGTAAGTTCTTTCTCAACAGAGGATGTGTGACAGACGCCAGGAAGCGCTTTAGACTTGGCTCTCTTGACATCTTTATGCTACCTGCTGGGCCACAGACCCTTTGGGTTTATGACCCATGATAAGGACATACATGAAGGCAAATAATAAGAACTGGCCTATTTGGGGAACACGGGCAAGTACTTGAGATATGTCATCTCATTTGATCATTTCAACACATCGGCAAGGATTCTAATACCCATTTTACAAATGAAGAAATTGAGGTTCTCTGCTTCGATGTACCTTGTGCTAAGGGTTGGGTGTCGGAACTAGAGTTACTGGCTTTGAAACATCCCTCTTTCCGATTACAATGCAAGAAAGTCCCTGGGGAGGGTGCAGTACGTGCTACTGGACCCCAAACTCTTTTGCTCTCATTCAGCTCTGCTCTCGTCTAGCCACACCAGATATTCTAGATCATTTTAGCAATTCTTGCCTTTGCATATTCTTTTCCCTCTACCTCAAAAGCTCTTTCCTTCAGGACCTGGCAACTCCTCTTCACCCTGCAAGACCCAGCTTAACTGCCAGCTCCTTTGTGAAGATTTCCATCAGTTATTCTGACCTCAGAGCTCCTGTCACCTTCATTCTTCCTCAAGTGTCCCATGGTAGAAGGTCCACATACATGTCTCCTTTCATGCGACTGTTGGTTCCTTAAGGTCACAGCCACATCTCATTCATCGCTGGGTCTCCCAGGCCCAGCCTTCAGGTGCCTTCACACAGGAAGAATCCAACACAGGGTGGTGTTCTATGGGGTGGAGGGATCTGAACCGTTAACCTTTCAAGGTTTCCTCGGGGAAGTGAAATGACATGCGAAGGATCAATTCCATTTATGTTTTGGTCTGTTTCCTCACAGCCATTATGGACCCTCACAAAGCTTCCATACTCTCGACTCAACAAGCCTTTGCCACTCACCCCTCTGTTGCTAGAGGGTTGAACACACTCACTGCTTTGAATACCCAGATAAGCTCATCAAGTGGCTTCAAATTTGAAACATACCAGAAACTTACTGGGCTGAGGAGGAACTGGCATGTGCACACTGCAGGATCATGACAAGGCTGTAAAGCCAATCGGGAAACGACCAATCCCAAAGAGAGCCTGTGAAAAATACCTGAAAAGATGGTGGGTTTGCCCAGGTGCGAGCCGAGGGCTGGCTGAATGTCTGTTTCTCACGTGGGATATGGGAAACTCTGAATATAAGACCGACTTCTCTCCAAATCATTGGCTGGACCTCAAATGAGCTTCCCTTTTTTAATTCTCTACCCCCATAGTATTTTTGAAAGTGGCAAAATAATTGCCACTACAGCTAACCACTAAAGGCCTCATTAAAATAAAAAAAAATTAATATGGAACAGCATACACGTGGAATAAACCAAACCAGAGGCCAAAGCTTAAACTCTAACCTACAGCCGAATCATAAATAAGTGGTAAAATTAAGAGCGGGTGCACTGACAGGCTGGCTGGATAAAATGAATTTTTATTCTTTCTAATGAACTCATCACATGTAGACAATGAGAAAGCACTGACCAGGTGGGAGGGAGGGGTTGACTTTGGCAATGAATTACTAAAGGTGAGAAATGTGTCTTCTCATGAAATGATTATTTCAGGAGAGAATAGGGAGCTAGAGCTTGTAGTACATTTAGGGGAGTTTTAATTGGCATGTTTTTGTTTCTCATCCCAAACCAACCTTCACTGACTGTGCACTGCGTGTGTGGTTATTTCTAAAATGTGAACAGTGAGCATAGCCTGCGAAACTTCGGGCATCCTCATCGTCAGGCAGCTGGTACCCTATTCAAGATGGGTGGATGGTAGAGATCACACGTTTTGAATTATTTTTCCTGGAGTGACAGGAGAGCAAAGGAAGGCTGCCACTTTCCATGTATAACAGGTTCTTAACTTTTAGCACCAGGAAACAAAGCATGAAGGGAAATGGACTTCCCTGAGCAATATTTGTTAAGAAAAATACTCTTTCATTGAGTTAGAATGGAAGCGAATGTGCAAACTGCAATCATCTTGATAAGCCTCTTGCAAGTACGGTGTAAAGCAGTAGGACCTCTTAACTATTTTTGTCTCCATTCATCAGGGTCAGGTGCTTAGAGGGGGTCGGGGGTGGGAGATCTGGGCTAGTAATATCTTGACAGAGTTGCAAAAAGAAAAGAAAAAAAAAATCTGTTTGGTTCAACATGGTAACCTGAGACCCGAATCACTAAACCAAGGTAATTACAGAATGGCTCTGCAAATTTGGTTAGGGTTTAGGAGATAATCTCAGACTTAATAAAATAAATACCCCTTGAATATTCCAGTCACCAGGTAAGGAAAGTGGATTCCTCCTTTTTGGTCTTGTTGGGAGGCCATTTAGAATCACTTTGAAAACCCAACATGAGCAGTTTATACAAAACTCGACCAGTTTGGTTTCTATGTTCCTGGACCTTCTCTGACCAGGCTGGGCCTTTCTTCTCCGCTAATGATTAGCCAACCAGTGTCCTCCTCAAATTTCTTTCAACCCTGTTTCCTACCCCTTGTGTTCTTCTTGCTTTTTTCATTTTTCCTGTGTATGCTGACTCCCTAGTTCCCCCTCTACTAAATTATGCTCTATTATTTCCACAGCCTGAAGAACTCACAGCTGAAGCATTATTTCTAACCTTATTTTGTATTCCTAGCATGTGCTATAACCTGTTTTGAGTTTTATTTGCAGCCAAGATGCTGACACAGCTCCAATTTTGTTTTCATATTTTGATTGGGTAGGAGTGTTCATTACTGTGGGTACCAGGGTAGGGAAGAAAAGTCATTTTAAAAGGCACAATTTACACCTTCGTTAAAAGGCTTTTGTTTCTGAATGCTGCCCATTTAAATTCTAAAAACTACAAATGTTCAAAAATACATTACTTATTTTCTTGGAGAAAAAAGATTTTAATGAAAATTGTAGTGGCCCAATATGATTTTCCTATTACACTTTTTATGTCATGCTTATTATGTTTGATCTCCCTTTGTGTTTCTTAACTGTCCTGCACATACAGGCAGGTGTAGAAAGCCCAGGAGTCAGGGGTTTATAAGAAATGATGTTTTCAAAGCCCAATTCAGCTGTACGCTAATCAGCCTTCCTAGGGACAAATGTTTCACTGGTGACTTTGTTGAATTCACAGCTCCTGTTAAGGCTCATGTCTTAGAACCAGGTAATTCATTCATTTCAGCTACAGGGAACCCTTTATGTGGGACATGAGATTTTCACCGAGCTTTCCCATAAAGAAAACCATATGCTGAGGAAAGTTTTACAGTTCTTAATATTTGATCCTCAGACTTCTTTTTGGAAGAGATTTATCTTCCCGGGACTCTTCTATTCCAAAACCTTCCCAAGTTCATTAGTTAGGGCTGCTAGATAAAACATAGGATACCCAGGTACATTTGAATTTCACATAACCAGTCAATACCTTTTTGGTATAAGTATGTCCCATGCAATATTTGGGACAAAAATGATTTTGCTTACTGAAATTCAAATCTAACTAGGTGTCCTTTTGTTGTTGTTGTTTTGTGTTTGTTTTTTCTGTGTGTTTTTGCTAAATCTGACAACCCTATCTACACCATATAAAGGGACAGGCCTTAACTCTCAAGCCAGGACTTCTGGGTTCCCCCATATACTGACTCTGACCCTTTTCTTTCCGCCTTCTTTTCTAGGGTATCTGACCTCTCCTCCTCCATCCAATCCTGTGTGCCATTTACCAGCCTCTGAGTTGGGGTTATTTTCCCACCTGGAACACCTCCTTTCCTTCTCTCTCCCTGGATTACTCAAACACGCCTCCTCAGGGGAGCCTTCCCCAAACACCCAACGTCATCTCTTTCTCCATTTAGATCAAAGAGCTCTTTCTCCTGAGGCCTCTCATAGCGCCTTGCATCTTTGGTTATCACTTCATCTGTATACTATATTTTTTTCCCCCAAAGAGGCACAAGCCCTTGTGTGCACGTGGCTTTTGCCTTACACCTTTTCGTGCACTTCACAGAGCCCGGCGCTAGGCCCGTCACATAGTTGGTGCTCCAAGATACCTACGGGTTTAAAAGACGACTCTTGAAGGACACCACGCTGCCCTCCTCTGCGGCTTCAACTTGCTCTTACTTCTCTCTTGCGTGGAGGGGAGGCTTAGGCCCACGTGACCCAGTGGGCACGTGGTGAAACTTACACACATGCACTCAATCATATAAGATTCATAGTTTCACAGCCAGATCCATTTCTCACGGACACGTGAGTAAATGATGCAAAACCTTTGTCTTATCTGGGAGAAGGGCCTGGTACGCACCTACCTCCCAGGGTAACCAGGATCCATCTGAATTTGGAAAAACGGAAGTAGCACGGTGGCTGGAGGGCACATGGTGATGAGGATAGAACATGGACTAAACTTCTCTACAGTATACTGTTGAAACTGGATGCTTGGGTTTCTCGTAAGAGTTTCAGGGCTAATACCAGCATCAAATCTTCAAATCATGGTTGACAAGGTGGGACT
The DNA here is from genome assembly GCF_002201575.2 of Neomonachus schauinslandi. Taxonomy (NCBI): domain Eukaryota; kingdom Metazoa; phylum Chordata; class Mammalia; order Carnivora; family Phocidae; genus Neomonachus; species Neomonachus schauinslandi. The sequence continues at coordinate 99,626,040 of NC_058411.1, forward strand.
TAAGAATGATACAACTGGAGACAGAACCAGCTGGAGAGCATTTGGCAGGATTCTCTGCCTAACCTAGGGCACCAGGTCATGGTCCCTGGGAATCAGTACTTACAAACTACATCCCATGATTGTCGGGATTTAGAAATGCACAGAAAAGGAAATTCTAGGGAGAAAACAATGCAGAAATGATACTGGCTTTAACTTTCTTTGAAAACTTAAAATTTTTTTTTTATATTTAAACTTTACTTTTGCTTATATTCAGATTGGTTCGCACACCTTGCATGAGTGTCACTGATAATCTCAGGAACCCGGGCTTTTCACAACAGGCTGGTGGGGCAGGAAGTGTCCTGTACATCTTGTTAGGAACTTGCTTTGCCTTTTTGCCTTTTTGCTCATTTACCTGTAAGTCTTAACAGCAGGGCGGGCCACGCGTGGTATCCGTGCTAGCCAAGACTGCCCAGCACCCTTGCAAAGTCTCATTTAGCCGCTGGATGTGCAGGCCATCTGCATGCTGGGTTTCCTCCTCACACCCACATTCCAGGCTCAATTAGTGGAATCCCAGTCTTATATCCACACGGCAGCAGCACATTAAAATGTCTCCGATTAAGCCCTGGATTAGCACGTGCCCTGACTTTATCTTAATTGCCGATTAAGATTAATCCCTCTAGGGAGTTTTCCAGGGCTGCTTTATTACCATGGGCTGAATCATTACATATTTTGGGTTGCAAGTTCCATTTAGCTTCCTTTGACTAAAATGGGAGGCCCAGGCTTTCCTAGCCTCTAAGGAAGAGGCTCTTTACTGCTCTCTGAAAACCTCTCTTTGACAGCTCATTTGCACCTGAAGGCTCCAGGGTGGGGGATGAAACCTTGATCCATCTTGACAAATCTATGAAAGCTTGAGCACAGGGAGCCACAGGCTTTGGGGCTTTTAGGTGGACTCTTTGCTTTAAATATCTATGGTGAACTCTGACCTGAAGAGTGATAGGCTTGATACACTCAGCGTTGGCCTTATGCTTCGTAATGATTGACATAAAATTTTCTTTTCTCTCTCTCTCTTTCTCTCTATGTGGATATACATAACTTGTTTTCTGAACTGTTTGAGGATGAGGCACAGACAGCATGATCACTGAGCCCTGGACACTTCCATATGTGTTTCCTAAGAATAGGAATATTCTCTTACGTAACCACAACTGAGTTACCAACTTCATCAATTTACAGTGATACAATAATTATGTCTACTCTACCAATACTGATTTACTCTGAAATCTACTTCACTAAATAACACCTAAAGATCTGGTTACAAAAGAGGGGTGGGAATCAAGAGGAAGAAAGAACCTTTTCAGGAAGGAAAAAGAGAACTTTCCATCTTGGAGCCAGAGAAATAAGACCAGGAAAATAAAATTAATGATACATTGGCAGCAGCGTCAAGACAAATGCAAGAGCTCAGGTAGTCAGCTTTTCCATCCTGCTAGGGGTTCTCAAACAGTGTTCTTCAGAACCCCAAGGTCACAGGGGCACCTCAGCGGTGAAAGGTGAAGGGTAGGGGTGGGCATGGTGGTTGCAGTCTTCTCCCACCCACTGCCTCTGTATTTTGAAGAAAAATATTCCATTGGCAACAGACATTTCAATATTGGTCCTGAGGAGCAAATGTAGTCAAATAAAAGGCCAACAAGGCCAACTTCTTGTCATTGAATGGATAAGCACATAAAGACTCAAGGAAGACCAGGTCAGTCTTGACCCAAACATTGAGAGCTATCTGCCTAACTAGACTTGACACTACCCTCACCCAGCTATGGAGTCTTTCCCAAGAGCTCATTTTTTGGGGGGGGGGGGCATGTTCAGCATTTATATAGTGTGTAATAAAGACTTGTAATAAAGAGCTATTCATTGAGATATGTCTTTTCTCCCAGGTTTAAGATTCTAATTACTTATGAAATACTGGGTGGCTCTCTGAGCAGGCTTAAATCAGTATCATTCAGCAGTAATGTGAAGACCACTAAGACCTCACAGCCCAAAGGCCCTTTGATGGCAGTATGTACCTTGGGCCTGAGTCAGATTCAAAGATCGGACGGACACCCATACCTTTGGATTCTGGAGATTCCTAATAGGGCAATTCTCTGCTCTCAACCCCAGGGAACCTAATCCTGTTAATAGTCTGGAAGGATTAGCTTTTATCAGAGCATCTGGGTCAGATGAATCAGTGTAGTGCTTATCAATGTCGAGGCCAGTCTTCATACTCTTCAAATGTGCTGCCCGTTTCATGATGTCCTTCATTTGAGACTCTGCCCTAATCCAGGAACCATCACTAGAAACTGCCTCCTCCTGAGAGGCTATCATCAGAGATCATGGAAAGATCATGGAGGCCCGGTCTCCTTGGATCCCCCACCAGATATGCCTGTCTACATGCCTTTCACATACAGTGGTTGCTCCTACTGTACCTACTAGGAGAGTTTACTCCTAGAAAAGAGAAAAAGCCCCTCTCTTGCTTCCTTACCCCACTAACTGCCCGGAGTAGCCACCAGTCTTAGTAGTCCTTGAGAAACTCAACGGATGTGCCCGCATCTAGGTCACTCAAGTGCCTCAGTCTTTACCTTTCCTCACAGTGAGGTCCTGAGATATACCACATTTGTCACTAGTGTTTCTGAATGGGCAGAAGTCATTTGCAGTCTCTTTCTAAATGTTCTCGCCTGCCCCCTCCCACAGTCATCTTATTTTCCAGAAGCAGAGCAAAAGAATTGAGGACGAAAGCTTTCTCTTTGCTGAACCCACATTATTACCATGTTCCTCAGATTCTATTACAAAACAACCATTGGCTTTAACTGGAAACTTGAAAATTTAGGGTAATTGTATCAATTCATGATTACTCAACACATTTCCTCAACTTCCTTTGTGACTGATATTTTGAGTCTATTACTGTAACATTGTCTAAATAAAGCGTGTTGTCCTGAAACAAGCCATCAGTAGGGTCTCAGACACCCCACACCTGTAGGGCTTCTCACCTGTGAATCACATGGCTGCCAGACTATCTTCACCCTCTTCTTTCTGATTTCAACACTTCTCCCTTAAGCTCCCTACACTTGTATTGGACTTCCTGGATTTGCCTTCAGCATCAGTAGTAACACGACTCTAAATGAGTGGTATTTCCACGTTATTCTGGTCCAAGCTGCAAATGATTAGATTCCCTACCGAGCCCTGATGGCAGTATTACTAGGCTTTAACTTGATGGGACTGACTTCGTTAATAGAAATCTTTCTTCAGTCGTTTGACTATGTTAATGTTGCTAGAAGGAAAAAAACCCTGACTTTCTTATATGTAAGCTGTTTTTAAATTTGCGTGGGGGGCGGTTCTCCTGAACAAATCTGCCATTTCCTTCCTATGGAGACACTACAATTACACGTTCAGTTTTCTCCTTATAAAAACTAATATCTCACTAGGCACTCCGCCAGGAGTACTTAGATTTAGTTCTGATAAAAACTCTTCTTGGATATATCTGGCCTAAGCTCTAAGACCTTGTTTCTTCTTTTCCACTTTGCTCTTTGTCCTTCCCTTTCATCCCTACTTAAGGTGCACGAGTGCACACACACACACACACACACACTTCATTTATATCTACCTTGGAACAGATCTGAGCCAACATATTCCCTGGGGGGAAACAATGGTCTCTTTTCCTATTAATGAACAGTATGTTGTTGCAGATTCATGGAGGGCTTAATTTAATAAACATGGAAAGATGAATATGCTTATGGGACATCAAACCTCTTTAGGTTTAAAATTACTGACACAGAAGAATTATCTTGTGCAGCACCCCCTTGCTTTCATAGCTGGGTCATTATGGAATACAGTGTGGCAGGGGGAACGTCCCCTACATTGGGCTTCGCCTCCAATCCTCTGACTCCATCTCCTTCATCCCTGAGCACCCCCGGGGAGGTATCAGATCTGCAGAGGTCAGCATGCCTATGTGTGAACTAGTTCAACCTCAAATTCTGTAGCTTGGGCCTTATCGGTAACTACGGGAACCTGAAACTCTGTTGAAGGGGAAGGTGTTTTGCTAGCTCAGTTAGAACTGAATTTAGACAGCACCCAGGATATTATGATCATCAACCGGTTTGAGGTGAAGGAACTCATGGCCAGCTTGCAGGAGCGAGCCTCTCCCTTCCCTGCCATTTTCTGTGGATGCGCTTCAGAGTGCCTCTTTACACTTCTCACTCTTGTGGGGAAAAAAGAAAAAAAGACCATGGTAAGAAAAGAAGAATCGGATTCTACTGGTAGACTGGCAGTTGACTTTACAGTATGATTTAATAGGGACCAGCCCCCAAATATCTCCCTCACTGACCATGCCACAGGCCTGACTCTCTAGCACTCCTTTGGGTTAAGACAAGGAAACTGTCCATTCTCCTGTCCTGAACCCATGGCCAACAGTGCTAATCAATCATAGAATTCTTTCCCATTAATACTAAACACAATCCCAAATCTTTCTCACTACAGTACTTCAAGCAGTCACTACCAATCAACTGGAGTTGACACAGGAGCTGAATCCTATTTATATTCCAGGGTTAGGGCACTGAACAAGCCTAGACTGCCAGGGTTTGAATCCTGGTCCCAGCCCTTAAAAGCAGTGTGACTCTGGGCAAGTTGCTCTGTGCCTCAGTTTCATTACTAGTAAAATGAGGATAATTACAGTATTGTATGGCTGTTGTATTAAATGAATTAGTATTAGCAAATGATGAGAACAGTACCTGGCCTACATCAAAAGAAGGGATATATGTCTTTGCTATTGTTATTACAGTTCAAATGCCAATGTCACCCAGGAGGGATGTGTTACAGTGTATCAGCCACTTCCCTTCATCTGTCATTAGTCTACCAGATGGCTAGGCAATCTCCTAGCAAAGTTTTCAGGAGAAGGAAATAGAATAGGGCAACTTTGGAGATGTTAGAAGCTGCCCGGCAGGGAGTAAAGGGCTGGGGAACTTGGAGCTTGGAGCACCACCCAAGAGCTGAGTGCTGGGGAGGAAGAAAGAAGGGAGCCATCAAAGACTCCACAAGTGGACTTGACTGAAATACACGTGCTTTTCCTGCTGCTTTTAAATTATGCAAACTGAACCAAAGCCAAAAGGGGTACAAATGAGTCACAGATACAGAAAACAGAGATCAGGTGTGGAGTCCCCAAAGTTTTGGGTCCAGATCTGTCTGGGGGAGTGGAGTTCGTGTAAAGTCTGAATCTTTATCTGCACCAACCAGTGTCTAAGACACTTTACCAATAACGGTGCAATTACTGTCTCTGGATGTAGTCCTATCCCAGCCACCCTATTAAAACCTGCAATCTGCCTCCCGTACCTGTTCTACTGTTCCCTTTTTAGCACTTATCACTTTTCTAACACACTATACAATTTCCTTATTTCTTATATTTATTGCTAATTGTCTGTGTTCTCCCTGCAGGAAAATAAACAACTCAAAGTCGTGGATACTTGTTTATGGCTGCTAGGATGCTCTTAGTACTCAGAACCATTGCTGGTTAATAGTAGGTGCTGCTGAATAGATATTTACCAAATGAAGAAATGAATGTTAGTCATTAAAAGGAGTTCTCGGGGTGCCTGGGTGGCTCATTCGGTTGAGAGTCCGACTCTTGGTTTCCTCTCAAGGTCGTGAGATGGAGCCCTGCAATGGGCTCCGTGCTCAGCAGGGAGTCTCTCTCTTCCTCTCCCTCTACCCTTCCCCCCCCACGCTCTCTCTCTAAAATAAATAAATCTTTTTTATTTTTTTTTTTAAGCAGTTCTATTCTACAACACTGGGGACCCTTTAAGTAGTGAAAACAAAACAACAAAAAAAGTACAAGCATCTACACAGCTTGCTCCTCTCTAACAAAGTGTCCTCCAGTTAAGGTGGAGGTTAAGTGAAGAGCTGAAAAAAACCAGAGACAGAAACCTGGAACATTAGCTCAAAAGAAAACCCGTATCTGTTTCCCCCTGAGCTAATAAATACAGATATATCTCTTCTTCATAAGGAAAAGCCTCATGGTATCATGGAAAATTCACTGGTCTCGGTATACATAAGGAGACCCTAGTTAAAGACTCAGTGTTGCGCACTCAGCAGCTGTGTGACGCTGGGCAAATCACCCTTCCCCCTGGGCCTCAGCTTCTCCATCCAAGTTAAGCTTGATTAGATTCAAATATTTAATGAGTGTGCACTGCATCACTTCTCGCCCTAAGATGGCATAACCCTACCTGGTCCGACTCAATATTAAGATGCTAAATTTGATCATTCATGGGAAAGAAATTAAAGTTGGCTCCCCTCCCCTTGGCGCTGTGGGCTGCAGCTCCCAAGTGGATTACACCTTCGTTTAGACATCCTTACTCAGCAGAGCAGGCATTTACTCTGAAAGGTGAGGTGCTGAGAGTCCCTGGGGCCACAGAGTCCAGGCGCTCACCTGTGATAGGCACTTTGCAGAACCGAGAATCAAACAGCCATCTCACCAGCACGGCGAATGGGTAAAACACTGATAGTCAAGGCGCGTATTGAACTGCTGAGCAAGGGGTGTGCAAATGCTATTTCAAATGGCTTAGAAAGCATCACAACAATGTGAGTGGGTTACAACGGCTGCACAAAAGCACATCTGGAGGATCTCTTTGCTCTCTTGCATCCTTGAATATTGAATCCAGAAAAATAAATTGACTTACTGTTTAATCCAATAGTCAATACGAGCTTCTGTTGTATAGACTCAATTGACTTAAAACTCAAGCCACAGCCTCCGGCAAGAAAAATCTAATGCAACCACACGGGCCTGGTATTGATACATATCACAGGTTGTTGTTTCTTCAGTAAGAAACAATTATCCCAAACGACATTTGGTGGGAATGGTCAGTGCTCAGAAATCAATGTGGTTAATAATTTTTGATCTGGCTTATTGAAGAGCCAGGCACAGGCTTGTTACCTTTACGGTTTACAAAGGTTCTCTAATAGGATTAGGTTATCACTACTTTGTTTTTTCCAACACAGGAGGACCCATCTTTCTCTCGCTATTCAAACAGAAGGGTTAAAGACCCTGGCTCGCCAGAGCCAGTGCCCATTAACATGCTCTCTGCTGTGTGTTACTTTGGCACTGAACCTTGCCTCATCACACAGTCCAATTACCTGGTTGCAGACAAGTGTCTGTACATCGTGGTTTGCTGAGTGACAACAGGATAAATTAAGACGGCGACAAACTAAATTAGGTTGAGTATACTTTAATACCTTATGTGCAAACCCTTCTGCCTGGCAGTCTCTCTGTTTGGCTTCCTCAGGGACTTAATGAAGATGGAGGGGCCAGAAACTAAATTTTTTCTGAGAACTGAAGGCTCCCTTTACCAAAGAAAAAAGTCCTCCCCACCTTCCCCCCCTCAGTTGGAAGAACTGCTGCTTCCTGCTCCTTCGCTTGGAAGATGGCTACTCTTCTTTCCTTTCTGCTTCACGATCCCTCTAGAGCACCACAGAGAACACACTGTACTGGTTAAAGGGTAGCCATTTCCAGGGAATTTGCATTAATCTTATTGCACTTTATCTCTCCCTTGGGGGGGGGTGCCACAAACTGTGACGTTTCCTTTGAATTTCAGGTTTAGACACACCCCAGAACTCAAAGTAAAAATGATACAGGCCTAATAACAACTTCCAGGGAATCCTTTTCAAGTTCAAAGCAGATTGTAAACGTTAATTAATCAGTTCCCCCTCCCAACACTGTGTGAGGTATGAGCTAGCCCCATTTTATAGATGAGAACATTTAGGTGGGAGCATGAGTGACTAGTTTCAAGCCCAGATGGACTTGAGCCGGCGAAAGAATGAACCATTTGGCTTCCCATGTACAGCCAGGGCTCGTGTGACTCTTCCCCTTCTACAAAAACTGATGAAAACCCCGTCCCTGGATCATGAACCTGAGCCCAGCTTAGACGGCTCTCTGCAGTGGTCAGAGCAGTCTCTCTCAGCTCGGCACAGTTTCCCCCCTACTTCCACGCTCAGTTTTGGGATTGCCTTCCTCCAACACAACTGAAAGGAGCTCAGATCAAAGGCTCACCTGCAGGTCATTTAAATGCCTGAGCCTGTCTAACACCTCTGTCTAATAAGACTCCGTGAACCACGGGCTTGAGTTTTACTAGGCTAGCTCTACTATGGAGGTTGTCTTCAATCCAGACTGCTCACTGCACCTTACACCTGCAGCTGTGGAAGATGTAAGTAGCAGGACTGCGTAAGGAGAATGCTGCTTGGCACAAGGAGATAGATGAGAAAGATGAACAGACCAACACCCTCTGTAACCTTTCACTATATAAACCCATTGGCTGATCTTTGACAAAGACCAAGCTGGTGGACACTTTGTAGGAAAGTGTGCAAGTTTTTTCTCAAAACAGTTCTAGCAATGGAGTTTCTGACAACCATGAAATGGTTCACAACTTGCCTTGAACTGATGAATTCTTTCTGATATTCTTTCTATTGTTGTGGCATGGTCAAGTGAGACCCAGACCAGGAGCGGGGGTGAGGTGGGGGGTATCTGTGTGCTTAAATGCACTAAGGAAGTTTGCCTCCATCGAGAGGGTGGGGACATTTCAGATTTTAGCTTTCCCTTATCAAAAACATGTGGATACAGGTTTTCCAAAGCTCTTGGGGGTTTTCAGCAAATTTTTAGACATCTAAGTAAAGTGCTTTTGAAAGCAACGATAGTCATACTTCACAGAATACACGTGAAATGTGTCTGTAAGGTGAGGAGATGGTAGGAGGAGGAGTTTCAACTAAGCCCTAATGAATATGGGAATTTCAAGAAAAATGGAGAGAAATTTCTTTCTTTGCTACCATGCTGGGTGTGAAAAAATTTAGCCTAGTGGATCTCAACCCTGGCTGCTTACCAGGACCTTTGGGAGAACTTTTGAAAATGCTCATGTCTATTTCAGCCTTAAGAATGCCTCCCCAGGAGTAGGATGAGACAGGGGTATTAAGTAAAAAAAGCTCCATTTGTAATTCTGTTGTGCAGACAGGTCTGGGACCCACTGGGCTGGTCTCAGGAGCACAGACAGTGTAGACTGTGAGCACCTACATGTGAGTTACATTACCCATCAGGAAACATAAAGAGAGAGAGTCCTAAAAAGAATAGGGCAGGGCTCCTCAGGTAATTGCTTCCAACCAGCATCATTGTTCAATTAGTAATTTAGTTTTACTTGATATTTCATGTGAGCACCTATTTTATTTTTAAGGAATCTCTCTATGCCCACAACGTGGGGCTCGAACTCACGTCTCCAAGGTCAAGAGTCACAGAGCAACTGGTTTAAAACAAGAAATCCTTTATAATCCTTTTTATTTAAATGGACTCAAAAGAAACAATTTATTTGATAGATGAGCAGGATTAGGGATTATAGCACTGACCCCAAAATAACTTAGAATGAAAAAAGTATTTTAAAAAAATCAAAAGGAAACCAGCCCCATCCTGCTGCATCCACGATCCCTGGGTCTAAGTTTCCTAAGACAGCTTGCATCCACGCAGCCACGCGTGCACCAAACGTACTGAGGGCTCACTGTACGTCAGGAACTGTGCTTGATTTTAGCAGTCCCGGGATGAAGCAGATATAGTCCCTACATGCTAGGGTCATCCAGTCTAGCAAGGGAGGGGTAAAGAATGAAAAAGTGCTATGATTAAAAGTGATTTTGATTTACCTCTTTCCACAGGTCATGCAATATTTCCAGAGCTCTCCGACCCATACCTCATTTCATCCTTGCAACAGCCGCATCAGGTGGATTGTGTTATTATACCCATTTTACAGATGGGGAACCTGAGATTTAGAAGGCTAACCTAACCTCTCAAAGGTCTCAAAATCTATAAGGCTGGGCCTTTCTGATTCAGCAAGCCAAATTTACATACCTGTCTTATTCTGCTTCTGCTTCTTAAGCGCACAGGAGGTACGTGGGGGCTCGGGCCTGTAGGGCGCTCAGTCCGGCTGGCTGTGCTGCGGAGGAGTAGAGAGAGCTGAGCGCAGCCCTTCCTCTTGCTAGGTCAACACTGTACCAGGTGAGAGTGGACTCGGCATCACGGGGGCCACAGATTTCAAAACTGGTGTTAAGGAATCTCCCTCCCTTGACTTGCACGCCCAAGCAGCCTGAAGACTCAGTTGAGGCCACTCTCTTGAAGGGGAAAAAAACTTAACCAGCCCAGATTCCTCATGCTGGGGCTTAATTTGGTACCTGAGAGGCATTTATTTCAGGCCCCCAGGGTGGGTCTCTGCTTGGCCTGCTTACCACCGTTCGGGCAGCATGGAGTGGCCCAGCCAGCCCATGGAGTCAGCGGCAGCTGAGCTGTAACCTGAAGTCATCTATTTATCCTCTAACTGTACTCCTCCCTGGCAAGTGCAGGGAGGAGAACGTAAGCCTTGCCACAGTTCAGTGAACCGAGCTCCCGTACCTTGGCTGTGGCGTCAAGTCACAGTTATATAACCACTGGGCTGAGTGCCTCCCCGGAGGGGGAGACGGGGGTGGGGGTGCGGTGAGCAGGAAAGGCACTATTAGCAAAATGTGAAGAAACAGACTTTGAAACCTTCCAGAGAATTGAGAGTTTGGCACCGTTTGTTTCCCATTTAGTTCCACAATCTTCAAATCCCACGCATTTGAGTCTGGTCAGCTGTGGGTGGGGAGGTCAGCAGAGGGAACAGGGCTCAGACTCTTGTAGGCAGTGAGTTTATTCAGGCTTAAAATGTGCCTGTTGTACAACGGTTTTCCGTAGACCCAACTCGGTGAGGAGGAGCACGTGAAGGTTAATGCACGATTCCAGCTAAGGAAGTGTACTCGTCCTAAGTTTTGCCACTATTCGTTTGCCTCTCAAGTCTTAATGTGGACAACTGTAAAGAATGAAAGACCTGCAGCTGATGGCCTTCCAGAAGCTCCTTGAGACCTTTCAATGAGGACAACAGGGTAAATGAACGAGTGCCCCCATTGGCTGTTTACTTTGCATGGGGAGTCTGTTTCTTTTGCCCATAGAGTTACAACCATCCATTTTCTCAGCTGTGAAGGTAGTCATATGATACGCAGTCCCTTCATATCACAGAAATCAAGTTTTATTCCTATGGACTCATCTACAGCTGTCATCTGCCCCTCCAGCAATGAGCCCATCCATACTCCCCGCCCCACATGTGGCCCTTGATGAGTAGTACTGAATAAGTAAACATGTGGGAAAAGGTTCATCCCTGCTAGCAATAAAAATGCAAATTAAAGTAACTTCGAAAAGGTAGCACTTTAGTTTTACTAACTAAATAATACCCTAATGCTGGTCAGGCTGCAGTAGGACTGATGGACTCAAATGCAGTGGGCACTAAGTTAAATCAGCATAATTCCTCTCGAAAGAAATAAGGCAATGTGTAACAAGAATCATAAAGATGTGCTTACTCTGAGCCAGTAATCCTCCTCCTGGGAATTTATACTAAAGAAATAATCTGACAGAGGCAAAAAGCTACACAAACTGTAGCACTGTCTCTAATGATCAAATCTAATCACACACATACCACTAAATTTCAGAAGGAGCCTAAGGTTCAGTAACTAGGGATGGCTTAACAAATTAATGCATATCGACAATGGAATATTACACAACTATTAAAGTGCAGAAGACATGAGGGGTAAACTTAAGATCTACGATCACTAGGATGATAGGATTTACTTCAATGTTTTTCTTGATCTTTTTTAATATGTAAAAGAAATTAAGAGTCTTCTAGAGAATGTACCAGGAGGCCCACCAGACAACTAGTTTCCTGCCCAGAGATCATCTGTGCAAAGGGGCTTTTATTAAGGATTTCCCGAACAAAAATAATGAAATACAGAGGGTCACCGAGATCATGCTGGGTTACTGGAGGAGGGCTTAAAACCTTGCATCCTGACTGTAGTCTGAGCCAGGTCCTTGGCCTTTGACTCTTACCCCTTTGAGAGAACCTCTTTCATTTTCCCAAATGGGATGGCTTGGAAAGGTGTTAAAATGGGGCTCTGCTCCCCCTCACACCTGCCATATTAGCTCACATCCATTCAGATGCTGGAAGCACCTCCAGAGAGAGCCTGTGAAAACTTGGTGCCAGGGCTTCAGAACCCTCCAGATCAACAATCTGTCTTTTATCCATCCTGAAATTAAGGAAACTCGGGTCCATGTGACTGATCATCCTGGAAGGACTGGCAAAGAAGTGAATCTCTATTCATGATAATGAACCAGTTGCACAACTGTTTTAACTCAATGATTTCAGGTCAAACCAAGGGTGGCCATTCTTTGCTACCCATCAGCCGCTTCCCCAAGCCTGTCAGCAAACAGTGTGGGCAGGTCTGTGTTTTAGCTTTCACTGTGTTCAACTGGTGAAAATAAGGATAATATAATGAGCTTTCATGAAGTTAAGTATTTTCCACAGTAAAAAAAAATTATTCCCTACTCTAAGATAATGTCCTCTCTAATTTTTTGATGTTAAAACTCCATCCTTTTGGGAGAAGATGGTGACAACAGATGGGGGTTATATTTTGTTCCTGTCATTTCTTTGCAGTAAAATATAGGAACCGTATATTGGCCTCCAAAATGTTGGTGAAATTAAACTATATTACACACATTCCCCTTAGAGCCCCATTCAACAGAAAGATGGAGATTTTGGACATTCTCAGTGGGACACACCAAACAGTTTCACAGCAAGTTCTGGTCCCCTTGAGTCTTCCAAATGTGCCGTACAATTATTATAGCACTTGACTTCCATCACTGTATGTGTCTGTCTGCCCTACTGAGTTGTGAACGTCTTTGCTCAGAAACCACTGCCTTACTTGTCCTTGTGTTTGGTGACTAACACAGCATTGAGTATACTGTTGTTAAACTCTAGTCTGTAGTTGGACGAAGTGCAGTAAAATCTGAAGGACGGTTGTGGAACTGAGAAGAAAGCTCTTGATGTAGGTTCAGAAGACCGGATTAGAATCCCGGCTCTGCCATGTAACAGCTGTGGGACTTGAGCAGTCCTCGACAGTGCAGCAATACTTCTCACCCCCTCCCCGGCACCCTAGCTGTGTCATTGTGTATGGGTCATGGGAACGTGCCTGCGTGTGTGTTCATTTCACTTTTGCCATCTTACTCCCTGACTGGCCGCTGCTCCTATTTACATGCCGCCCCTACCCCTGCCCTGGCCAGAGGGGATCACAAAGCAAAAGACCAGGTCCTCCCACCCAGGGAGGTGGAGGGCCAGAGGCAGCTGTCAGCGTGTTTCAGCAGAAGGCAAAATCAAATACAAGCAGCATCCGTTTGCACTGACTCATGATTATTGTGTTTGACAAGATAACCTGTACCCGCTTGTACATTCATTACGGAGCTTCTGAAATGATTTTTCTTTGTCTGCTTGAGCATAGGAATTTTTAATGAACAGTTTCAATGTCTGGTTTCACGCACTTGAAACGTAAACATCAGTGAGCATCTTTCTAACAGGCTTGATCCACACCCTCAAATGGTTTATCAGACGCCCAGCAGGGGGACCCATGTGGGTTTGAAACCTGTGTGCTTTTCTTCTGTGGCCACTGATGCAAACAAAGACGGGGAACTTTCAGCCTCCCCTTTCCAGTGATAAATATTTTAAATAAATGAAGAGGTAAATGGAGAAGGGGCTTGAATTTTAACTGTTAGCAAGTGAGGCATGAAGGGAGAAAGAGACAGTTTAACTGCCAGGATGACCCCGTGTATTCTTTTGAGCAAATTAATTTGCAAATTATGTCACATGTGGCACAAAGAAACGTCAGATGTTCTGCCTATTATTGTGTAAAAAGCTTACATAAGATCCCACATCTGCCTTTCCAGCTGCATCTCATGCTGCTTTTCCTGTGTTTCTGGGCTCCGTCCTTATAGCCTTCACCCAGTTCCTCAAACACATATTCTTCATCTCTCCACAGGGCCTTTGCACATGATATTCCCTTTGCCTGGTTCAGTCCTATTCATGTTTCTGATCATTCCTTCGTCAGGGAAACTTTGCTCACTTTCATGTGAGACAAATCCCCTACGATGTATTCTCAGAGGACATATCCTTCATCACACTTGTCACTGTTGTTATTTTACATTTATCTGGTGACAATCTGATATACTCCATCTCCCCCACAAGACTACTAGCTCCTCAGAACAGGCACTCTGTGTTTGCTGTCCATCCTATCCCCAGCACCTTGCCTGGCAGGTGCTCAGGAACTATTTAAGCACTACATGAGTGGAGCGAATGAATCCTTGACAATTAACCTCACCAAAATCTCTTGTTAATCACCTGCCTTTGCACGGCATCCTGTGGAACAAGGTAAAAGTCATGGTTCCAGGCCTCTGAGGGTTTCATCAGCTGGAGATACCATTTTCACACATAAAGGACATCACCATGGTTGAGAGCTGGGCTGCCCATGCCATCGGTGAATCCAAGTGACTTCCAGATGGCACATACTGCCTTGGACAAATCACTAAACTTTTCTGTCCCTCCATCGCCCCATTTGTCAACTGTGATACCATCAGTGTGCCTTTTGCTAAATGATCAGAAGATAAAACCAGACAACATAAAGGAAAATGCCTTAAAAAGGTAAATATTGGTATTACTTTTTCCCGACAAGGAACCACCTCTTTGGCCACCTCTATAAAGGGTCTTGGGCCTTCCTAGAAAAACATGATGGAAGCAATCCTCTTGGGTGAGGTGGGGCTTATGCCACAGGAGTGGGTTGGGCCAATTTAGGGGCACAGTCCAGTGGCAGGCAGGCAGACAGAGAAGGGGGCTCTTCCGGAGGTGGGGGAAGACCAGCCTCCTGTCATCAGGGCCACCCAGAGGATGGCCACTCTGAAGCAGGAATATTGAGCAGCTTTGTGATGACAGAGGACCAGGAGAAAGGGGGGAAAGGGGCAGATTCATCTGTAGAACTATCTGCCCTGAGTTTGGCTATTTCCCTAATGGTTCTAAGGCCCTGTCTCACCTGGGTTTGGCAAACAAACAGGAAGTCTCCTCCCTTCCCGATGCTCACCTGACTGGATCCAGCCCTCACTCAGGGGCAGCTCCCTCCTGGGAGTCTCAGTGTGTGATAATTACTTAGCAACCTTATGAGCAGAGGTGTGGAGAGTCCTGCATAATCACAGAACAAGAACCATGGCCTTTCTCAGGATAGGGTGACTTGGGAACCACTGGGTGGGGTGTGAGTGGAACCTCATCAGTGTAGTCTGACGATACTCAAGCCCTCTAGTCTACCTCTCTCAAAATGCAAAGTCATCCCATTTTGCAAACGAGGAGCAGAGAGCAAGTCTATAGTAAGTCCTGCAACGCTCTAAAGGTAGGGTTGGCTCATCAAATGAGACCTCGCAGGGTAATCAGGGAGAAGTGCTGGGTGACCACACGGGGCTATCAAAACAGCAGGCCCTGCTGCTGCTTAAGCAGCTGCTACAAAGTTTGGGAGCTGAGAGGTGGACGGAGCAGGCATGGGATTAAACACTGCGTAAGTCCCTCTCGTACCATCTGCAAAGGTTATACCTTCATCAAATGGTAAGAGGAATCACGAAGGATCCAGTAAACATGGCATTTCCTCACAGCCTCACAGCGGTGGTCATCTTTCTGGGTGTCCCTTGGCAAGGGGTGGGATGGGAGAGCCTATGTAAGTGGCAAAGGATTTGTGCGTTTAACTGAAATACTGTTTAACCCAGGGATACTTTTAATTGTTTGCTTGCTTTTTACTAGTTCCGCAGTCCCATACTGAGCACTTACAAAAACCAGGCGCTGTGCTAAGTACTGAGGCTATAAAGCTGAATAAGACCCCATGACTTCTCTCAAGGAGCTATATCCTAATAGGTTAGAATAGTATATAAACCAAGATTAGGGCCGCCCTTTGGCAAGCCTATCACTGCAATATACAAAGTGCTATGGGAACTCAGAGGAAGGAGAAACTCTGCTGGGGTGCCTAGGAAACCTTTCTGAAACAAGGTACTGATGAAAGAATAGGAATCTACTAGGTATCAGAAAGACCATTCATTCATTCATTCATTCATTCACACCCGGTTGTGCTGGGCACCCTGGGGTGCTGGGGATACTGTGGCGAAAGAGCCCAGTCCCTACTCTAGAGGAGTTCACAGTCCAGTGAGGGTGGCAGGCACACAAACAGTTCATCATAAATTTGGGAGGTGCTGTGAAGGAAAAGTATAAGGTGTCTCAAGAGTCTGTCTGGGGGACTGATCTTGTCAGGGAGGCAGGAGAAGCTCTGGTCAAGATGTGACATTTGAGCTGAGATGGGAAAGACGCTCAGCAGTGTATGAGGTCAAGAGGCTAGAATCGTGGGCAGGAAGAGATTTAAGGCAGAGGGAGCATCACGTGCATTCATTCATTCCACTGACATTTATGAAGCATCCATGTGCTCAGCATTGCGGTCACCATGATGAGCAAGACATCCGCGACCCCAAGAAGCATGCAGTTGAGCGGGGGAGGCAGATCGTGGCTGGGCAGGGGGAACACTTCCAGCTCAAGACATCTTAGTCAGAGACTGGGGTTCCTAGCTGCCCTGGTTGACTGCCGAGTGGGGTGCTGCTCGGTCTGTCCTCTTGCTCTTCCTTGCTTAAGAACGAAACTACTTTCTCTAGCAATGGCAGTGATGTTGCACCAAGAAGCAGCCGCCCCAGCAAATGCTGATGTGTGCACTTTGCAGCGAGCTGGAAGTGGCTGGCCTGGCTTGGCCTGTGCATCCTTCCCCTCCTACCCAGGCAGGATCCACACAGCCCTCAGCACTGTGGGGCTGACCGCTTAAAGAGGGCACCCTCCCTGCCTCCTTGCTCTGAGCCTGCCTCAGCCTGGGCACCCTGGCCACACCCACGGCCCTTCTGAACCTTCTGTCTGAGTGTTGGGGCTCCCTTCTAGGAAAAAGCCCCCATCTTGCTTAATAACATTTTCCCTCTGCCTGTCTAATTAACTCCGTCACTGTATCTGCAGTCAGATAAAATGCTCATTTCACACCACATTAATTTTTATCAGCTGAACATTAAGCAACACAAAGCTATCTATGCTTGGTTTAATTTACATACTGACAGACCTACAAAGCATTACCCACAGTGGCTGGGAAGCAAATAAGCAGAACTGGCATCAAACAAGGCTCTTCAAAATGAAATATTGATTTGCAAGGCTGACAGTATAGAAGGGTTGGAGGGATACGGGAGAAGAAGTGAAGAGTAAAAGGGTTATTTTTCCTTGAAGAACAATTACTGATGTAGTCAACTAATAGGTCTCCTAAAGCTCAAGTAGAGGGGCCAGCTGGGCTCCAGGATGCTGGGGATCAGGTGTGCTCTGGGGAACACAGCCTCACAGTCCATATAGTTTACTGGAAATGGAATCTCTTCACCATCCTGTTATTGGAGTTTCCCCTCACCTAAAGGAAATGCCCTCAAATAACAAAGTGCTTTAATATCTCACCCCTCCCCTTGATACATCTCACCTCTAACTCTGCTCAAGCTATTTCTTTGGAAGAGTCTTCCTTCCTCCACTTCATGGCCAACATCAGGCATCACCTCCTCCAGGAAGTCTTCCCTGATCACCTTCCTTCTCACAAATATGTTCCCAGAATACCCAGAAGAGGGTCCACATTGCACCTACCACATTGTATTTTAATCATTCATGTGTATGTCTCTTTCTCACGCTGCTTACTTATAAGCTCTTCACAGGGGCAAATATACGTTCAGGATGGTGGCTGAAGCTTATCCAAGTTGGGGTACTTTCTTTAAGAAAAAGAACTTAAAACTGTAACTTTTACAAATATCACAGAAACATATAACCATGAGAACATATTATGTCCTCCCAGGACCTTGGAAAAAACCCATGCAAGTGAGGAGTTCTGAAGTTTAAGCTTTATTAGCTTTGAGGTGCATCTACCTCTGGCCCCTCGGACATAGTTCCTTGCATGTAAAAAACATTTCATAAATGTGGGTAGCATGAACTGAGTAACTACAGGAAAAGGAGCTTCTTGAGAGTACACAGTGTGACAGGCTCAGCCAAAGAAAGGGCAGGGGTAGTCTCCTTGAGCATCACAGCAGCCCAGATGATAAGCTGATTAGGACTGGAGACAGAATTGATTCTTAAGAATCACATTTTTCCATCTGAGAACCTATGACCAAAAATTAAAATAAGTACATGAAAAATAGAAAGAAAGAAAGAAAGGAAGAACACAAGAAAGAAAGAACTAAGAACGAACAGATGTCCCCAAGTGAGAAGGCACATAGCTCATATAGGTCAGTCTTTAGACTTTAGATTGCTCTTAGCATTCCTCATTTCACCCAGATCAGTGGTTCTGTGACTTTCATGAGTACTGAAATCACCTTGCTGCATGGCAGATTCCTGGGCACAAACACCGGAGTGTTTAATTTTTAATTTCTTATAACTGGAGTGGTACCTGAGAACCTGCATTTTAAATATATGTGCCCACCCATGATCTTTCCCTCCGGCTTTGTTTATTTATTTGTTTGTTTTTTTAAAGATTCATTTATTTATTTGAGAGAGAGAGATCATGAGTGGGAAGGTCAGAAGGAGAGTGAGAGAGAATCTCAAGTAGACTCGGCACTCAGCACGAAGCCCAGTGTGGAGCTCAATCTCAGGACTCTGAGATCACGACCTGAGCCCAAACCAAGAGTCGGTGCTTAACCAACTGGGCCACCTAGGCACCCCTCCCTCCAGCTTTATTGAGTTGTAATCAACATACAACATTGTGGAAGTTTAAGGTGTACACATCAGTGATTTGATGCACATACATATTCTAAAAGGTTTATCACAATAAGGTTAGTTAACACATCCTTCACCTCACATAATTACCATTTTGTTGTTGCTATTGTTAGGGTGAGAACATTAAAGCTCTATTCTCATAGCAACGTTCAAGTATACATCCAGTGTTATTAACTACAGTCACCATAGTTCTATAAAGCACTATAGTGCTTTGCCGTAGATCTCCAGAACCACCTGTGATCTTGCTGCAGGTTTTCTAAGACCACACTTTGAGAAACCTTGGCTAAATACAAACGTTGATGTGAAAGGGAGGAACTGGGTGGGAACTGATTGGGAGGGCTAGTAGAGAATGATATTTCTCTCAAGAAGCTGGAAGATGACTAAAACTTGATGTAGCATCATGGCCTGAGGAACATCCAGGACTGAGAGAGGTGTAGAAAACTTCTATCTAGAACCTGGAGAGTAGAGAAGGTTGTAGGTGTATTTGAAAATATCTATGCAGACCCTGGCTTGAGAACTACTCTTGTCTTCCTGTAATGTCAACCTACAGATACTTTGCACTAAGTCCCCAGGAGAGAGGGGAGCAAAACACCCTCCGCAACCACAAGGGCTGATGCAGGTTGAGTTTTCAGTTCTGTTACACTAAAATTTTTAATAGTTAGTCCTGGATAGGTTAACACATAACATTCCTGTCATGGTTGTATATGACTTCCCCAAAAAGAAACTTCTGGACTGGCTTCAGTTTCACAATCATGCATGCTGGGGCTTGCAGGTATCAGTTGGCTCTAGGATTGCTCCAGGTATTTTGCTTCCAACACCAGCATGGCACAGTCTTCTTAGAGATCTCTGTGATCCATGGAGGCCTCAGATCCTTCTTTTGGACCAAAAATCTTCAAAAAGCCAACATTGTCATTTGTTAGTTTAGTAGTGTGTAGTAGGAACAGAATGCAATAGAAGCTTTGGCATCGGAAAAGTCTGGCTCATTTAGAATCAAATGTGCACAACACCAACTGTGGAATTGAGCCCGGGGCCAAAGTCAGGGGCTCTGGCTTCCATGGCTAGTTCAGCTAGTACAAAGCTGGGTGAACTTGGGCAAGTCATTCACCCCCACCCCCCCGCGAGTCTATTTCCTTATCTGTAATACTAGTTTTGCCTCAATGAGCTGTGATACAGAGTCAACATGTTTTGAAAAATCTAAATGTAAATATACACACTACTGGCTTCTGGCAATGGTCCACTAATCCTCCTGCAGATAACAATTAAAATGTCTACACAAAATAAGTCTTAAAAAATGATTTGATGACAATGGAGTGCAACCAAAAGCAGACAGAAAACTGGAATACAGTCTTCACCGTGACAGACAGGGCCTCCACTTGGTAAAATTTGTGGATTTAGGAAATTTTGCCTGAGAGCACTCTCCAGTCAGTTTTTGGCTCTGGATATCTTAAGCTGTCAGAGAATAAAGTCAGGGTTGGAAGAGGAATAAGAAAGTTAGGGGAGAAAGTCTGGAAGGGTGGGAACTGCAGAGGGAACGAGTCACAAATCGGTATATAAAATCTGCCTGAATCTTTGGCTGACTGCTAAACTATGCATGTATGAAGGAGACCTCAAGGGGCCCAATACAAAGCAGCAACTGAAAGATGAAACAACAGAAAAGAGACTTTAGCTGCTGCTGACCACCCCGAAGACAGAGCTAGAGTTTGAGACCAGCCAAATTAACTGGCTGCTAAAATAATTTATCTTCAGAGGAACATAACAGAATCTAGGGTCTCAGCAACAGTTATTCATATTATCTATTACCTAACAAAAAGTTACTAGACATGCATAGAATGAGTAAAATTTAACCCATACTCAGGAAAAGAAAAGCAGTCAATGGAAGCTCACCCCAAGAATACTCAGATGATGCATTTAGCAGATAAGAACTTTAAAGAAGGTACTATAAATATATTCGAGGAACTGAAAGACTTATATACATAATAAATGAATACATATGGAAACTCAGTGGGAAAAAGAAACTATAAAAATGAACCAGATGGAAAGCCTAGAGTTGAAAAGAAAAATGACTACAATGAAAAAAAATTACTGTTTGAGCTTAACAGCAGCTTGGAGATGACAGGAGAGAGTCTGTGATGGATCAGTAGAAAGTATCTAATCTTAAAAACAGAGAGAAAAAAATGAAGAAAAGTGAACAGAGCCTCCGAAACCTGAGCACTGTAGACCATCAAACAGTCTAACATACATGAATATGAAGTTTCAGAAGGACAGGGAGAGAGGATGGGCCATAAAAATACATTTGGCGGAATGACTGAAAACTTCCTAAATGTGGTGAAAGACATTAACTTACAGATCTAAGAAGTTCAACACACCTCAGGCAGGATAAATACAAAGAAAATCATGCATAGGCACACCACAGTCAATTCTCTAAAATCCAAAGATAGAGAGAAGAATCTTGAAAGCAGCCAGAAAAACCCCACACACTCCTTACACGAGAAGCAACAATGTGAATGACAGCTAACTTCTCTCAGAGTAACAAAGGCCAGGAGATGATGAAGCGATACTGTTAAAGTACAGAGAGAAAAACATTGTCAATCCAGAAGTCTACAGTTAGGGATAAAGGCAAAATAAAGTCATTTTCAGATAAACTAAAACTGAGAGATTCATTACCTGGAGACCTGCACTAAAAGAAATAATAAAAGAAGTTCCTCAGTTGGAAGGGAAATAACACCAAATGATAAGTCAAATCTATAAAAAGGAATGAGGAACACAAAAAATTTTTTTAAGTAAGCAGTTATTAAATTTTCTAGTAGGTAGCAAATTTATCCCATATAGACTAAATGACACATGACCTCTAAACAGAACCCATAAATTGTATAAATTCTGTTTTTTTCCAGCTTTCTCCCTAAACATCAACACCCCCCCCCCAAAAAAACCCCACAAAAACAAAAATTTGGTTTTTATTATCTAGCTATGTGATTGATCTTAGGCACAAAGTTAACTTATCCGTGCATTTGTTTCCTCATTTCTAAAGTGAAAAGATGGAATAAGTAATCTCAAAAGTTCCTTTTGGCCTGAAGATACTTTGGTTCTATGACTAAATTGGAGCTGTATATTAATAATAGTCTCCATTTAATTTTTATGATTATTATTTGTATTCCATTATGATGAAGGTAACTGCGTCTTATTAATGATCAAACTCATAAAATTCAACCAAGAACTAATAAGTCTCAGCCTCACAATTCAAAAACTAACCCAAAATATACTCCCATTGTTAAAGTAATACCATGAGTTAAGTTATAGTGCATATGCTTTGCGAACTGTAAAGCCCTAAGCAGATAAAGGTAAGGTGGTTTTATTATTCCAACTGTCAGATTTCCTCTCACATTTGCAACATATTGATGCTGGATGCCCATTTCCTAGTCATCTTGAACACCAAGGAACTACATTAAACCACATCAGAATGTGCTTAGCCAAGCGCAGAAGTCCACTGCACAAGTCCTGCCTGTGTGAGTAGTAGAGAGTAGGGGAGCCAGGAGGCCCGAAGGACTGGGAACGGTTAATGAAATATTCAGTGTGTCCATGTTTCACTAGGGGGAGAATCTGTGGAAATTCAAAGAGCTCTCTGGTGATTTGCCGTAGAGATGGACTGAAACCAGGCTAGACTCTAAGGCTAGACCACCAGGTTCCAGGAGGTGGCCCCCAGGGTGGCCTTCCTCAGTTATGATGCTCTGTGACATCTGAGCTGGGGAGCCTTTCCATCCTGCCTCAGTGTTTCTGAGACTCTGTTGAATGAAGCAAGGCCTGGGAGGTTCTTGACTGACTTGGTGTACTCTAAAACGGCTCCTTGAGGACCTGGGTCCCAGCGGCCTCTCTGAGGTAGCAGGGGAAAGGTGGGATTATTTGGTCCCTTCGTTGGCAGGAGCTTTATGATTCTGCTGAGTGCACTGCGTTCCACTCTTTCTCTTCTCCCCAGAAAACAGCTACTGTGAATAACAGGCTGTTTGGAAACAGGTCTACTTAAAATGTCACATTAATATAATTATTTACAAATACTGGCACACATGAAATAAAGGTCTGACTGAAACAGAAAATTTCAAAGCCTAACACGTTACTTTAACGAACAGAGCAGAGAAATGTTGAATAATTTTCTGCTTATTTAACAGCATTCTTGATAAACCTTTTTTTTTTTTGCCTCCTAGTCACATGTCTGTCCCAGGTTAAATTTCTTTTTTTTAATTTGCTCCAGTTTCTGAACTTGTAGCACACAGTGTGGAATACACATCATTTGTGTTTTTGAATGGCTCTTAGATTTGAACTTGGCCACCTTAAGACCATCATACCTGCTTTTATGCTGCCCTTTGGGGAAAGACAATAACAGAACCCCAGGGGGATATTCTGGGTACATAATCAGTGAGCCAAAGCCTGCTTTCTGATATCCAAATACCCACTGACGTCAGAGGCAACTGAGTCACTGATGTCCCTGTGAGCTGTCTGTGGGTGTCTGACAGCAAAATCCAATAGATCTTCAAAATGACAACCAGAACCTTCTAAGCCATTGACCACTGGATGTCGAATAAAAGAACTTCTGATGGTGCAGAGCTGTCTTTTAATTAGAGCCCAAGTCAAAAGTACCTGGCTTCCTTCCCTGCTTTCTGTTTAGATGGGTGCTTTGGCCCATCTGCCCATATCCTTGAGTTTCCTGCTCAAGAACAGCTTACATGTGGAGTCCTGCCTTTCTACTTCAAGTCCTTCAACCAAGCAAATGTGGGAAATGGGAGGGAAAAACAAAGGACCATTCTCAGAGGGGTTTGTCTAAAACCAAATCCTAGACCTTAGCTTCTAAAATGTGACACCCCCTTCACTGCTTGCCAACCACATAAAAGCCTCAAGAAGACCCTGCCATAAGCATCAGACTTTATAATCCATCATTATTTTGGCATACATATCCTGGGGTATTGGCAGGCATCCCAATCCCCACCCACTAGATGTCTTCCAGCTCAGGAATCAGAGCAAAGAATCCTTACCTCTAAAGAGTCAACCTGGATTTTGTGGCTGGTAGTTGGGACAAGTATAGAGAGAATTCAAAATGGCGCCCCCAAACCAATGCTCAAGATGGGCTAGCCACCATCTGTAGGCTGGCAGCAACTTGTCACTTTATTCCTGTACTCATCACAAAACAACAGCAGTGGCAACAATAAAGCCACAGCCCCTAGATGGGTTGCTTGAGACACAGAATTTGCTTCCACATTCTTCTTCTTATGGCCTGTCCCAGAAAAGGTGGCCAACCCTGAGGACAGTATTTTTTGAGTTAAAAAGCTGACAACTGTTTAGACTTGAAGCTCCCTGAGAGAAGGCTCAGTCCTTTGACCTCAGTGCTGGGCACGGTCTGACACCAGTATGACACAGTAGGTGCATGGGCATCTACTCATATGGCACAAAGATGATGGAATGTTCTGGAGCAGCCACTGAACTGTTAAGATCACAACTTCAAACAGCTGCCTCCCTACCTTCCCTCCACAGTGAGCCAGCAGAAACAACTGGTTTAGTTGTCATCCTCAGGCTATCAGAAGAGACCTTCCTAATGAACCCCCCTACACCCGACCATGTATGCCAATTCCTCTCACTCAGACCCCCCATCCTTCCCTCTCCTCCAGCCCTACTCGATGTGAAGATGCCCTGTAGACTGCATGACACTGTACCACCAGGGAACATTATTTAGAACAATATATTAGACTGGAAAGAGCTCTGGGCAAATACCTAACTGGCGCTGTGCCTTGCTTTCTTCCCCTTTAACACGGGGGTAGTACTACCTGATACGTCTGGTCTACATCACAGGACTATTGTGGGCATCAAAATGTTTAAAGCTTACGTAAATATGATCATCCTCATCATCACAATATTTTTCTAACCTCTGCATCCTCAAAACAGGAAGTGTGAAACGAAGCCATGGTTCGTGACAGAGTGGAAAGAAGCCTGGAGCAGCGGCAAGCCAAGGGCTATGACTCTGTACCGGGGCGGGGGGGGGGGGGTAAGGTTAGCTCTGGTGTGACCCACAAACTGCTTATGGGACCCACAAACTGCATATGCTAGAAGGGACTCCAGGAGATGGCACAAGCTCGTGGAGTGAGGTGAGACCTGGACAGTTCTGACATGCACTGCAATCCTGGAGGTGACCCTTTTGATGTCCCTAAACGCAGGAGCCTACTTCTAAACCTAGAGGTGGAATGGGGTGGGTGGAAGGCTGAGCTGAGCTATCGCGGTGCTTCGGTCCATATGAGCTTTCTACCCCTGGAAATCCATAAACGGTTTTTGGAAACAAATCCCTCTAAAGAAAGCCAGACAGATATTATTTCATACCCATGAAGATGGCAATTAAATAGGAAAAAGGAAAACAACAAGCAGTTGGCAAAGACGTGGAGAGATTGGAACCCTCATACCTTGCTGGTGGGAACGTAAAACGGTGCAGCCACTTTGGAAACATCTTGGTAGTTCCACAGTATATTAAACATAGAATGATCCTGTCACCCAGCAATTCCACTCCTAGGTAAAGAACTGAAAAGAGGTGTTCAAATAAACACCTGCAGGTAAATCTGCATAGCACTCCTATTCCCAATCAGAAAAGGCAGAAAAACCTTACCTGTCTATCAACTACTGAATGAATAAACACAAGCTGGTATATTCACACAACAGAATATTATTCAGCCACAAAAAAAGAATGAAGGCCTGACATGGGCTACAACGTGGATGGACCCTGAAAGCATTATGCTGAGTGAAAGGAGCCAGAACCAAAAGGCCATCTAACAGATGATTCCACTGACATGAATCCCCACACTTGGTAAATATACAGACACCGAAAGCAGACTAGTGGTTGCCGGGGGCTGGGAAGGGGGAATGACTGTTTCCTGGGAAGGGAGTTTCTTTTGGGATGACACACGTGTTCTGAAACTAGACAGTGGGGATGGCTGCACGACCGGGTGAAGGTGCTAAATCCCACTAAATCATACAGCTTCTAACAGCTAACTTGGTGAATCCTGTATGTATTATACCGCAATAATAATTAAAAAAAAAAAAAAGAGAGAGAGAGAAGAAAAAGAAAGAGAAAGCCAGACAAAGGTGGGGATGACATGAAAGGAAGGGAGCACTCTGGAGCTCCAGTAGAGGGAGGACCTTCCAGAACTATCTCTGCTGCACTGTTCATGCCCTTCCAAGGGCCTGGGTTGTTGGCTTAATTGAGAAATTATTCCTAATAAGTCCCCAGGAGCTACAGGTCTTTTCCTTATAAACGGGAAATGATCATATCTCATGGCAGTTCATTACGCATTCTTTTGGTACCATGAGTTGTTTTAAAACCGTGAAATTAGTTCTGGCAGAGTTTACAGAAAAACACCCATGAGATGAGACTGAATGAGTTATGTAAGACTCCTCACACTCTGCATACGAGATGTTAACTCCTTACTAGCACTGCTAAGGACACCGGAGTCATTTATAAGGGAACAGCACGTGCTGGTTTTTCACCAAGACCAACACGTGGTTGATGGGAAGAAGCCGTTCTCTGGACATATATCTAAGTGGGCCCATCAAGCAGTTGCCAGATCCAGCCAGGTCCTCCCTCACCGCATGTGGTCTTAGAGGTCCCCAGAGAGGTGAAGGGTCTTGCCCGTGCAAACTGGTTTTACTAAAATTTCCAGGAGCTAGGCTGACACTTTGATGGTGTACTGAAGGCTGTAAGATCAGCCAGGTAGCTAAAACATTAATATGATCATCACTGCTCTGGAATTGTGCACAGGACCGGCCCCTGCCTAACCTGGAGGAAGACCAGTTTGATTAACCGAGCTTGAATTCTGGCATTAGGGAGACACATATTACAAAAGTTTTCACCTGGCAATAGTCATTGAGCCGATTATTATATATGGGAGGAAAAAAACCCACCTTATTTAATGCACGAACCCAAACAAGTTGCTAAGCTCACGAGCTCTCTCTCTTCCTTCTCTTGTTCGCGCACACACACACACTCTCTCTCTCTTCACCTGCAGTATAACTAAAAAAATAAATCTAAATATATATGGAATATTTTACCAATAAAATGTAATACTTCATGATTTCATTGATTTAGAAAATAGCAAAGAATTAAAAAAAACAAGTCAGATGAAGCCCGCTCAAGGTACGTGTCAAAGATCAAGCCCACAGACTTAGAGATGCTGTTAGGACTCTACTCAGCATCCTTAGGCTCTTTTTCTACAGAGAAAGAACAAGCTGAGTTATCTGGTTCCTAAAACGAAACACTGGCTCCTTAGAAGGGGGAGAGGGAGCCCCCGAGAGAGGCCCCCCCCCCGCCCCCGGGCAAGGCACCCTGACTACCACCACAGGTGACTACGGACCACTGAAGTAGGAAGATCCAAAAGGAGCTAGAGCAAGCGGAAGTAATACAAAATCCAATAGCCTGAAGCCACGTGAAGTATCAGCAAGCCATACCCACCCGAAGACACAGCACAACACAATGTGGGGAGCACAGGCTTAGGAGTCAGACCCAAGTTGGATGGCCAGAATTTGCCACTTAATTGCTGTGCAATCTTGGGTCAGTTACTTCCCATCTCTGACCCCTAGTTTCCTTCTACAAAGGAATGATACATCCTCACTTTAGAGTGGGAATAGGCTTATCAAGCTTACAGGGTTATTGTGAAAATGAGATAATTATGTAATAAGCTAACAGAGGCACCTTGTTATTGCTCAATAAAAATCTTTTTTTTTTAAGACCTGAGGACATCAGGGTGTCATGGTGTGGTCTGGTTATTCATGTTCATGATGAGTCATCTGGAGAGGGTTAACATGTAGTCTGCATGTTCTCAGGGAAAAGGCAGGGACCTTCCCTCCAGTAAGTTCTTCATCTGCCTTCCTCCCCTGGGATCCCTGAAACTCAGGCCTCCACCCCTTTCTGCCCATCTCTGAAGCCCTGCTCAGACTCTCTCCTTCTCTCTGTAAAACGTACTTTTAGCTAACTATTCTTCTCTAACTTCTCTGATAAACTGTTTTATCCTAAGGTGTCAAAGCTTGAAAATAGCAAAGCAAAGTTTTTGTAGATATCTATTAGCAAGAAGGACTGCCATCAGTGAAAGGAATACTTGGGGGCACCTGGGCAGCTCAGTTGGTTAAGCAACCGACTCTTGGTTTTGGCTCAGGTCATGATCTCAGGGTCGTGGGATCCATCCCCGTGTCCAGTTCCGTGCTCAGTGGGGAGTCTGCTTGAGATTCTCTCTCCCTCTCCTTCTGCCCCCCCCAATAAATAAATAAATCTTAAAAAGAAAGAAAGAAAGAAAGAAAGAAAGAAAGAAAGAAAGAAAGAAAGAAAGAAAGGAATACTTCTCTAATAGTGACATTTCAGCAAAGCAGTGTCCTCTCAATCACACCTTGCAAGCAGTTTCTCCTGAAACCGCACCATCAGCAGCCTGGGGCATGAATAGGGCCCAAGACTGGCCACGGAAAATCCATGGAAGATAGCTGGGGTTCCTTGTCAGAGTCAGAGGTTGACAGGTATCTATGCAAAGCCTCATTGACCCCTCCTGAGCGATTTACAGTTATTTTTTTATATTCTGCACTGATCCAAAAATATTGGGGAGGGGAGTGCTGAGTCACAGAGGAAAACAAGGTCTTAAGCCAACAAGATCCCACCATCAAAATACTACGTTAATCATTATGCTTTCATGTGAAAACATACTGAGAAGTAGCCTTGTTTCTTTTTCCTTTTGTCATTTTCCTTTGCAATCTGATGTTCTTTTAAACACCTGTGTGCTGGAGCCTGCCATAGCAGAGAGGGAGATAAGGCGGGAGGGGCACAGGAAGGGACAGACGGCTGAGGCATTCCAATACATACATCTTGATAAGAGCTAAAATGCCTCAGCCTTTTCTCTTCTCTCTCTAGCTCTCTGTCTCTGTCTCTCAGTACCTCTATCTCTGGCTTTCTCGTGAAAACAGTAACAGAAATAAAGCTAGGATTTCATCTGGCCCCCAAAAGGGGGTCCTGATTTCTTACAGAGGGCAGGCATCACGAATCTACCTCAACGCCTAGCTCAGTGTCTGTGCCAATTCTGTGTCTCTCCTCCACCCTTGCCTTCAGAGACATTTAGATGGGTTGCCTGAAACTGTAATTGGGAGCATTTACACCACAGAAGTTGGCAAACACTACAGATCAGGGCTTTATTTATTTATTTTTTCTAGAGAGCCAATTGTTAAACATTTAGCAGCTCACCACTGATAACAGGCATTCCATAAATATTTGCTAAATAAAGGAAGAATGATGAGCTGTCCCATTCAATTGAGCCATTTCCAACACCTCTCTGGCTCTACTCATAGCAAACCCTCTGTAAATTCTTCTCAACAACAAGATGACAAGCCTTAGGATTTAGTTATGAAGCAGAGAAAGAAATGCCAGGAAGACGAATTTAAAACAAAATGTCTCTTTGGTAATAGTGTCTCTGACTCAGCTCTGGTGGAAAGTATCAACTTTATAAACCCACAAGGAAGAGGTGAAGATTTCACATCGTTTCTCATTTCTTTTGATGTTAAGAAGAGAACTGTACTAAATGAGGGGACAGGGCTGTGAGACGGAGCCCGCCAGGCTGGGTGCAGCTGTCAGGTACGTAAGGCAGCCTCCTCTCTGTGACCTCAGGAGGGAGTGACTTTCTCTGAGTGCAGGTTTCCGTGTTATTGACTAGTAAAGAACATTTCCTCTGCCCGACCTACAGGATGACCGCCCCCCCCGCCCCACCCCGCAGCATCCCACATTCTCCCCAAGCTGAGCTCCTATTCATCCTCTGGAACCCAGTTCCCATGCTTCTGTTCCCTCTGCTGCTTTTTACAAAGCCACCCCCTCCTCCCCAAAGAAGAGGGCTTGCTCGTTGGCATACGGGTCCCTCAGCCCACCTCTTCT
The DNA here is from genome assembly GCF_002201575.2 of Neomonachus schauinslandi. Taxonomy (NCBI): domain Eukaryota; kingdom Metazoa; phylum Chordata; class Mammalia; order Carnivora; family Phocidae; genus Neomonachus; species Neomonachus schauinslandi. The sequence goes on from NC_058411.1 coordinate 99,655,650, forward strand.
GTCTCAATTCCAGCACGTATCATGCTGCATGTATGTAGCTGCTTACAGATTGGGTGCCCCCAACCTGTGTCGCTCTGTGACCTCCGCGAGGGCAGGGGCAACACCGAGGGTGCATTCCTGGTACTTTCTGCAGCAACTGGCATGCAGTGGCGGCACGTTTATTAAAGTGAACCACCGAAAACTAGAAGTGAAGGAGCTTTTAAACTGTGAACGCAATACATAAAATGGAAAGAGTTATTATCGAGGGCCGACCACAAAAAAGGGTGCACCCTACTGCCAACCCTTAGGAATAGTCCTGGCCTGCACAGTCCCTATGAAAGCATTTAATCCCATGGCTGCTAGACAAAATTCGTGAACCCCTGGAGGCCTCGGGTGGAAAGGAGCAGTTAGGAGTTACAGAAAGCATTCTTCCAGTTGTGGCCTCCTCTTCCTTCTCCTTCTCTCAGTGAGTTCCAACTGCTTTATTCCAGGATTCTGAACCCTCCCTGCCCACAGGGCTCAGAGGTAAGAATATTACATAAGGAATGAAGGCTGCCTTCATTTGTTTTAATAAAAGAAACAGCCCATTTAAAGGAACACAGACTTTAGTGGCTCAGATATTTCAGAATGCGAATATGACCCAGAGGCTCAGGAATACAGAACGGCTGTCTTGAGAATGACCGTTTTTTTCCTGTTTAAAACATTCTGGAAAATTGCTCCGTGTCCCCGTGCCAAAATGAAAAAATGAAAAACATAAGGGCTATTTGGAATGTCTCTTCATTTTACAGATGACTTTAATGCATAATGTTATAAAGACATGAAGCTCTCTGGCCTCAAATGCCCCGATGCAGCCGCCCAAACGCCCGGGAGAGGCAGCTCGCCACAGTGTGGAATTTGTGAGCAGACCCTTGCAAAGGAAACTCATCATTTCAGATGACTTTCATAGTCGTTCATGGGCTTTTTAGCGTTTCCTAATAAAATAGAAGCATGCGGGTGTGGGGTAATAGAACTGTCTTACAGCATAAGAAGATGATGATGGTGGTGGCCGTGTACCTCAGTGTAAAAAGCTGTTTTCCTATATATTTTCTCTCGTTTTATTTGATACGGCAACCATGTCAGCTAGGTTGGGAACAAATCACTAATCTTACAGATGTGGAAAAGGAAGGCGGACAGAGGTACCAGGGTCTAATTGCTGGAGGATGGATGGTCTTGCAGCGAAACCTAGAGCCCTTCCAGGATGCCTGGCACGAGTGAGGTGGGGTAGGAGTCCCAGAAGACGGGGCACCACCGGTAAGTCTGTAAGTAGAGACAATTAGGAAGAGCACGTGAGGTGGTGTCAGAGAGACCTGACAGAGCTCCCAGGGCTAGGTCCTTGGATCGTGTGTCAACTATGATCCCTTTGGCCACGGTTTCCTCATCTGAAGACGTGAATAACAATTCCCAACTCAAAGACTGTTGTGAGGGTCAAATGGTGGTGGTGGGGAGATCAGTACATGGTAGGGATCCAGTGGCAGCCATGAGTATCGATCATTATTGCTAGCTTTACAGAGGGGGCTCTTGGTCCCCCACAAAGGGGCTTAATTTCATTTATTCTTTGTGACTCTGCTGGGTGGGAATTCTTCTAACTATTTCATGAAGTCCATCTCTCTTTTCTTCCTTTAGGGTTTTAGCAAATGACAAAGAGCTCAAGTATCTGGCTTCTATGTTCAGAAGGAAAAACCATGCCTGTCAAGGCATTGTGTGTGTGTGTGTGTGTGTGTGTGTGTTGATGAGCCTGGCCGATTTCTTCCACTCTACTTCTGAAATGATAGTTGTTGTTGTTGACAAATCATCTTTGTTTTTTTCAAATATTTCTGTGCCTAGAGAGATGAAAATCTTTGCCCAGATTCAATAAGGCAGGAAATCAATTAAAGTTTTCATTTTCTGCTTAGCCTCGAAAGACAAGAGGATGAGGGAAGGCCTATGTAACAAAAATGCGTACAGACTCCTGCAGGTTTCATTCTGGGCAATATGTTCTGGGGTCGGGGGAGAAAAGAATGAACAGCCTTACACGTCCTACTTGAAACAATTTTTTCCTGTTTTTTTTTTTTAATTTACAAAGTTATTTCACTCTATTTTGATTAATATGGACAACTCTGACAGAGGAAAGACACCTCAATTTTTTAAAGACAGCAAACAGCTGGGTTTTTAAATGCAATTTATCATTTGGATAATGTCACCTGTTCAGGTGTGCATTAATTTATGCCTCAAATTAGAATTCCGGTTGGCTGAAATCTTCCCTTCCATCTGCATATCCCAAGCAGTAGCCCCTTAGGACTGCTGTGCACAGCCCAGGGCTGGGAAGAACTGGTGCAACTCTTCAGTCTCGGGCTGGAAGAAGAAGCCAGTGGAAAGAAAGTTGAGGCCTAATGGAACCCCATAGTTCACTTGCTTAGTCTCTTCATGTTCATCGTCTACAGAAGGAACCTATTATGAAATGTTCGACAATTCCAGCCCAGAGAGGAAGAACAGGCATACAACCCATGTGGCACTGTTTGCTGCTCTAAGAAAAGACGAGAAGTTGGAAAGCAGTGGGATAGAGAGAGTATGAAGCCCATAAAGAGAATCTCAGAGTGGAAAGGATGCCAGTGTGGCTGTTGGGAGTAGGGAGTCCTAGTTTTCCTGCCAACTGTGTGTCCCCTTGGTCAAGTCATATCATCTTTCTGGGCCCCAGTTTCCTTAGCAGTAAACTAAAAGATCTGAGAGATCTTCTTCCTTCTCTGACATTCCATGACTCTAATTCGAGAGGACGTAGATGATTGTCTATTACTACCTACAACCCCCATGATGTAACTACTTTCTCCAGCTACTCCAAAATAGATGGGAGTGGGGAGTGATGACTACAAGTTTCTGACCCATTATGTGGAGAATTGGTCTTGATACATCTAGGGGTGGGGGGAACCTATATTTGGGCTTCTCCTTTTCTGTCTCTATTTTTTCCTCTCTCTTCTCTCTCTCTTACTGTTTCACTTTCTTCGCCACATATCTCAGGAATAGACAAAATACTATCCAGAACCAGCATTTATATTAACAAACATTCAAGATGGGATTGCTCTGTGTTAGGTAATGTATCATAATTTTTGAATAAAACTATTTCACTTAGTGCTCCGAATCACCTAGGGAAACCCACATTAATCCTCTCTATTTGACAGATGAGAAAACTGAGGCACAGAGAGCTACTTTGCACAAGATCACACAGGGAATGGCAGAATCTGAACCTGAACCCACAGCCATCTGACTCCCACATGAGTGCTATTTCCATAGTGCAGAAGTGAGCAAGTTCATGAATCAGAGTCCTTTAAAATGTGATTTAGTAAGTTTGATTGCTTAAGTCCCACTGATGATTAAGATCACCTGTAGCTAAGGGGGATTACAAATATTTTTGAATTTCCGCAAATGAGGGAGGTGTGACTATGATATTACATATGTATGAGATTAAACAACTGATTTCAGGAGCCACACAAAAACTAGTCTCCTTGCATTTTGGCCAGGGTTTATATATTTGCATTGCAGATTCAGAGATCCTGGCTCCGTTTATTCCTCTTTATAAAAGCCTGTGATCACAGCTCTTAAATTAAAACAGTCTCTCCCTTTCACCAGAAGAAACCTAAAATCCAAATTTGTTCATTGTTCTTTTTTAATGGCCTCTTGATATGTGCAGTTTCAAAATGATTTCCTCATCACCCAAGTAAATTGAAGGAAAGTGACTTCCCAGCCACAGTTTTTTAAATGCATCAAGTTTTGTCCGGGGTGTGAAAATTGTGAGAATCCCAGGGATCCAGTCCTGAGCACATCCAGGGTGATGAATCACTGCTTCCACCAGTCACTTGCCCAGTACGCAGCCCAAGTTGTCCCAAGGTCCTCTCTGCTCCCCCTTCCCCCCATATGCAGCCATTGCCTCTCACCATGACCATGACGCCACTCTCCTCTGACAGGCACCAGCACACCTGCCAGGGGTGACTTCACCGTACCAATCACTCTGACAACAGCCCAAATAAAACGGTGTCATTTAAACCACAAACAACAATCCACGGAGGCTGGTGAACTCAGAGTCACAGAAAAGGGAAGAGAGGGAGAGAGAGAGAAGCAAGAGCGGTTGCCACAAACAATTAAAACACAGTCACCCCTGTGTCGGCTTAGGAAATGCGGGGAGACAGTGCAACCAGAGGGAGGGGTAAGGAGTCTGAAAGAACTGGGTTTGAGCCCAGGACTTCCGCTTACTGGGCATGCAACCTTGGAAAAGTTACTGACCCTCTCTTATTTGTAGGATGGAATAGTAGTAACAGGACCCAACTCATAGGGCTGTTGTTGTAAGATTCTGAGTATTTATGTAAAACACACAGCACATAACACTCAATTTGTGTTAGCCAATTTATATTATTGTATTATTAATATAGGATTATATAGTAGGATTATATAGTAGGATATATAGGATTATATAGCCTTCCCTGTACATTGGTGAACGTTCTAGAACCCACCGTGCTCCTCTCATTCTGGCAAACTGTTTGCTACACCATTAAGAAGGATGTGACAGAGGCCTGGATTCCGGTCCTGGTTTTGCCCCTGACCAGATGAGGGGCTTGAGGCAAACACTTAACTTGGTATCAGTTTTGAATTCTGCCAAATAAGAGTGCCACTGTCTGTAACATGGAATCGTTTCTTCTACTCATTGTTCAACACCAAAATGTCACAGGCAAGAGGCAGAGGTTTATATTTTAGGTGTTCAGGAGTCCTATCCTTTGGACACAGAATCCTCATCTCTCCAAGGCTACCCCTCCCCCAGGAATGTGGAGGGTGGCCTGGGCAGGATTCGGTGCCTGGGAATTGTTTGTAAAGCTTCCCTCTGGAGTGCTCCAGCCAATTCCACAGCATCTCTAATAAGCACTTCAGGCAGTGACGTGCTGCTTTGAAATTTTTCCTTTCAGTAGGAAAGTCAGAACTGTCAGAAGGAGTCTAACTCTTCTGCTTTGGATTTCCTGGTAAGAACCCAAGAGGGAAAAATTGCAAGGGGGTTAGAAAACAAAGTCGACAACCACAGGGACAGGGGAGAGTCCATAGTCTAGTGGATGGCTGATCTGCGTCCCTGACCAAAAAGCACCCAATGTGACTATAAGCTCACCTCTGCCTGAAAGAGTCTATACACCCACCCATACATAGACGGCAGCAGCACCAGACAAATTCGGGGCCAGACGGCGAGAGAATAGTTCAAATATCCCTTGCCATGCCTTCTGAGATACCATTACCTTCCTACTACCCAAGAACTCTCATCAGCATTACTAACAGGAACTTTTAGATGGTCTTTACTGCCGTCTCTCACAGGGAGTTGCAGTGCTAATGAAAATAATAGCACCTCCTGGTATCTGTAAAGCCTTCACAGTTTCACAAAGTGGTTTCATCTCTGTACTCTTCTTTGATCCCCACAACAATGCTACTTCGTAGGCAATGTGGGCATTATTATGCCCATTTCACAGATGGAAAAACAACCAACCTGTTCAGTGAGGTTAGGGAGCAGCAGGTCAGGAGCAGAGCTAGGACTGGAGTCACGGCTGACTTCCTCCACTACCATCACGTGTCCCGTCCACTATAAGGAGCACATTCTCACATGGAAAAAGGAGGAAAGCGGAGTCTTGAGGGCGTCAAGGAAAGACTACTGGGCCAGGTGGGTGGGACTCTGGTTTCCAGTTCTGATTCTGCTGTAAATGAGTTGAGGTCCTTGGGCAACTTACTTGCCTTCTTAGTTTTTGTCTATAAAACAATGTCATTCAGCTCTAAATTCTGTAACTAATTCTATACCTCCTTGGAATGGCCAAGCTGACATCAGATTTGGATTGGTAAATTTGATGGTCATTGGTCATAGTAGCCTGAAACACAACAGTTGGTGGAAATGTGCACAGTTGATTCCAGTTCTTTTTAAAAATTCACGTCTAAAAATTATATCTGCATCTTAAAGAGACCAGTAATTCTAGAAAGTTTTGTAGAAAAACTAACAGTCCCCTCCCTCTACTTCCCATGCTCTAAGGGCAACCACTTTCAACTTCTTTAGCTGATGCTTTTGATATTTACGGCCGTATCTCTAAATAACATGTTTATGTAACTACTTCTTGATTTTTCAGTTCTAGGCTTTATCTATTGACCTTCCACTGCGGAAGATGAGGTTTCTGCTTTCTTTCAAGATCTCCCACCCCCACCACACATGCACATTTCCTGTGCCCCATCCTGCCAATGCACTTCTCTCACAATTTGGTTGGATCGATACTCTGTGCTTCTGTTTTAATGACAACAGAAAAGCAATTCACTGCTAGGTCATGTTGTAGCCAACCAGTACGCTTCCTTTTTTGTACAATATTATGTTTTCCTGGAGTTAATAATGAATTATTTTTGCTTGCTTGACTTTCTATCTACTGATGACTTATTCAACCTCAAACTCTCCCTAGTTGTGTAAGTTTCAATATATTGAAACACATCAGGTATTCTGCCAATTTCACCTTTTTGAAGCAATTTCCTCAGAGACTTCTGACCAGCTCCGATATGGACGGGTTCTTCTCTGGACTGTGGCACAGCTGTTGTCTTGTGATTTCTCTTTCTTATGATCCTGGGGATTCTCTTCACTCTCTATTTTGCTGGCTTCCTTGTTCTTAGAGCTTGTGTCTTTTTTGGTTTATATCCTCATTTTGATGGAGCTTCCTTCAGTAGTCTCTTGGGAAAGGATGTGTGTGAGGTAATATTTTTGGAGACCTCGAATATCTGCAAATGTTTTTATTCTAACCTCACGTGTAACTGATAGTTTGGTTAGATATAGAATTCTACACTGGAAGTCATTTTCTCTTAGGCTTATGAAAACCTTGTTCCATCACCTTCTAGTTTCTATTGTTGTCCGAAGCTTAATACCCACCGAATTCTTGGTCTTTAATATGAAACCTGTTGTTTCTCTTTGGACATCAAGGATCTTCTTGTCTTTGGTGTCCTGCAATTTCATAATGATCCTGCCTCAGTATGGATCTAATTTCATCCACTATAGTAGGTATTTGATAGATTCAATGGGAGACTCACAGCTTTCACTTTCCAATTTTCCTGAATCATCTCTTGAATTGTTTTATCCTTTCCACCCTCTGCAGTCTCCTTCCTCTTATTTTCCACTTCTACACTTAGATTTTTATTTGTTGTAGCTCATTCTTGTTTTCGCGTGTTCCTTTTTTTAGAGCATCCTATTCTTCTTTCATGGAGGTCACATCTCCATTTATCTTTCTGTGTTTTTTTAAAGACAGGGGCATTTCCCCTCTCTGCCAATTTTTTTCTCCCTTCATAGTTTCTGTTTCCTCTAACTTGCTACTTAAAAAAAATCTCTGTCTTTCATATTAGATGCTTTCCTCAGACGCCTGGTAATTCTTGGTTATCAGCTCATTTTTAAGAATGGGGTATGGGAAGGCTAAATATGATTTTTGGGTGCATGAGAGGAGTTCATTCACTATTAGAATAACTGATTGGGCAATTTCCTTGGGAAACTCCAACATGAGTTTTTTGGTATTTTATTCCTCTTAGTCTGGTCAGATATTGCAGTGAAGATTCCAACTTCTGCTAAGAGGTATACATCTGGCTGCCACTGTGTGGGAGCCAAGTTGGAGGAAGAAAGCAGGGAGTCTTCAATTAAATATATGAACGTATCCTTAACCCCACTGTTTGCACATGGTGTACCAAGTAGAGGGACCATCAGTTTACAGCATCCAAAGAATAATTCCAGTCAGAGAAGACGTAGAACAGTTTCCCAGAGGGAACTAGGGAATAAATTGCCACTTAAACAGACTTTAATTCAATATTATTTTTAGCCCACCTTGTACCTCACTTTCAGATGTAACTAATACCATCAATTCTTTCACGGTGGGGGGGGGGGGATTTGGGGGATGGGCAGAGAGAGAGAGAGAGAATCTCAAGTAGGCTCCATGCTGAGCTCGGAGCCAGACAAAAGGCTTGATCCCAGGACAAAAAGATCATGACCTGAGCCAAAACCAAGAGTCATTCACTTAACTGACTGCACCACCCAGGTGCCCCATGGTGCCATCAATTCTTGATGGGTTCTATGATGCTCTGGGTTTTCTTCACTACTGGCTTGGGATTCAGTTTTCTTATCCGGTAAGCCAGTCACTTCTATTCATTTGCATATTCATTATTTCAATACTGAAATGGTTATTCCCCATTTGTCTAAAAACCCCTAAACCCCAAAGTTGAATCAAGTGGTAGCATTTTTTAATCTTGAAGAATTGTGCACACTGTGGAAAAGCATAGTGTGTCAACAAGCATGACCTCTAGCGTCACATTGCCTACATTTGAATCTTTGCTTCTCTCTGTTTGACCTTGAGAAAACTGATGAACCTCTGTGCCTTGGTTTCCCCATCTATAAAATGGAGGCAGCAATAGTACCTACCCTATAAATTTATTGTGAAAATTAAATGAAATAATACATGGATAAAGTACTTTTTCCAGTGAAAGACACATAGAAAGAGCTCAATAGATGTTAGTTAATGCTAGTCATTATTATTGCTAGTCAATTATTATCCCATATTTTGAAGCACTTAGGAATAAAGTTAATAAATATGTGTTAAGGGTTAAGTGTGGCTTGACAATGAGACACTCCTTTACCCCTCAAGTGATATAAGAAAACAAGAGTGTCATCTGACAGTTAAACTGTAAATTTAGCACAAAGTGGATCTGAGTAAAAACATACAAAGTCAGGTAGGAGGTCTCACTAGAGAGCCCTAGTGTGGTGTGATTGATGGAAGGTGTACACTAGATGGATGAACATCATCCAGGGACATGGTCTGCTATTGTATTAAAAAGGATACTGCTAAGAGTCTGAACTATGGTGACAATATCAATGCAATCCCACTGCACTGACCAGAAAAGGCTGGGCTCTATGGTAACAAGAGAATCCCTACATCCCAGTAGCTTAACAGAGGAAGATTTCTTGATTCCACCAAGTCTAATGTGGATCCATAGTCCTTCTCCACCTTGTTTCTCTGCCATCCAGAACACAATCTCCAAGGTCCCCACAAGAGGGAAAAGGAGATGGAAAAGGCACATCAGTTCTCACATGCCTTGACCTAAAACTTGTACCACATCAATATTCCATTTGCCAGAATTCAGTCTCATGGCCCCAACCTAACTGTGAAGAGATGGGGAAATGTCATATCCTGTATGCTGAAGAAGAGCGGACAGAGTGGTGAGTACAAAGCCTCATGTGGGCCATCCCCTTTGTGGAGATCTATCTGGACAGCCAGCTGCCTTCTCCTGGAAACACTTTTCTTTCTCTTCACTGCACCATCACTGATGCATGGTGGGCTGCCAGTCTCTCCTTCCTGAAGTCCCATAGAACCCATAGGTGGCCGAGATTTGAAACCTGTGTTCTAAGCTCTCCTAGTCTTCAAGGTAGTGAGAATTTAGGCAGACAATGTGGTAGGAGATCCACCTCTAATGGTGAGTTGGCTCTGGAATCTGTTGGCTGAATCCTGGTCTTAAAAATGAGCCCCACTCAATTGTATCCTTTGCCCATTTTCCCATCAGTTCTGCCTTATGGCTGAAATTAGAGATTCTAACTGGTGACAGCTGAGGGGAGAGAAAGAAAAGAAATTACTCCAGAATATTATATCTTTTTTTAAAGATTTATTTATTATATATATATATATATACAGAGAGAGAGAGAGAAAGAGCACGAGCAGGAGGGGCAGAGGAAGAGGGAGACAGAATCTCAAGCAGACTCCACGCTGAGTGGGGAGCCCAACACGGGGCTTGATCCCACAACTCTGAGATCACAATCTGAGCCCAAACCAAGAGTTGGACGCTTAACTGACTGTGCCATCCAGGTGCCCCTAGAATATTATATATATATATATTTTTAAGATTTTGTTTATTTATTTATTTGGCAGACAGAGAGAGACAGGGAGACAGGGAACACAAGCAGGGGGGGTGGGAGAGGGAGAAGCAGGCTTCCTGCTGAGCAGGGAGCTCCATGTGGGGCTCGATCCCAGGACCCCGGGTTCATGACCTGAGCCGAAGGCAGACATCTAACGACTGAGCCACCCAGGTGCCCCTAGAATATTTTATCTTTATCATAATTATTTATTAGATTAGACTTAACAATGATAATATTTTCTATAACTTATTATAGTTTACAAGGTAGTTTTATCTCTGTTGCCTTATTTTATCACTGAAATAATGTGGGAAGTAGCAGAGTTATCATAATTTTACAAGTGAAAAAATCAAGGCTCAGAGAATGGAAGCATCACATCTGAGATCATTCTGAGCTGGCACTTCAAGTGACCCTTCAGCCTGGGTCTTAGTATGTATGTCTTAGATGTTAGATACTCAGTACTGCTCAGTTTTGTGTAATGGGGAAAAACAAGGTCCCTAAACTTAAGTAATTTATAATCTACCTGGATTATACCTCCTTAGGCCTTTTACATTTTATAAAACAATCTACAAAAATTAGGAGGGAATATATAATTAGGGACTAATTTAACCCTTCCAGTCCATGGGGAAAAGTTTACACAACGAAGACGCAAGTTTTTAAATGGCCCCCAAGCCTCATACAGCATCACGTCTGCATACCCTTGCTTGGGCTGTTCCTTTTGCACAGAGGACTTTCTCTTGGTTTTCAGCCCAATAATCTCATCTTTCTACTGTTGGCTGCCATGCTACTCCTTCCCCCAAAGTCTTCTTCAAACTCCCCAGGTAGAATTAGTCCACCTTCTCCAAGATGCCCTGCATGTGTCTTTTCCGACCTGGAGCACAGATCACATATCTGTGAAGGTTGTTGTTGTTGTTGCTGTTGTTGTTTGGGGGGGAGTGTATGGCATCTTTTTCTCCTCCAAATAAACCATTGATTTCCTGAGGGTAGGAATCAAGCCTTTTCCTGCTTTCTATCTCCAGGGTCCCGTGTGGTTCCTGACATGAGTTAATAAAGGTCCATGGGGTGAAGATACAAATGATCTGGAAGAGAGGACATAGCTTGCTGAGATGCCCAATATAGTCCCAGAGGTGTCTCTCCCAAACTCAGATCCTGGAAATTTGGAGGCAGGAGCCCAGAGCTGAAGAAAGTGGGTGGGAAGAGAAGAAAGCAGCTGTACCAGCAGATGCTGAAGAATTTCTGCGGTTCATACTCCTGCTGCCAGAACACGAAGCCCCCGACAACTCTGACCTCTGTTCCTTCACTCCCCCTTCCCATGCAATGTGGCTTTGTTTGCCATGTGTGACCAGTGCTCTGATTCTCCACCAAAGGGCTGCCTTTGGCACGGCAGTGCATCAGCTTCTCTGTATGCATCCGGGCTCGTGAGCGTGTGAAGGATCAGAGGCCACCATTACCAGGACAGGAGCTCCGTGCTTCTCCTCCTCTCCTGAAAGGCCTGTCCCAACCCTTGAGGTGAATTCTTTGCTTAGGCACTGGGAAAATCTGAATCTACATTCATAAGCAGATGCATGAAGCAAAGGGGGCTGATAAAACGTAAAAATCCCCAGTTTCTCTTCCCACGGTTTGACCTTAAGGAAGTCAACTAACCCAACAGCGTTTCAGTTTACTTCTCTATAAATGAGTCTAATGATACTTCGCCTAACTCAGGGAGGAGTGGCGAGGCTTAATTAACCAATGCTCATTCCTCTCAGCACTTTGGATGTCCTCCATGGGCACAAAATTATGTTATTACTTGGAATAATAATAATAGTTTCCCCTAATAATTCTGCATTATTATTATATTTAAGGAACTGTATTAGAGGCCTTCTGGATCTAGTTTAATACCTATAAATGTCTCTCCCCGGCAAAACAAGGGAGCGTTGCCCAGTGATTATGGTTTGTCTTACACTTCAAAACCAGTCGGTTTAAATCCTCAGCAGAGTCCTTAAAACAGCGCCTGGCCAGGGGGAGCTCTTTTGATCTCAATTCACTGGACCGCTGAAAGCACTTAGCTTCAGCAAGGCAGGCGGCTTGTTTTCAAAGCCGGGAACTTGGCAATTCTAAGGGTCCAAACTACCACTGTGAAAAGATAGGCACAGAGCCAAGATAAGGAGGCCCAGCTCCCCATGCTGCCACCAGAGCACGGTGCCTCTATCACAAGCCTGATCGCTGTTGCCCCCTATTATTTCCACTGGTTTCCTCTGGCTCTTGAGGTCCGAACTCCTCCCCGAGGCACCCAGACCACCCCTCCACCGCATCTTTACAAACTCTCCCTTGCACTCCCTGTTCCTCCCTCCTAATCTTTGATTTCTTCAAACACACCGGGTCCTCTCTCTCTCTCTCTGCATGCTGTTCATAGCCTTTGCATATGCTTTCCTTCTTGTCTTTGCCTTCAGCTCTCGAGGAGATGCTCCCTCCTTCCCGAGCCCTGCTTGGGTGCCACAACATCCTTTGTTGCTTGGGCGAAAGCACCTGGCAGAGAGAATCGTACCTGCCTCCTGCCCTTCCAGGTTTGCCCACGAAAGGCTGTGGGAGCATGAAGTGCGCCGATCCTGTGCACTGAGCCTGCATACAGCAGGTGCTTTATCAGTATTTGTTGCATGCACCAAAGAATAGTTTCTCACCTTTTTTTTCTTATACTCCATTCTCTTATATTCTATGTCCCACCCTAGCCCTAACCCTTTCCTATCTCTCCCTATACCAATCACAGGCAAGTAAAATGGATTAAGAAAGGAGAGAAGGAAAGAAAGGAGCAGATTCCTGAAAGGAGAGAAGTAGTGCAGATGGGTTTAAATCCTCAGGAGAGTCCTTAAAACAGTACCTTGAACAAGGCAAAGTGAGAAGGAAGAGGACTATTTGGGAGCCTGAAATAAAAGTAGGGAACAGGTGCAAGGATTCTAATACGTTAAGATTAGATTAAAATCATCCTTAAATTTTCTTTTCCAGGAATTTTCTGCATAAGAGAAGTGGGGGGGGGGGCGGTGCTGGAGGAAATGCTGGCATTCTTTATACACATTTTCTCCCTTATTGCTCATACTCACCCTGTGGGACGCTAGTGAGGGCCACATCGGACAGAGGGAGGCAGGGAAGCTCCGAGAGGTGGAGTGCCTTCCTCAAGGTCACACAGCTAATGAACTGCAAAGTCCAACAAGCGACCCAACTACGTCTGAATCCCAGCTGGCCCATTTGGAAGAGCAGGACGTCCACTCCCACTGATGGGGTGTTCTTCCTTTGGGACTCTGGGGTCCTCAAGGGCCTCTTCTCTTCGGGATGCAGAAGAGAAAGCGGGTAACTAATAACCAATAAGAAACTTGGCACCCAGCTGGGGGTCAAATGCTATATTCTGAAGAGTGGTTTCTTACTTCTGCAGGAAAAAAAACTCCCAATTTCTTTTATCAAAAGGAAAATGAATGGATTTTCCTTGGCTCTCCGTTTATCTTTCCTGGTATCACACACATGTCTCGAAGTCCTTCTGTGTACATAAGCCCAGTTGTTCTTAATTCCTTGGCCCAGCAATATTTGGGCAATATTTGCACCATTTGGGCCCGGCAGACCGGACTGTGCTTATGGGCTTGTGCAAAACCAGCCCAGTGACGCCCCAACAGCCACACGGAAGCAGCTCTGCACCATCGTGTGCCTTTTGCAAAGGCTCTGTAACACCCGTTAATAGATTCCAGCAGTCCAGGTGCATGCTGACAGCTAAATAACTTGGTCTCACTCTCTGGTTTTCTACAACCAAATTTCCCCTCCCTTTGTGGAACGAGATTAAAAACAAGAGTCCTGTGCAGAGCAAGCAACTGGCTTGTCTTTGATTTATGCTATTACTGGAACTGCGGTCCTTGAAAGAAATTCCATCACTACCATAATGAGGACGAAGACTCAGTTAACTAATAAATCCTTCAGGAGTAAGCTCTGATGCTGTTGAACTTTTCATTAAACAATGATGTACAAGAAAGGCAAGAAAGATTTTTAAACAGCATGGTACAGACACACATCTGCTATGGAATTAGTCCAGGCCCAGAAATATCATGGGGAAGAGAACCAAGTTTATAATCAATAATAACACATTTCTCCAGAAAATACCAGGTAACATAGCCTTTCTTCATTCCTGGGCCCTTCTTTGTAGAGGGAAGGGAGAGAACCAAAACCTATCTGTGATTCAATCAGAAAATGCAAATGAGGTCAAGTTTCTTACAGGCTTGTGAGATTTCCCTAGAGAAACTTCCACAGGGTCTAGGCTGCTGCCGGCGCCCTTCAGAGGCTGGGGCCTGTCTGTGGAATGAAAGGCAGGTACTGCCGGCTTCCTCCTTCTTCCCTCGGACCCCTGGCTGGCTAGGCACTGGCATTCCAGTAAGGAACTTCCCAGAGCTTTGGGCATGGCATCCTGGGCCTGGGGTCACACCCAGACACACACGTAAAGGTCGCCTTTTTGCGGGTGGAGCTCATGGCCTATCTCAGAGTGAGGACCCCGCCCCCCAAAGGAGGCAGCGGGGAAGCTCCAAGGAGGAGGAGAGGGACCAGGTCTGATTCTGGGGCCCGTGACTCCACCTCTATGAATGCCTCAGGGCAACCTGGAAGAAGTCTGTCACACAGCCCTCTCCTCCCTGACAACCTGAACTCAAATTGGGTGTGTGTACGCGCCTGGTGTATGCATTTCACACAGCCAGATCCTCCCCTGGGCCACAGTGGTCTAAAGCCAGCCTGCCACCTTGCGATTGGGAAACCAGTAGTCTGGGACAAGCTGGCAAGTGCTGCTGTCAACTGAAGACGCTCCTTGCTGCCTCCCAGCAACCTGAGGGTGGCTCAGGGAATTCACAGAGTTTCTCCTTGCTCAGCACAGGTCCTAGCATGTGTTTTGAAAGTAGCCTTTTTTTTTTTTTTTCTTCTTCCCAGCGATGGGTAAACACTGCTAATCAAAGCTATATGGCAGTTCCCTCAAGTTTTAAAAGAAGAGACAATACTGGGAGCTGGCTTTCAAGGGGCTGAGAAAAGGAGGGAACAGACAGAGGCCCAGCTCTCGGTGTGCTGGAGGTCTTACAGAAAGCGGACCCTTGATCAAACATCTCACGCGTGGCGAAGGGCTGGTGAGAACCTGGCCTGCACTGCGTCAAGGGGCTTTAAGATTTGAGGTCAAAAAGGTGCCTTCTCTTTCCCGTAAAACTTCTAAAAATTATTTGTAAGCTCAGTGTTATCCTTCTGGCCTGTAGCTTTCACGCTGAGAAGGAAGACAGAGAGTGGGGTGGCGGGGGGCAGGTGCCTGGGTCTTACAGGAAACGTGGAGGAAAACAACACAGGTTTCCCCTAAGCTGTGAAACCTGCAAATCGGGAGGTCCCGATGTATATGTCAGTTGGCCTGGCCTGCCTGTTTCATCACTGAGCTCCCCTCTACCATGTGTCTCTCAAGGCACAGTCAGTCCCGGACCACAGAGGCGAGCACTACTAGGAAAGCTTGCGAAAATGCAGGTGACCCGGGTGTGCCCTGAAAGGGGCTGGGTATGGCAGGGAATCCCTACACTCCACCCTAGCCCACCCTTTCTCCACTACTCTACAACCCCACTCTCGGAAAAGGAGCTGCATCTGCCCCATGGCCAGAGTCGGCCTCACCTCTGCCAGGTAATTACCGAGCCCCCCTGCCGGGCCAAGGGCCCAGCACCCCTGAAGGAAAACCCAGAAGCAGGGCCAGCTGGCCGTCAAAGGGATTTATCTCGCACGGAAGACGCCTTGAATGCTTCAGGCTCTCCGATCATTGCTGGTGGAGTGTGCTGCACTTCCGGCCAGCAAGCCCTTTGGCCGCGGCTCCTCTCCGTCTCCTTGCTCCAGGCCGCCGGCCCGTCCCTTTCGGGCGGACTCTTGCCTTGCTCCTCTCATCAGCGTGGTGCTCCCTGCCTCCTCAGCTGTTTGGATCAGAGGCTGCTGGACTCTGTGTTCCATGCTGGGCCCACACGATGAGCAACCCATGTCCTGGTGCGGTGGTTCTCAAAGGCTTCAGGCCTCTAGAAAATGCGGCTCGTGTTAAAAGGGCCCCCCATTCCTGAAATAATCACTCCCTCCTCTGCATTCCCCAAAGGTCTGGGACACGCTTCTCCTACGGTTCACGTCATATTCTAATTATTTGGATCCATCTCGCCTCCCTGCCGAGGCTGTAGGCTCTATGACGCCAGGGACTATGTCTTACTCATCCTTTCGCCTCTAGTGACTAGTGTGGGGCCTCGCGGTCCTGGTAACAGAACACTGACCGAGGGCTCACTGTTTGGCAGGCACTGCACTAGGTGCTTTCAGGCAATATGCCACTTTACCCTCGCAACAACCCTACACGATTGACACTGTTACTAATCTCATTTAAATAAATGAGCTTCTCAGCTCAGGAACAGAGTCCAACTGGAGGGTTTAGGTAACGTGACACAAGTCATATAGCTAATACGTGGTCAGTTTAGGTTTGGAATCTGAGCCTTCTGACTCCCTTCTGTCCCCAATTAAGAGCTCTTTCAAAGTTCGCTGAATAAATAAAGGCAATATGAACAAATGAACAATTGGAAATACCCAAAGAAGCACTGCATTTTGGAGTTAAAAGGGACCTAGAGACCAATTTAGTCCAAACCCTGATTTTATTGCTGGAGAAGCTGAGGGTTAGAGCGGTGAAACAAAGCGCCTGAGGTAAAACAGTGTGGTGGTTAGGGGCGCCCGCTGTGGAAGAGGTGGCTGGGTCAGAATCGGCTCTGTTGCCCACTATCTCTGTGAGTCTGGGCTAGTCACTTAACCCCTTTGTTCCTCAGTTTCTTCATCTATAAAATGGGGGTGATAATAGAATTTATCTTGTTTTGTTGTAAGGATAAATGAGATAATGCACATTTCTCAGAACAGTGCCCGGTATGTGTATACACACACACACACACACACACTCTTGGAATGTTAGCTGGTGTCATTTTTGGTAGAATCATAGCACCCAGGGATGACAATAGTCTTAGAAGTCATGAGTTTAACTCTTACTCTATCAAGGAGGAAACTGATGTTCAGTTTCATATTTACTTCCACAACTAGAATTTGATCCTTTTAAAGAAGCGTGGTGATCTCTTAGTTCAATGCCCTCATTTTGTAAATGAAGGAGCTGTAGCCCCAGGAGTTGGATGACTTGCCAAAATCTCTACCTCATCAGAGCCCATCAGAGCCCAAGTCTCCTGACTCCAGCTACACCACCATCGGCCCACCAGCCAGCCCATTCTCTACCACCCTCCTGCCCCAGGCTTCTCAGCTCAGGAACAGAGTCCAACTGGCCATGACTTGGGTTTATTAGAAACACTCCATGTTGGAGCTCAAATTCATGGCGAGCAAGCCCATCAAGATCCAGTTCTTTCATGTGACAGGTGGGTAGAATTACAGCATCACATTGCAACTGGGGATTTGTGAGATCCTCACTGGAAGAAGGCAGAATTCCTTACCACTAGGCTGACTGGTGGGTGAGTGAGTCAGCATTTGTGTTGCAAACCACCCTGGGATATATACACTAGCCAGTGTTCAGCAAACAATCCCCACCCTTCTTGGGGCCAGCGAGCATCAGTGTTCTTTATCCCCCATTTTTGCATTAGGTACCTTTGAAAATGCTGATGCAGAGGCACTAGCCCAGACCAACTATAACAGAATCTCTTGGGATGGGGCCAGGCATTAGTATTTTTTAAGGCCTCTAAGCGATTCAAATGTATGTGAGCTAGCCCACAAGGCAAGTGAAATGTCCTCCACCCATAATAACCTAGGGCAGTTGTTCTCAGAGTGTTGCTCCCCAAAGCAGCAGCATCACCTGGGAACGTGTTAGAAATCCAAATTCTACTTTAGGTACCCTCTATCGTTTTTTTCCTCATAGCACTCTATTGTTACTTTTCATTAACACTCAGCAAGGTGTGAAATTACACATTTATTCATATAGTGTCCTTTGCCTGCCCCAATCCCCCACTATCCCACAGGGTAGGCTTCATGAATAGAAGTTCTAACCAGGTCTGTTGTGTTACTCAGAGCATTTGGCACACGGGGGTAGACTCAATAAATACAGATGGAATGAGTGAATGAAGGATGGTTAGGTATGTATTGCATTTCTCATTTTTTCAGAATTCACTGCTAGAGCCTTACAGAGATAGAACACAAATGTATGTAAGACATACTTTACCTCCCCCAGAAATAAGAAAGTTTAACTCAATGTAACAGGCAAGTAGGAATTTTTAGACAACTACCAGGAAAATGAAAAGACAATAAACAAATAAACATTACTGACAAGAAAAAAAAATCCATGTAATAACTTTGGCTAAAAGCCTAGCTTTGCCTAAAACACTGCTGCTTCTTTAGGTCAGATACCTAAATGTTTATTAAATTTAGTTAGGGGTGGCTTGTATATTAATAAACACTTTGTGAGAAATAATGAAGTTGAAGACGTGGATCATGGCCTTTAAGTTGTGAGGACAGAGCTTACTGATGTGGCAGGATGAGAAGGATGACAGAAGTCAGTAAGTAGTAAAGTGTTATTTCCAACATGCAGGTCTGTTGAATGCGAACAGATATGTGTGCTGGTCAGATCAGCTGTCCTAATTTAGGTTCGGGGAGATCCAAGGAAGAGATTCAGAGAGAGAATGCATGATGTGTTGGCATAATCAGGAGGGCTTTTGTGAAAGAGAAAAAGGTCTGGGACTTGGAAACATTCTTGACTGAACTAGGCTTTTGGAAGTTAAGAGAGTCAACATTTCTCCCTAGCTTTGTGTGGGAACAGGCCTAATCTGTGAAGTCGAGACAAACTTTGTCCTTGGATGTGATCTGGGAGTTCACATGAAGAGAAGTAATGTGAGCTTTAAGTATAGCTTTGCTGACAGAGGCCCACTAGCTCTTTTCATAGATATCTTCCCTTGTAAACAGAATCCTAAAGTGCCAGAAATGGGTGTTAATATTTAATAGTAAAATCCACGTTTCAAAACTTAGTGTGCTAGTGACCATACACCGTAGTGATTAAACCAGACTGGCTGGATTCAAATCTCAGCTTCTTCCACTGAGCAGCTGTGTGACCTTGGACAAATTAAATAGTCTCCCCTTGCCTCAGTTTCTCCATCTATCAAATGGGGCTAATAGTAATTCTTTGCTAGTATGATTGTTGCTGTGAAGATAAAGTGAAGTAATTTACGTAAAGTTTCAGAACGGTGCCTGACAAATAAGAAATGCTACAAAAGAGTGAGCAATCATTATTCAGAAACCAAACCCAATCTCAAACCCACGCAATCCATTGTTCAGCTCTATCTGCTTATCCAAAAGACCACCCAAAATGAACTGTGACCCTGCTAAGGGACAGGACAGCAGCTGGCAAAGGACAAAATAATCGGCTACTTATGAAAAAGATCACTGAGGTGACTTCAGTGGTGGAATATAAAACATCATAAATAAAGAGTCCAAGCAGGTTAAATTAGGACAGTGTCGCCAGGAATTTCTGGAGTTGTCTAGGGCTGATACCTTAGGATTAACTCAAGCAATTCAGAGCATTGTTATAAGGAAGAAGGGGTTACAGAGTTAATCCTAATTGGAATCAGTCGCCTTCCCTCCTGTGCCATGGTAACAGGGATATCTGGCAGCCTTCCAAGTTTCTGCACCACTGCTATCAAGTAGAACTGGAAGAAAGCATAGTGGGGATACCTGCCACAATCCCTCACCGCTTCTAGCGCATGGTTAGGTACTTCTGTATCTTCACCATACATACACAGAGACGGCATTCATGCAATTATTGTATAGAAAAGTCAGGTTTGATACAGTGGTAAAAATGTAGCTGTTCTGTAGAAGTCACTGTGACATTAATAACTATGTTCGCTATTCATTAGAGACCCGAATTTGAACTATGGCAAAGCTATCTCAGAGTCTCATTCAGGAGGTTTGTTTGAATCGCTGAAGTTCCACAGGGGGTTTGATTCAAGGTGGCCTCATTTATACGTCTCAAGGCTAAGTACTGGAGGCATCACGGTGAAATCCTAGCATAACACACAGTCAGCTCTGAGTAGGCCCACTTCCGCATCTTACATCTCCGTTCTCGAAGCGGTGTGCTGCTGCTTTCCCTCTGGTGCAAAGCATGGCAGGGAGAAAGAGTGGCCCACTGCACAGCGGAGCTTGACTTTTCCAGAATTTCCTCATCTGTAAAAATAGGGGAATTGGATCAGCTAATTCCTAAGGCCTTTTCACTCATAAAGTGTGAATCTAAGATGATCTCTGATACACATAATATAGCTATAACTTACAGGATTCTTGAGCGGAACAAACAGCGCCACATAGGATAGCATGGGGGGCCTCCTGCCAAAAAATCTCTCTCCTTCTCCCTCTCACAGCTCCTGACACTTGACCACTAGAAATAGATTCTTTCGGACTTCAAAAGCTTTTAAATTCTCAAGAGTCTTCTATTAAAAGGCAGGCAACCCTGAAAGCAATATGAACCTTTACTGGTTCTCACCTTTATAGGGTGAGTTGGTCAGATTCCTTTCCAAACATGGTGAAGAGAAAGGCCCTATGGGAAGGGAACATTGGATGGGATGGGGTGAATCCCACTCTACCTAAGAGTGGGCATTATGTCTCATTCATAGATTTAGGGCGTGTTTCTATACAGACATTGGCACATGCTTGGAACTTTCAAATGTTTTTGTTTTTGCTTTTTAATTTTTTAAATTTTTTTAAAAAGATTTATTTATTTGAGAGAGAGAGTGCGCAGGAGGGAGGAGCAGAGGGAGAGGGAGAGAGAATCTCAAGCAGACTCCCTGCTGAGCGCAGAGCCCCAGGCAGGACTTGATTCATGACCCCGAGACGTGACCTGATCTGAAATCAAGAGCCAGACGCTTAACCAACTGAGCCACCCAAGTGCCCCTGTTTTTGCTTTTTTGGAAGGAAGGAAGGAAGGAAGGAAAGAAGGAAGGAAGGAAGGAGGGAGGGAGAGAGGGAGGGAAGGAAGGAGGGAAGGAAGGAAGGA